>NC_142470.1:8675164-8983914 GCF_049115385.1 Moschus berezovskii
CCTTGCCTGGCCCAGCCTGTCTGCTTCCCCGTACCCCTGACTAGGATGGGGTCACAGGCTGGTGGGGCTTCAGCCTGCAGGCACGGCCGCCAACCCCGAGTCTGTCACAAGAGTAATTCTGAAAAGTATTTTTCTGTTGGTGGTGGGACGGCCGTCAGGCCCTGAACTCACCATGAGGCTGCTGAACTCTTTGGTCACCAGAAAGGCCATGAACCAGTTGGTGAGGACGCAGACGCCGGTGGCCACTCCCTTGACGTGCAGAGGGAAGATCTCAGACATGAGGAGCCAAGGGATGGGCCCCCAGCCCACAGCAAACCCTGCAAGGGCAAGAAAGGCCTCAGGTCCACGGGGCCTGGTGGCCCTTGGCTCGCCGAAGACCCCCCTGGCTGAAGCGGGGCCCGCATCCAGCCTGGGGACTCAGGTCACACCCTGCACTTCTGACGTGTCAGGCCGTGGCTCTATAGAATAGCACGGGAACAGGGCCTGCTCGGAGGGTGCTTGTGGGGGTGACGTGAAAGGAGCAAAGAGGGGCTGAGCCGGTGCCCGGTACACAGTCAGAGCTGGAAACCCAGGGGTGAGGCCGAGCAGGCCGGGACTCCCGGTAGCCAGGGGTAAACTGGCAGCGACAGGGCGGCCCCCTCAACCTCCCCTCAGCCCCCTACGCACCGGCGATGAAGAGGCACATGCTGCCCACCGCCAGCCAGGCCAGCCCCACGTTGGTATCGGCGGGCTCCATGGAGACGAGCCCCAGGAGGGCCACGTGCGAGGAGTTGTTGGGGCCGCCCTCGGTCAGCTTGAAGTAGGTGCCAAAGGCGCTGGTGCTGAACACCATGACCACACCTGCGGGTGGAGGGCGGCGGTGGGCAGGGCAGTAGGAGGGCTCGAGGAGGCGGCCTGCAGCCCGGCATGTGGCAGTGGCACCCTCGCCCCAGCCTGGCCCTGCCAGCCCCGGCTTGGACCTCACACCTCAGCCAACCCCAAGAAGCTTCTGGAAGCCGACCCTCCCTGGCTATGAGGAAGCAGGAGCAACCACTGGCAGCCAGGCCCACTTCCCCAGTAGCACCAAGGGCCCGGTGGGGCCCGGCCCATGAGGAGTCTCCCACGGATTGCATGCTGGTCCTTGCCATGGCCCGCCACCACCTCCGTTTCAGAGGGGAAGCTGGCTCAGGTAGTCACTTGCCCAGAGAGGCCCCAGGCTTCAGGGCCTCTTCACCCCCAGGCCGTCAGTTTCCTCACTGTAAACCAGGCCATGGAGGCCCCTTCTCCTGGGTTCTCTGCCCAGGTCAAGGCGTGCTGCAGCGAAGCAGTGAGTGCAGGCCTGGCCTGACTTCAGCTCCCCTGAAGTCCTGCGCGTGCCCTCGGGGACACTCAGCCCTTATTCTCCTCCTGCAACACGGTAACCTCAGCAAAGGCCCTCCAGCCTGCGGTGGGAGGCTGCCCAGAGCATCCCATCATGCAGAGGGCAGAGCCTTCTCCCTGGGGCCTCACCTGACAAGGTCAGGAGCAGCCTCCGCCCGGCTCTGTCCATGATCAGGGCCGCCGTGGCGGTGAACAGCACCTGGATGAGGCCCACGATGACAGAGGCCAAGCTGCTGTCCTGGGGAGACGGGCCAGGTGGGTCAGGCGGACACCCCGGGACCAGGCCGCACCCACACCCCCTCCAGGTGAGGCAGGCCAGGGCAAAGGCCTCTTTACCTTGAACTTGGCCTCCTCAAAGATGGTCTCGGCATAGAACATGACGGCATTGACACCCGACAGCTGCTGGAAGGCCATCAGGGAGATGCCGATGATGAAGGGCTTGTAGACGCCAGGACGCCGCAGCTGGGCCACGTGGAAGCCCTGCTCAGACGGACACCGGGCATCAGGGCTTCTCTCTACTTCTCCTGAGGGTGCCCTGGCTCTGAGTGCCCCCGTCCTGGGGCCTGGTGGATTGAGGGAGCCTCTGCATTTTGTCCCAGCCGCACCTGTAGCCTCTGCTTCAGGTCCCTGCATCAGTCTGCTACTGCTGCTGTTAAGTTGCTTCAATCGTGTCTGACTCTGTGCAACCCCATAGACGGCAGCCCACCAGGCTCCCCCATCCCTGGGATTCTCCAGACAAGAACACTGGAGTGGGCTGCCATTTCTGTCTCCAATGCATGAAAATGAAAAGTGAAAGTGAAGTCGCTCAGTCATGTACGTCTCTTAGTGACCCCATAGACTGCAGCCCACGGTTCCTCCGTCCATGGGATTTTCCAGGCAAGAGTACTGGAGTGGGGTGCCATTGCCTTCCCCGAACTGCATCACTTTAGCCTCCCAATTTGTAAGGTGACAGGATTCTCCCCTCCCCACGTCCCTTCCTGATTTGCTGGGGGAGCCACAAGGATGCTCTTGAGCAGAGAACACAGAGTTCCTGAATCCCACCAGCCTTGGGTCTGGTCTGGGCCCAGCCCCTTCCCCAGCCCCACTGATGCTTACCACCACTGCCAGGCACCTGCTATGAACCCACTTTACAGGGGAAGAAACTCAGGTTAAAGATGGGACGGTCACACAGCAGTTAAGGGGCAGAGACTCAACATTTTCCCTGGCCCGACAGTTCCCTGTTTCAAAATTCCGAGTCCTCAAGTCCCCACCTGCATTCTCCTCTGACATGGCCCGGCCCTTCTCTTCCTGGGACAGGGAGATCGGGGCTCAGGCTTCCCCAGGGATGACCAAGACTTGGGTCCGGCCAAGTAGCGGCCCACAGGACAGCACTCAAATGTGTCAGCGTGTGAGCACACATGCGTGCAGCCGCGGCCCCATGCTGTGTTGACCTCAGGGGCGATACTCCCGGGTCCTCCTCCCCGGGCGCTGTCTCCCAGCCCCTCACCTGGTGTTCAGCCCCAACGGGAGGCTCCTCCCAGCCCTGCGCAGAGCCCCACAGGAACTGCATGGCGGCCATGGCCTCCTGGCGCTTGTGCTGAGACAGCAGGAAGCGAGGGGTCTCGGGCATGAAACACATGACCAGCAGCATGAAGCAGGGGGGCACGCAGCCCAGCAGGGCCAGCCAACCCCACTCGAGCACCCAGCCTGGGGGTGGAGGGGAGAGACATTAGAGTGGCTTGAGCCAGCCCAGATCTTCTCAGGGAGCACTTGCCCCCTGCCAACCCAGGGACTCTGCTTAAAGGGTGGGGACCCCAGTGTCTTTGCAGGACTCTCCTCGGGTTTGTCATTGATGTTGTCATTTTTATTGTTGAGTGTGGAAACGGGGAGGGCGTATAGCAGTGAAGGTTTATGCAGCCACTAAACTAAGGTGCCCGCTCTGTATTGCCGTGATATATGTGATATATGACAGCATGGGTCTGAGGGACGGGGGCAGGAGAGCACGTGTGCACAGTCCTCCTCCCGGTGGACTGACTGAGAAGCAGGCAAGGATGGCTCCTCTGGGAGGAAGGGGGACAGAGAGGAAGGGGGACTTTTCACTGAGAAACGTCAATCAGCTCTCACAGAAGCTGAGCAGTGAACGTGTGGCTTATGATGGCCTGGAGGAAATCCTATAGGTGGGGCTACACCCACGTGACTGTCCTGAGTATCAGTGTCTATAGAGAGGCTCTGGGACACTGCTGGCCCCACAAGGCAGCTAGACTGTGGCCAGGACTCTGAAAGAGAGTCAGGATGATAAGTGGGTAGAAAGGAAAGACCACAGACCCAGAGGGCACGTGCCCCGGACCCTGTAACTGCCCATCCAGCCCCAAAGCCCCATTCCCTCATGGTTCTCAGGCCATCCCTTGACAATTCTCATGGGGACCTGCTGCCAGGTGCTTTGTACAGTGTCAGTTAATTTAATCCCTCAACAGCCTTGGACTAGGTAAGGTTAATCTCCACCTGAAGACAGGGAACCTGAGGCTCCCAGGGGCAGTTGACTAGGCCAAGGTCACACAGCTACTAAGTGGCACATTCTCCTGATCTGGGGCTGTCAGATATGAAGCCTGCCTTTCCTCTACCCCAGTTCATTCCGGGCTGTCTCTGGAAGCCTTCTTCTTGCTTCCTGAAGCTTCCTCATGCTGGCGCCAGCTCTGACATTCGTGTTCTCTGGAACCTGCCTCCTTCACGCTGCAAATCCACTACTGATTCTGAGGGAGACACATTTGCGCCCTCTAAGCTCTTAGGCTAAAGACTTTCCCTCCAGCCCCAGAATCCTAGTTTGTCACCACACAGGGAGATACTGCTCTAACTCGTCAGCCCTCCCTACACTCCTGGAATGGGCTTCTGCTCTGGGGAATGAGGACATCACCTTCTCTAGTTCTCCTCAGAATACTGTCACAAGACCCACATGAACCAGGGTTCTCAGGGAAGTGGTGTGGGAACGTGGCATCTTGGGCAGTGGCTGTGTGACCTTGGGCAAGTTCCCTGACCTCTCTGAACGTCTGTTTCTACATCTGTAAGACAGCCGCACATCCAAGCACAGTCACCACAAGAAATAAGAAGAAAACCATACCTGCCAGGTAGGCTAGGAGGATGCCTGTGACCACCATCAGCTGCACACAGGAGCCGAGCAGCCCTCGCACCTCAGGGTAGGCAATTTCGGAGATATAGACCTGTGGGTAATTAAGACTAGAGTGTACTTGGGGTCCAGGAGTTCTCAAAACTGAAAAGTCTCAGCCTTTCAGAGCTGAGGAGAGCCTTGACTAGGGCACTTGCAGGCCCAGGGGGCCCCTAACTGCAGTTCCCTGGTCATCAGAGCTCCCATCTGTGTAATCCACAGCACATGTTTAAAGGGTATATGTGTGGACGCTGTGTGTGTGTATGTGGGGGGAGCACAGAGCTTTTCCTACTTTCATTTAATTGTATACTCTTGACAAAAAACAAATTCTCATATAGTAGGTGTGTAGAGACTGGTTCCAAATAGGAAAAGGAGTACGTCAAGGCTGTATATTGTCACCCTGCTTGTTTAACTTATATGCAAAGTACATCATGAGAAACTCTGGGCTGGAAGAAGCACAAGCTGGAATCAAGATTGCCGGGAGAAATATCAATAACCTCAGATATGCAGATGACACCACCCTTACGGCAGAATGTGAAGAGGAACTAAAAAGCCTCTTGATGAAAGTGAAAGAGGAGAGTGAAAAAGTTGGCTTGAAGCTCAACATTCAGAAAATTAAGATCAAGGCATCCGGTCCCATCACTTCATGGGAAATAGATGGGGAAACAGTCGAAACAGTGTCAGACTTTAGTTTTTTGGGCTCCAAAATCACTGTGGATGCTGATTGCAGCCAGGAAATTAAAGGACGCTTACTCCTTGGAAGGAAAGTTATGACCAACTGAGATAGCATATTAAAAAGCAGAGACATTACTTTGCCAACCAAGGTCTGTCTAGTCAAGGCTATGGTTTTTCCAGTGGTCATGTATGGATGTGAGAGTTGGACTGTGAAGAAAGCTGATCGCCGAAGAATTGATGCTTTTGAACTGTGGTGTTGGAGAAGACTCTCGAGAGTCCCTTGGACTGCAAGGAGATCCAACCAGTCCATCCTAAAGGAGATCAGTCCTGGGTGTTCATTGGAAGGACTGATGCTAAAGCTGAAACTCCAATACTTTGGCCACCTCATGCAAAGAATCGACTCATTGGAGAAGACTCTGATGCTGGGAAGGATTGGGGCGGGAAGAGAAGGGGACGACAGAGAATGAGATGGCTGGATGGCATTACCGACTTGATGGACTTGAGTTTGAGTGAACTCCGGGAGTTGGTGATGGACAGGGAGGCCTGGCGTGCTATGATTCATGGGGTCGCAAAAAGTCGGACACGACTGAGCGACTGAACTGAATTGAACTGAACTAAGGTGTGTAGAGCTTCCCAGGTGGCCAGTGGTAGAGAATCTACCTGCCAATCAGGAGACAAAGCTTCCATCCCTGGGTGGGGAAAATCCCCTGGAGAAGAAAATGGCAACCCACTCCAGTATTCCTCCCTGGGAAATCCCATGGACAGAGGAGCCTGGCGGGGTATAGTCTGTGGGGTCACAAAGAGTCAGATACAAGACTTGGCAACTAAACAACAACAGATGTGTGGTGGGCCCAAGATTCCGCCTTTCTAACCACCTCCCGGAGACACGCAGCTGCTGACCCAGGGACCACACTTTGAGTGGTGGCCTTGGAGTGAAAGCAGGAACTCTCCACCTAAGTCGCTACCAGGGACTGCCACAGCTTCCTCTGGGCTCCATTCCATTCCATTCCGTTGCTCAGTCGTGTCCGACTCTATGCGACCCCGTGGACTGTAGCCTACCAGGCTTCTCAGTCCATGGGATTCTCCAGGCAAGAATACTGGAGTGGGTTACCTTTTCCTTCTCCAGGGGATCTTCCTGACCCAGGGATCGAACCCGGGTCTCCCACATTGGAGGCAGACGCTTTAACCTCTGAGCCACCAGGGAAGCCCAAGCGCTGGCCTACCCTTCTGGGTTATTCCATGCCCAAGAGGAAGTCAGGTGTGTTTTTGCCCAGTAAAAGAAAAAACACCCAAAAAATCCAGATACAAAATCCAACCTAGCTCCTGTCTGTTACCCAGCAGATGCCGTTGAAATGAGTGGTAGGTGCAAAGGGAGGGATTCTGCTACTGGTTTTAGTCTTGATTGGTAAGGGTGTGGGTGGTGGTGGATCATCCAAGCACATGACCAGCAGCAGGTCACAGGACACCCAACAATCCCAGCTGCTAGGGTCCAAGTCCTTCCACCAGGCATGCCAGGACGAGGGTGGTGTGCGTAGGCTCTCCTGAAGCTGCACAGCCACGACCCAAGCTAACGCCGTCATTCCCACCTTACGGGCTCATAGAAGTGCTCTGCCCAGGGCTGCGGTTTCATCCAGACATGTCTAGCTCCAAAGGCAGCCTGGGCACTGCTGGGTCAGGAGGTGGTGAGACAGGAGCAGGGGGAACGCCTGGAGGGCCGCTTTCTGAGCAGTGAAGGGGCACGCCAGGTCCCAGCAGCCTCTGACCCTGGGGAGAAACCACAGTGGGATTTTCCTGCTGAACTGTAGCCAGTGGTCTGAAGGCCAAAGGGGACCTAAACCATCGTGTGAGGCTTCTGTTGACCATCCACAGATGGCACCTCATTTGTAGAGCCAAAGAGAGGCCCTGTGAAGTGCCACCACCCGGGGTTCAAGTAGCACCACCACTCACTGTGCTTAAACCAAGGACTGGTAAAGACTCCGCCTGCAACGCAGGAGACCTGTGTTTGACCCCTGGGTTGGTAAGATCCCCTGGAGAAGGGAAAGGCTACCCACTCCAACATTTTGGCCGGGAGAATTCCATGGACTATCAGTTCAGTTCAGTTCAGTTCAGTCGCTCAGTCATGTCCGAGTCTTTGCGACCCCATGAATCATAGCACGCCAGGCCTCCCTGTCCATCACCAACTCCCGGAGTTCACTCACACTCATGTCCATCGAGTCGGTGATGCCAGCCAGCCATCTCATCCTCTGTTGTCCCCTTCTCCTCCTGCCCCCAATCTTTCCCAGCATCAGAGTCTTTTCCAGTGAGTCAACTCTTTGCATGAGGTGGCCAAAGTATTGGAGTTTCAGCTTTAGCATCAGTCCTTCCAATGAACACCCAGGACTGATCTCCTTTAGAATGGACTGGTTGGATCTCCTTGCAGTCCAAGGGACTCTCAAGAGTCTTCTCCAACACCACAGTTCAAAAGCATCAATTCTTCGGCGATCAGCTTTCTTCACAGTTCAACTCTCACATCCATACATGACCACTGGAAAAACCATAGCCTTGACTAGACGGACCTTTGTTGGCAAAGTAATGTCTCTGCTTTTTAATATGCTATCTCGGTTGGTCATAACTTTCCTTCCAAGGAGTAAGCGTCTTTTAATTTCCTGGCTGCAATCAGCATCCGCAGTGATTTTGGAGCCCAGAAAACTAAAGTCTGACACTGTTTCCCCATCTATTTCCCATGAAGTGATGGGACCAGATGCCATGATCTTAGTTTTCTAAATGCTGAGCTTCAAACCTACTTTTTCACTCTCCTCTTTCAGTTTCGTCAAGAGGCTTTTTAGTTCCTCTTCACTTTCTACCATAAGGGTGGTGTCATCTGCATATCTGAGGTTATTGATATTTCTTCCGGCAATCTTGATTCCAGCTTATGCTTCTTCCAGCCCAGTGTTCCTCATGATGTACTCTGCATATAAGTTAAACAAGCAGGGTGACAATGTACAGCCTTGCCGTACTCCTTGTCCTATTTGGAACCAGTCTGTTGTTCCATGTCCAGTTCTAACTGTTGCTTCCTGACCTGCATACAGGTTTCTCAAGAGGCAGGTCAGATGGTCTGGTATCCCCATCTCTTTCAGAATTTTCCACAGTTTATTGTGATCCACCATGGGATTGCAAAGAGTCCGACACAACTGAGCGACTTTCACTTCACGTTCCTTGAAGCTTCATCTGTAACTAGGGATGGATAACAACAGCTCTTTCCAAGGCCCCATGGGAGTGTAAGGCAGATGGAGCAGGGGAGGGGCATGGTGTCAGGTACCCAAGAGGCCACCGCCAGGGAGAGAATCAGACCCCGAGTTCTGCCCCTTCTCCCGGGTCCCAGGGCGCCACACTGGGGGAAAACACACTCACCGGGGCCACCAGAGAGGCAATGCCGCAGGCCAGGCCGGTGAGTAGACGGCCTCCGAGCAGCATCCACAGGTTCTGAGCCGCGATGATGACGGCGAAGCCGGCCACGAAGGGCACGGCGCAGAGGAGGAGGCTCAGCTTGCGCCCCGCGCGGTCCACGAGCCAGCCACCCAGCACGCCTCCTGCCGCGGCGCCCAGGGTCACGATGGCCTGGGGGCGGGGCGATGGCCGGCTGAAGGATGGGGCGCCGGGGGCCCGCGGCCAAACCTCGCCCTCCAACCCACCCTCAGCCAAGGCGGGAGCAGGGGAGATGGGAGACCCCTCTCGGGGGAGCCGGGACATACTAGGAGGAGGTTCTCCGGGCCCGCCTGAAGCCAGGCAGCGGGGGGAGGGTCCCGGTACCCGTCTTAGGGGCGGGCGGAGGAAGGTCCCAGGAGGGCAGGAGGCTGAGCCCGAGGCCTCACCCCGAACCAGGAGGCTGCGTCTTCGTCGAGGTGCGGGGCCGGGGGCGCAGCGCGCCTCAGGCTCGGGATAGCCGGGGAGCTGTAGCCAAGCACGAAGCCGAAGCTGAGAGGACCCAGGGCAGCGGCGAAGGCGGCGAGGAAGACGCGGCGGCCGCGGGGAGCGCTGCGGAGACAGGGGCAGTCGGTGAGCGGCAAGGCCTGGGCGCAGCGGGTGGAGTGAGGCCGCGCCAGCGGACCTGGGTTCCCCCTACCGGTCACCTGCCGCCGGGTGGGCGCAGGAGCGGCTGGGTCTCCTCTTGGTCCTCAGGCGTCATGTCCGGGATCAACGCTTTTCTGCCGGCTCTGACGCCTTGTACTGCCACGGGTCCCGCGAGTGCGGCCAGCACCGACCGGCCTCTCAGGCCAGGACAACCAACAGACCGTGAGGAGCGGCTCTAGGCTGGGGTCAGGGAGCAGCCAATGGGAACGCAAGGCGGGGTTAGCGTCAGCTCTAGATCCGCCCTTCAGGTAAACCGAACCAATGGAAGCAAAGAGTCGGAGGGTGTCGCTCATTGGAACCGCCCCCAGGCCGTCCATCCAATGTATGGGCAGGGGAGGAGCTTGTATATGGCCGGGCTCACACAACCACCCAATAGGAGGGTGATGCGAGCTCGAAGGCGGGGTCATCTAAGATGCCGCGACCCAAACCGGCCAATGAGAGTGGAGGGTGGGGATTGAATTTGCGCCTGGAACCGCCTCTTAACCTACCTTCAACCAGTGCGGCTAGGAAGCCGAAAGAAGGTGAAGCACGTGGGTCGCGTTCGTAACTGCTCTCCCTCACTTTGCGCGGCGCCGCTGACCTATTTCGGTACGGTCTGCATTAACTGCTCAGCGTTAACCTCTGCTGTGAGGCGTGGGCAGCTCTGCCTACAGAGATCCGCAGGGCGGAAGGACTCCAAACACCGGTTCTGGGTTTGTCTGTTCCCGGATCAGCTGTGTTGTGGGAGGCGTGGCCCTGGGCGCCGCAGCCCAACTCTTGTCTTGTTAAGACTTGGAGTGAGGGCGGGAGAGCCCAGGTTGCTGACTGCTACAGAGCGGAAAACCGATGACGACCGCGACCTTCGGGTACTGGGGACCCGTGTTGGGCGGGGTCCCCCATGCCGCATAGCTGTGACTGATCTGGGTTTAAATGGTGAGCTCCATGGTCTCTGGTAAATTCCACTCACCTCACAGGTAATCCTGACTTTGGAATCTTCATCTTAATACTGCACCTCCCAATATTGAATCCCCTGCGGATGTTAATAGCGTCTCTCTACGTGTGGGCACCCTGGTCACTGGTGGAGGTGTGGATGAGGAAGTCAGGGCGCTGTAGAATGTCGCGATTTGTATGCCATATTCCCCGGGTGCAGGCAGCTGCGGTGGAGTGCTGTGTAATTCTGGCAAGAACCAGACTAAGAGAGTAACAGGCTTAGCTTCTAATCCCTCTCTTGTCCTCTTTCTCTTCATCTCTAAGTGGAAATGATAGTATCTGTCTTGCAGGAGGGTTTGTTGTAGGGGCAAAGTGAAAAGACCAAGCACATTCCAGATAACTCAAATATTAGGCAGTATAATTAGTGCAGTCACCAGATTGTATTATTTTTCAAGACTTAGGCAACCACCCCTTGGTTCTTCCTCGGCGCCTTGTGCTCCAATCATAAATTTTTATCACAGCACTAATCATTGCTTGTGATTCACCTGTCTACTTCTCTCCCTTCCCCAATTGACATGATCTTCTCCTCCAGTCAGTGGGTACTGGATGTCTGCAGAGGGGATGGATGCTTCAGATTCCAAGGGGAGACTGCTGCTGCTAGACAGTTTACTGAGGGGTATGCAGAGAGGCTTCTGTAGACAGGGTGATCCAGTGAGCCTAGCTAAGGCCAGGCAGCCCTCCAAGCCATGTGTATGCACTAAGTCGCTTCAGTTGTGTCCGACTCTTTCCAACCCCATGGACTGTAGCCCACCAGGCTCCTCTGTCCATGGGATTCTCCAGGCAAGAATACTGGAGTGGCCACCAAGCCATGAACCATTGCAAACCTGCTCCTGCCCTCTGGCTGGCCATCTCCCTCCCCGTGAGTGTGCAGCATTCACTTGGCCTTTGTAAGCAGACATTGCCGCCAGAGCAGATTCCTGCCTTCCCTTTATAAGCCAAGTCCATCAAACTGTTTAGTAGTGCCCACCCCTTGCCCATTCTACATCCACTCTTCAGATCTGTGACTCTTGTCAAATCATGGGGTGGCTCTGATGCTGCCAATCTCTTTGGAAGAATGGTCTAAATAGCCCTTGGTTTTTCAATTCCAGGCTGAGAAGCAAGAAACTTCAGGGGAAAGAAAAAAGATGATAGGAAAAACACACATACAAGCTCATGAGGCTTACAAATTATTTTAACATGAAAAACACCAGCCAGATCCAGCTGACACAAGGTACTCAGCCTGGCTCTGTAGGGTGGACAGGGGACAGGGCACAGTTCTGGGGTCAGAGAAATCACAGGTTCAAATCACTGCCCCCTTTTGAACCTCAGTTTCCTTATTTGAAAAGCAAAAATAGTAAAACCCAAGCCACAAAGCTTTGGGTAAGGTCAAGATACAGCATGTAGTTGATCTTGTGTTTTCCCCTATTATATGGAAAGGGCATAACAAAACACAGAAGAACAGGAATGCTGAATGCTGCAGAGACTGAGGAGCCTCCTTTGGTTATGGACCCCACCCGGGTACACTAAAAAAGCACTGTCTTTAGCACTCTGACCTCCTGCCTTCTGCTGAAGGGGACCAAGCAGCCTTCAGCTCAGATGTATCATGTGGGACTCTCTGAGCCACAGGCGGAGAGGAGAGCTCTCCCCACAGTGTGCAAGGCCCACAAGGAGGTAGGGTCCAAACTTCTGTGAGATCTATCAGATCGAGTCATGTCCAGCACAGACCTCTGCAATATGTGAGAACTGCAGAACTCCTCAGAGCCACTTCAACAGGGGAAACGACCTCAAGTTTTTTTTGATGGGTAATATAGGCAAGACGAGATATAATAAAATAGAATCTGTTAGACTAAAGCCAAAAGTAAGTTATCTTCTTTACGCAGATTAAAAAGTTTACAATGTCAGTGAAACTCAGTTTTCCTCCTTTGATCTCCCCTGGCTAGAGACTGGTATCTTACTGTTTCCTTTGAACTGGGCCAAACTCACATTTTCTTTTCACTTTGAGGATGGAGCAACAGAAGGTGGATACATGATAAGAGGAAGGCTACTCATTTGATTCATGTGAGAGCAAAGCAGACCAGACCAGGAGGAGGGAATTTGAGAATGGTAATTTTGAGGATGAAGTGTAACTGTTTCTTGGTTGTATGATTACACAGTAACAATAAAACAAAACAAAATCTTGAGACTCTTAACACGCTCCTATACCTTATTATTTTTTTGTGAGACACAAGGAGAAAGAAGCAGGAGTTTCTAAGATCTAAAAATTCAGCTTTTCTCAAAACTCTATAGGCAGGAATGCAGCCGGTTCCAATCACAGTGAACTGAAACAGCAACAGGGGCCGGAGGTGCAGAAAGCAAACTTATTTATAATAAACTTTTAAAGCAATGGCTTTTCGTTATATCAATAAAAGAAGCACATTATGTGACAAAACAAAACTGTAATGAAAAAATAACTTTTCCATCTAAGTATATAAAATATAGGAGAAGGTTGCAGTAAATAAGAATGAATATTTTTGATTTATTCAAAGTTTCAATCTAAAACCTCAATGGAATCTACCACCTTTATTACAAGGGGACTGATGTTTCCTGAACAGAAAGAAATAAAGGTCAAGAAAGATGGCACCGGACATTGGAGAGTGACCCAAACAGGCCAAGGGTGCAGAAGGTTTGGTCCAATAGATCACGGACAGGCTAAAAGCCACATTTTGTTGAGAAATAATGTCAGAACTGGCTAAAGAGTATAAACCTCTGTAAGAAAATTAAACATGGCAAACTCGATTGGGACTGTTTACTTCAAGTCAATAATGTCTTCATTCGAGAAAGCAGTGAGCTGAAAGGGGCAGCTGCCCCAGACGGGGCTGCCTTCTTGCTCGGCCACAGGGTCTGGGTCGGAGCTGGTCGACTGGTAATGCCCACTGGGATTGGCTTCGGAAGTGGAGGGACTTTCTAGGGAGCTCGATGTGATCCTAGAGGAGAAAAGTCACTGTGAACAGATCCTGGGGTGCACCATTGAGCTGGCTACTCTGTTTCCTGCTCCCCTAAATTGGAAAGCCTGTCTTTCCCACCCCCCACCATTGTGAGGGAGAGGTGGGCATGTAGCAGGAGTGATGCCCACCCCAACAGAACTTATGTTCTGCAGGCAGACTGTCCGATTCCCTGGCTTGTTATGGGTTTTAAAGGCCACTTATATGAGATACCTAGAATAGTCAAATTCATGGGGTCGGAAAGTACATTGGTAGATGCCAGGGGCTGGGGTAGGGGCATGGGGCGGGCAGATGGGGAATTAGTGGTTAATGGGGGCAGAGTTGCAGGTTAGGAATGTGAAACAAGCAGGAGACAGATGGTGGTGAATACAACCATGTGAATGTACTTGGTGCTGCTGAACTGTATAGGTAAATGTGGTTAAAAGGGTATGTTTTACATTATCTGACTTTTACCACCATTAAAAAAAGAAAAAAGGGAAAAAAGTAAGGTCAGTGGTGACACATACGTGTTTGTGAGGCAAACTGGGATAAACCCTCCCTGGCTCCCCGTGGCCTGAGGACAAGGCTGAAACACCTGAGCACAGGCCCACAGGCCCCTCCCTGCTGACCCCTCTGGCCTCCTCCCAGCGCATCATTGCCCTCTATTTTCTCCCGTACTCAGGATGTTCATACTCTTGACACCTGCAAAGCCAGTTTGACCAAATTCAGGGAGTTCCTCCGTTCACCAAAGACTCACATAGCCTGTAAAAGCCCGTGATCCAGCCTCTGGTTGTTCTTGACCTCACCTCCTGTGAGGTCAGCTCAAGCTGACCCACTCACTTCCTTCTCTCTTCAGGGCTTTTGCCCCTGCTGGTTCTGCTGCTAGAAGGGCTGTTCCCCCAGCTCCTTCTCATTCAGAGCTCAGCTCCATGCCACTTCCTCCAAGAAGCCTTCCTTGACTCCTAGCCCCCACCTCAAGTAGACCTTCTATCCACCCCACCCCCATCACTTTGTTTTAAACTTCCTTGCAGTTCTGGTCACTAATGGAAGTGATAGCAATTGCTTACTTGTTCACAGGTTTATTGTCTGTTTCTCCACACTAAAATGTAAAGTCCATGAGGGCAGGGGCCTGGTCACATGGTAGGAGCTCAGCGAAAGTGTTGGATTAAAGCCTGAATGAGTGCCTTCCTCTCTGGTTCAGGCTAACAGTTGCTTGATTTATGAGACTTGGCTCAGCCTTTCCTGATGTTTGGGACCCCCCCCACCCATCCCAAGCGTGGAATGGATGGCACACCTCATTCTTCTGTATCACCTGCTGCCCTGGAATGCTATAATTCTCTATAATTCTGGGGAAGGCTGGCCTTCCCCACCAGCCTGTGAGCCCCTGAAGTTCAGCTCCATGTCCCCAGCTCAGTGCCAGGTGCTCTAAGAATGTGTGTTGCACGAATGAATGGAACCTGGACACATGCCCCCTTGGCCTCCACAGAGAAGCAGGCAAGGTGTTTTATGAGGGACACAGAGAACCTCAGGGGACAAATCAGTGGGATTCAACAAATATTCATAGATGTGTAATACTGAATGGCCATCCAGAAAGGATCCACCAGAAGTACTGGAGAGCACTTTTGTTTTAAAAAAGTCTCTGTCAATTTGGTGAGCAAAAGAAGTCTCAGTGTATTTCAGTGTGCATTTGTTGGGTTGCTAGTGAGGTTGCCCCTTTTCCTGGGCCCCTTCCTGGCAGGCTGTGCTCTCTGGGGGTCCTCAGAGAAGAGCTGGCCGCTGACCCTCTGCTGCGGCTGGCCCACACACTGTCACTCAGCAGAAGGGGCCTTGTGGCTGTCTTGTGACTTGAGGGGCCACCACCCTGAGCAGGGGCTACAACCCTCTTTACCTGTCACTGCTAGTGGACCGCACTGTCCCTGGCTTGGGGCCTTCTTGGTTTTCTTCCAGCCGCTTCCTGGCCTTTGACTTGGGCTTCGGTGCTCCTTCTGACCTGGATCCACTGTCATCAGATAGGCCTGGATGGCAGGGGAGAATCACAGGTCAGAGCATCATTACCATTGGACTGCCAAGAGACAGGAAATGCCCTTTTTCTCCTGGTTGGGTGTTGGTACATTACGGGGATGGAGGCAGGAAGAACGATGATAGAAGTCTGTATTTTTAAATAATTGATTTTCTTGTTGAGTTGTTGGTAGAAGGTCTTTTGTTTCTGATTAGAATGAATATATGTATTGGGAAAAAATGACTCAGAATAATTTAATGAAGGAAAAAAAATCTACAGTCCTACCACTGGAAATTGTAATTAGCCAACTCAGAGGTACAATTTCTGAAAAGCACAGTGGTTTATAAAACAGTAGTTGGCAAGATCAAGCTTTCTTAGGGAATAATGGGTTAAAAATAGCAATACATACATTTGAAAAGCTCAGTGAAAGGGACCAACTTCAAGAGCCAACCGATTTTGCCAATGTCAAGGCTGCCCTGTCAGGGGGTCTGAGTCCCCTTCTCCAGTCGGTCAGGAAACGTGACCGGAGGACAGGTGTGTGTCCTTGTAGTTTTATGCCATGCAGATGCCAATTCAAGCTTTAAACCAGTTCTTATTGGTTCGCCATAATGCCTCCATTTTTCCTCATTGTTTTCACAACTCTGAACAAAACCTTTACAACAGTCTAGCCTCTTCACGATGATCACGATGCTCTTTGTGTCTCTGGTCTGGTCTCTCACCTGTGAGCTGAGAGGAGGGCATAGCAGAGACCTGCCATTGCTCCCATCCCCACAGACCTGCCCCCTGGCCCAGGGGCTTCGAGAAGGGATGACTGAACTGCACCACATATATGCAAAAAAGGGAACAAAAATATGCAGAAAATCCCAGACAGATTTACATTTTGGATATACAAGTATGAAATGTTATCTGAGAGCTGCAGGCTATAAGCCCTTCTAGACACTTTCCTAGGATGATACGTATTTAGATTCAGTTCAGTTCAGTTGCTCAGTCATGTCCGACTCTTTGCAACCACATGAATCACAGCACGCCAGGCCTCCCTGTCCATCACCAACTCCTGGAGTTCATTCAAACCCACCTCTATCGAGTCGGTGATGCTGTCCAGCCATCTCATTCTCTGTCATCCCCTTCTCCTCCTGCCCCCAATCCCTCCCAGCATCAGAGTCTTTTCCAGTGAGTCAACTCTTCGCATGAGGTGGCCAAAGTATTGGAGCTTCAGCTTTAGCATCAGTCCTTCCAATGAACACCCAGGACTGATCTCCTTTAGAATGGACTGGTTGGATCTCCTTGCAGTCCAAGGGACTCTCAAGAGTCTTCTCCAACACCACAGTTCAAAAGCTATAAGTCCTTCTAGACACTTTCCTAGGATAATACGTATTTAGATTACTTATATTTAAAAAATTGTTATCAGACTAGACAGACTGTTTTACAAACTGCCTCCCCGCCTGCCCTTCATATGGTTTGTGCACTTTCTATACCAATAAATCTAGATTGACACATCATTGTTGTTGGGTAGACTGTACAGTATTCCTTGGTGTGGGTACAAATTTATAATTTCTTTATAATCCCTTATGATAGGGCTCTTTGCATTTGAGGATAATTAATATCCACAAATGGGCTTCCCAAGTGGCATAGTGGTAAAGAATCTCCCCTGCCAACGCAGGAGACGCAGGTTTAATCCCTGGGTTGGGAAGATCCCCTGGGGGAGGAAACGGCAGCCTGCTCCAGTATTCCATGGACACAAGAGCCTGGTGGGCTACAGTCCATGGGGTCACAAAGAGTCAGACATGACTAAGCACAACCAATACGCGCAGATAAAATCAGCGGGTATCTTTACAAACATCACAAACACGAGAATGGACAGCCATTACCCAGCAGCTCCCTGCGGGTCCTGCTTGCTATTTCTTTGATCTCCATGCGGGACAGGGACAAGGAGTGAGTGACAGGAATGGCTGCGATGCCGATGCCGATGGAGGTGGGTGGGGTGATGACCTTGGAGACTAAGGGCGATTTCAGAGGTCGCTCGATGCTTCTGCCCACCAGGTTTCTGAGTGGAATCTTGTACAGATTTTTGGACTGAATTTCACCTGAAATAAGGGTTCAAAAAGAACGTTAGAACTTTAAGAAGAGCTCATGTTATTCATGAGAGAATATTTCCTGGTTCCTCAACATAATTAGCATGAAAGAAGAATTTATGTCACAGGCTGACCCCCCCGCCCCCGCCACCAAGTTTCATTAGGGGCAATAAAGTGGTGGCACCCACCAGCTCTGTCTTCTAACAGCACCCTGTTCATGGGTAAACGGGACAAAACGCACCCACTCCTGGTTATGCGTGGACAGGAGGAAGGAGGTGACAAGAAAGGCACAGCTGTCCTGCTCGGGAGCGCCGAGCTCTCCTGGCAGCGAGCCATAAAGACGACTCATGTGGTGAGAAGTTAGGAAAAGCGCGAGGCAGTAACCACAGCAAAGTCTGTGGGGTTCAAGGGCGAAGCCAGATGGAGTGAAAGCTGGGTGCTGAGTAATATGTGGGTTTTATGATGATATCCTTTTAGCTATGAAATTCTATTATATCCTTAACATTCCTAAAGGGAAGATAACTTGCTGAGGCCAACTGCAGTCTCTCTAACCCTCAACTTCCTTCTCTCCTTTGAAACAAGTGTTTTCATAATGGGAACTGTTTGGGGGCGGGGTTTATCACAAGGTTTCTTAAGAATGCAACCACACTGCAAGTTTTTTTGTGGCTTCAAATAGTGGGTTCCTTCAGCAGTAATCACGTGTCAGTATTTGACAATGAACTACAGGGGCTTCCCTGGTGGCTCAGACAGCAAAGAATCTGCCTGCAATGTAGGAGACTTGGGTTCAATCCCTCGGTTGGGAAGATTCCCTGGAGACAGGAATGGCAACCCACTCCAGTATTCTTGCCTGGAGAATTCCATGGACAGAGAGGCCTGGCAGGCTATGGTCTATGGGGTTGCAAAGAGTTGGACATGACTAAGCTACTAACACTTTCACCTTTCAGAGAAATCAGAACAGATAAAAAATATCTATCATAAGACAGTAAAAACTGGACTTCACCTTCCCCCAGGGAAGAAGGAAACACTGGAGTATCTCGGCCTGGGGGTGTCTGAGGAGAATTGTGGGCACTGGCCCCCTTGGAGCTACCTCCAGACGAGACCTCGTTCGCTGAAGCCGTTGCTGTGAAGTAGATATCTGACTGGAGAGAAAGAGAAGGCGTTACTGAGCTGTGTGGTTTTAAGGACCCTGCTCTCCCACCGGCCCTCCTGTCATCACTGCACAGACCCCCAGCTGTCCCCCAGGGTCTGAGGGGCAGGAAGGAGCCAGGGAGGCAGTTGCCAGCTCTGGGCTCAGAAGACTCCTGAGAGCTCAGTTCTCCTACTTCTTATCCACTTGTTGACACACATAGAGAAGAGTCAATTTCCCACACGCCTTCCACAAATACAGACACACACTTCCCTGAAAGGGAGCTTGGGCACCAGAGGTTAGAAATGGGGAAGGTTTGGAATCTAGTCAGGTCTGTGTCCCGGGTGGGGACGTGGGTCTTCACTCACGATTCAGCAAATACTCCAGCCCACCCGCGATGGGCTGGCTTTGCGGCAATGGTGCTGGTGTGTGGCTGGTAGTGGGCGGCTCCTGTGGACTCAGGGTGCTGAGTTTCAGGGGTCTTGCAAACTGGCTGCTAAACACAGCCACTATTCAACTTAAATTGTATTAAAAAAACAAAGGAACTAAATATAAAAATTCAACCATTCCTCATTATTTTACTACATTGATAATTCTCCATGCTCTTGAGGTAATTTGTACAAACAGTGTGTGTGTGTGGGGGGATTGTGTAACAGTGGCTCCTCATGCTGTGCGCTGAGGCGTCACACAGGAAGCTTGAGATCAGTCATGGTGGGGCTATTTACACTGTGGAAATCGGCAAATGCTATAAATCAGAGGTTGATTCATTGTTCTGTTGATGGTCTGGACTTAAAGTGATGGCGAAAACATTAATAATGAAGATTAAAATTAAAAGTATGTTGTCCAGTGCTGAAATTGAAAGAAGTTTTAGTTTAATGATTTGTATGAGGGTGAAAAACAGTTTAACAGATCACATGTCAGATTTAATGACAACAAACTTGGAAAAAGAATGAACAGGTTGAGATATAATTTCAACTATAAAACTGTGGTTGAACTGCAGCCAGGGGTTGGCCATGGATAAAGGAAAATCAGTGAAAATTAAGAGTGGGACACAACTGAGTGACAAATTCTTGCTTCTTCTTGGTGAAAACAAAAGTGTTTTATGAGAGCCAATTGGCTAAATGGACTTTGAGATAAAAAGCACTGTATATTTTATTATTAGTTATAAATTGTAAGCTATTTATATTTTCATAATCAGTAAAATTTAAAATTTTTAAAAATTTTTAATCAGAGGCTTGATCGACAATGCTGTGTTGGTCTCTGCAGTACAACAGTGTGAGTCGGCTATAGGCACACACATCCCCTCCCTCTTGAGCCTTCCTCCCAACCCTCCCCCATCACACCCCTCTAGGCCGCCACAGAGCACCAGGCTGGGCTCCCTGTGTCACACAGCAACTTCCCACCAGCTCTCTGTTTGACACATGGTAATGTATGTATTTCAGTGCTACTCTCAGTTCACCCCACCCTCACCTTCCTCTGCTGTTACACAAGTCTGTTCTCTGTGTCTGCACCCCTACTCCTGCTCGGCAAATAGGTTCATTAGTTCCATTTTTCTAGATTCCATATATAGGTGTTAATACACAATATTATCAGTAAAATTTATAATCAACTGATGTCCATATATATATATATGTAATGTGTGTATCACGCATACCCATTTTCCAAACAGTTCGTGGTTACACACTTACCAGCACTCTACTGGCACTGCTGCTAAGTCGCGTCAGTCGTGTCCGACTCCGTGCGACCCCACAGACGGCAGCCCACCAGGCTCCCCCGTCCCTGGGATTCTCCAGGCAAGAACACTAGAGTGGTTGCCATTTCCTTCTCCAATGTGTGAAAGTGAAAAGTGAAAGTGAAGTCGCTCAGTCGTGTCCGACCCTTAGCGACGCCATGGACTGCAGCCCACCAGGCTCCTCCGTCCATGGGACTTTCCAGGCCAGAGCCCTGGAGTGGGTGCCATCGCCTTCTCCACTACTGGCACCGTGTTAGCGTATAAGATGCTAGGGTCTGTCCTCACAGAACTGTCAGTGTGGGGGTGGGGAGTACGCAGTCTCCCACCACCAAATGTGATGCACGTTAGGATGGAGCACTGGCTAGCCTGGCAAGGCCACGGAGAGGGTGTGGGGCTGACCTGGAGGAGGGAGCCAGAACAGGACCCTGTGGGTTATGCACCTGTGGTAGAAGACGCCTGGGAAGACCTTTGCTCCTGCATCCCTCGGTTTTGCTCACATTGTCACTAGGCATGAATCCGTCCATCAGTCACAGCATGCAGGACACAAGTTCAAACTGAAGACAGACAGCAGCAAAGGAAGAAAGCACTACCTCAAGCCCTTAACGGCTCTAGCCTCGGACTGTGCTTCTATGACCAGCAGCCCAGGCTCACATGGAGGATTTCTGTTTTCGGCTGAGCGCTGCGCCCCTGCTACCACCAGCAGCAATGACTCTGAGCACTAAGGAGGGGTGTTTTGCAGCCCAAGGTGTTTTGAACCCACACAGGGAAACTCAACCCAGGAATGTTTCCAGCTTTCTCATTTCAACACACGTGTGCTGTTGTCATCATCAGTCTCGCCACGAATGTATCCTCGCCCGCCTGAGACCTCGTGGTGCTAGGGGCACCCGAAGCCCCTCAGACAGAAATAAACCCCAGATCTACTCACCCTGGAGGCCACGAGCTGTAGCTGAGGCACGACGGCTGTGTGGACCAGGTTCCCGTTCACCACCAGGCGGATCTCCATGGAGTCGGTGGTGAAGGCCAGCAGGTAGGGGAACGCACAGACTGCAAGGCAACGGGACGTCAGCGCCCAGCCCAGGCTGCGGCTGGGGAGCTGCTGGGACCCTCTCACACCCACCTTGCTTCTCTGGCGGTGCCCAGCTCTCCCCTTCCTCCGCTGCATCTCTTCCTTTGGGGGTACGTGTCCCCTAGTTCTAGGAGAGCCTTTCTCAGCTGCCGAGCGCCTGCCCGTGGAGGAGTGCACTGTCCCAGCTTCTCCCATGTTCCTCCCCCACTGCAGTCCCCCACCTGATCTTCGGGCACACTGCCCATCCGGGTCCCCAAGACCTTCCCACTGTGGTCCAGACACGCCCTCTCCTGCCCACATGCCTTCTGCCCAGGAACCTGGCTTTTACTCCTTCATTCCCTGTCCCTGAGTCGCCCTCCCCTACGCTCCTCCTGTCTGTGTGTCCGGGCAAGGGCTGCATCCTGTTCCTGCTCTCCTAGTTTCACCTGTGACTCTTCCTACAGCTCCCACACCTCTAGCCTTGATCTGTCCAGTGGGCCCCCAGTGCTGTGGCTCAGACCTGAGACCCATTTCTAACCCTCCCCTCTCTGTCTTACCATAACTAACCTGCACCTGAGCCAAACCGGTCCTCTCAGAACCTGGCTCTATCCCTCTGCTCTTCAGTTAAAACTCTATCACGTTTACCTGTCAACAAATGCTTCTACTTTGAGGACAACAATGTTAATACATGTGGCTCTGATCTGACTCTCGCCAGGCAGATTGCCCAGCAGTGGATCCTGAACCACAGAAACGAAGCACCACCACACACATCCTGATGTTTCAGTGGCAGGTCAAGTACCAGAGTTTCTGTGACTCTAGACTTTCAAGTTTCAGAATGTGTAAGAAGGCTGCTGAATGCATTGTGCTTCTCTCCCAAGTTAGTCAGAGGTTCAAGGATGGAATCTTTCTAAATTCTCATATTTTAGAAGTCAGAAAGCGAGGCCCAGAAATGAAAGGTACTGTAAGATACCCAAGCACTGAAAACTGATATATAATTGCTCGCAAAGGCTCACATCCTCAGGCACTGAGGAGACCTGGGAGGAACAATGGGAGACAACAGTCCCCAGAGGGGAGCAAAATGAAAAACAGCTAAAGAAGAAGAAGACTGTTTGTACTCATTATACTCAGAGAATTCATGGAAGATTTAGCGGTAAGCCAGAGCTTATACTGGATGGAACAGTTCAGATGTGTCTTTCTGGGGGAAGACCATGATGACAAAAGGTTTCCTTACCAATCGCACAGGGAGCCTGGTTCCAACAGAACTGGAAATCTGATGCAGAGGGTTGAACCAAAAAAGAGCCACCATTAAACGGGCAAACCTTTTTGTAGATGCAACTGTCTGCAATGAAACAACAGCGACTTATTTTTGTTAGAGATGACACTCAGGCAACTGTAATCAGATAAATGAGACACAGGCCACAAAAAAAGCATCCTATCTACCTGTTCTTTCTGAAAGCCAGCACAACCACTGCCATGCTGCCAGATTCTCAGGGGCAGGAGGCAGTCAGAGCCAGAGTAGTATTTCTGCCACATGTCGTTATAGCTGCCATTTTTGGAGAATTTACTATGTGCCAAGTGCCGAGCTTTAAAACATTTTTCCCTTTAACCTGTACAAACTTATGAAGTAGATGCTATTATTACGCTCATTTTGCAGATGAGAGAATCAAGGCAAGGGGCAGTGAAGTAGCTTGTCCATGGCCTCACAAGTCCTGCATGGGGGACAGTACTGGTTGGTCTGCAGACAAGACGGGGCACTTGATGGCACCCCTGGATGGAGGAAGCTCTCCTACAGGGGATCATTCCCCGAACCTCACTCAGCAGAACACGTGTGGTGGAACCCATACATTCCCTGCAACATTTTATAATGAAAACTTGAAGCCATATGCCTGTATCAACTTCGTGAGCCTGAGACAGCATTAGAGTAAGGCCAGGTTAATTCAATTATCTGATTCTTGCCTGCTCTGAGCTCTAAACACAAGTCCAGGTGGTTCAGACCCTCGTAGAGTGAAAAAGTTCACCAAGAAACCAGTTCAGTTGCTCAGTCGTGTCCAGCTCTTTGTGATCCCATGGACTGCAGCATGCCAGGCCTCCCTGTCCATCACCAACTCCTGGAGCTTGCTCAAACTCATATCCGTCCAGTCAGTGATGCCATCCATCTCATCCTCTGTCGTCCCCTTCTCCTCCTGCCTTCAATCTTTCCCAGCACCAGGGTCTTTTCAAATGAGTCAGTTTGTCGCACCAGGTGGCCAAACTACTGGAGTTTCAGCTTCAGCATCAGTCCTTCCAATGAATATTCAGGACTCATTTCCTTTAGGATAGACTGGTTCGATCTCCTTGCACTTCGAGGGACTCTCAAGAGTCTTCTCCAACACCACAGTTCAAAAGATCAGTTCTTTAGCTCTCAGCTTTATGGTCCAACTCTCACATCCACACAAACAGAAAAACAAAGGCCCCTTTTATTCCAAAAGCCTGCCATGTTTTAGCCATGCAAACTAGTTTTAAAATTATTTTCAAAAACAGCTTTACTGAGATATAATTTATGCACCATAAACTCATCCATTTTAAGCATTCAAGTCAATGAACAGTAATCTGTTTATAGAGTTGAATAACATCACCACAATCTGATTTGATAACATTTTCATCACCCTAATGAGAAACCTCAGGCCCATGAAGCAGTCTCTCCCCGTTCCTAGTGACAGAATTGACAGCTGTGGCCCCTCTGTGAGAGGGGAGAGGTCACAGAGCCAGAGCTGCTGTGGAGGCCTGCAGTGTGGGGCCAGGCTGGGGCAGTGGCCGTGGCCATCTGAAGCCCTGCCTGTCTATCCCTTTTGGAGCATCCTGCAGGGCTTAGGCGGAGAAGGCAATGGCAAGCCACTCCAGTACTCTTGCCTAGAAAATCGCACGGATGGAGGAGCCTGGTGGGCTGCAGTCCGTGGGGTCGCTAAGGGTTGGACACGACTGAGCGACTTCACTGTCACTTTTCACTTTCACACATTGGAGAAGGAAATGGCAACCCACTCCAGTGTTCTTGCCTGGAGAATCCCAGGGACGGGGGAGCCTGGTAGGCTTCCGTCTATGGGGTCACACAGAGTCGGACACGACTGAAGTGACTTAGCAGCAGCAGCAGGGCTTAGGGGCTCCTTTGATGCGACCCATGTGCCTTATAAAGCAGTTTCCTTATGCTGTTTTATCATTGTTCTTCTAACAGAGTGAGTTATTGGGACAGAAATTCTTATCAGGGTTAGTTTTTGTTTTTGCTACAGTGGACTCAGTAGGGGAGGAAAAGAAACCTCACTCTCAAAGAAAGACCTTGCTCCTGAGAAAACAAGTGCCCACAAACGATGCCCAGGTCTCCCAGCAGCGCCCCCGACCTGCTGTGCCCACCCGAGGTCGGCTCACCCCTCTCCCCTCTTATTTTCCCTTCTCCAGCGGATCTTTCCCAACAGCCTTATGCAAGCTGTTTATTCCACGTTTTAGAAAACAAAACCCTTTGCCCTCTCTTCCTCCTCTAGTTGCTGCAACCTTCCTTACTCTTTTCCCTTAAAGCAAAATTCTTTGAAAGGCTTGTCTGGACTCCCCAGCTCCACTTCCTCTTTCCCAAGCTCTCCTGACCTGTGCAATCAGGCTTTTGTCTCAGCCCCTGCCTGCCTCAGAGAGGGTCTTGCAGGCCTGGAGTAGGTGACTAGACTGCAGTCCAGAGGTCCTGTCTCCCCTTTTTCCAACGAGATCTGCCCCAGGGAAGCAGAGGGGTCTCCCTCCCAGTGACAAGAGCTGGTGGTCTCAGACCAGCAGGTCTCTAATTCAAAAAAGAAGCAAAGTGTTTCCTGAACTCCAGAGCTTGCAGCCCGTTCACACCCATGCATGGGCACCCATGCGTGGCTGGCCCTAGAAAGGTGAGCTCACTGCATCCCTGGCAGTGCCTTCCACTGTTGTGTCTCCAGAGCCTGACATGGTCTGGCACAGAGCGGGCCGTCCCTTGTAGTTAAATGGGCCCTGAATGGGGATGCGGGGGACAGGAGTCTACGAAAGTCACTGCCCTGGAAGCAGCTCAGTCTATGACCTTCCATCCTTTGACCTTCCGCATCCAGCTGGTGAAGAACAGTATGGAGATTTTAGTTTTAAAACATATTTCTCTGAAGAAAAGTCCCTTTCAGCATGTACAAACATTTTTAACTTATGTGAGAGAAAAAATTATGTAAAGAAAACTCTGGGTTGCTGGAAGTTATATTTTAGAAAGAAGCAGACTTATAAAAATCAGCTTCAAACTTGGGAAAAACAATCTCCTTCCACAGCTCCTGGCTGGAAAGGGCCTTTGCTGTGGGTGTCAGTGACCAAGTCAAGAACGTGGGCTGAGATGGGCAGACGGGTGTGCACTGTGTGGGGGGGGCGAGCTACAGAAGTCAGAGGGCCACTGGGGGACACCAGCTCATCCCCTGGATCCCCAGGCACCTGCCAACCTGCCGAGCGAAAGAGGGAGATGGAAACCAAAAGCCAGATGCCTGACCCAAAGCGACGGGAGGAAGTGGCGAGGTCTGGGGAGACTGAGTCAGGTCTGGGGACCCCCCTGGAATTGCCAAGGCCTGATCCACGTGAGGTCAGAGATCATCTTCTGATGGCTGGTGGGTCTGTGAGAACAGATATATGCTGATCAGATCCTGAGATGAAACCAGGGCCTGTAGCCAGGAGGTGATCAAAGCCCAAGGAGGTGGAACTTTTAAGGGGCTCCAGGAGCCAGAGGACCAGTGTGGGCCCCCCCCCTCCAATCCCACCCCCACCTCAGCACTGCCTGCTGACTCAGCCTCTAATTTTGTGCAGAGAGCTTGCCAGCCACATTGTCTCCACGCCCCCCTTTCATTCTGGGACTCACGTTCATGGTCTAAAACCTGCTCTCTTTCTGTTTTTCTTTACCACCTAAAATCACCCCCAGTTGAGCAGCTGGAAGAAAGAAGTATTTATATCAGTTTTTAAAGCCATAAGTTTTTCAAATAGGTTTTTCAATAAAGTAAAAACACCATACTTTAAAGAGATTAACATCTTATAGAAGTGGCCACACACAGCTGCCCTCCTACTCTGCTTGTCCTTGGAGACCTGGGGCAGAGGGTGACAGCAGCTGCAACAGCCTAGCCCTCCGAACACTGACAGCTGGGCAATGAGGATCCATGCTGGAGCACGTGGCTTGCTGCTGTCACCCTATGTGTGGCCCTTCTCATCAGATGGGCCATAAAGACCTGCTATTTTGAGGAGTGTTTTGACAGACCTGTGGATGAAATATCCTAAAAGAGCGATTTATTGGTGAAGTTCTTTGCTGATTCCCAATAAATCTCGAATTTTGAAAGAGGAAGTTTACCCAATAAATTTCTCTATGGAAAATTACCATTCTTACTAATCAAAGATTAATTAATCAATGTATCTGCCCCATGTGCTATCACCAGTATCACCACTCAAAACCTATACAATTCTAGGCTGAAAAAAAGGTTTTATTTAGTTAGACTGCATAGCCTGGGTCCAAGAAAATATCTCACTATCTTTAGCTTTAAAAAGATCCTTTAGCTTTTTGAAAAGCTGCAAATCCTTAAATCCTATTTGATATATTTGGTCTGCCTGAAACCCATCTGCCACCTGACCCAAACTAATCCAGCTGAGGCCAGGCATGCCAGGCTGAGACTGGTTCAATTACCATCTGAGAAATAGCAAAAAGGGGAAGAGTAACTGTTGGGGTACTGGAGTCAAGAGGCCCCAAATGTCAACAGAACCTGGGCTCTGCCGTTTGTAGCTGCACAATCTTGAGAAAGTCCGTTCACCGCTCAGATGCCTTATCTCCAGATGACAGACAGTAACAGAAACTTTTTTTTTTTTTGGGCTCCAAAATCACTGCAGATGGTGACTGCAGCATGAAATTAAAAGACGCTTGCTCCTTGGAAAAAAAGCTATGATCAACCTAGACAGCATATTAAAAAGCAGAGACATTACTTTGGTGACAAAGGTCCATCTAGTCAAAGCTATGGTTTTTCCAGTAGTCATGTATGGATGTCGGAGAAGGCAACGGCAAGCCACTCCAGTACTCTTGCCTAGAAAATCCCATGGATGGAGGAGCCTGGTAGGCTGCAGTCCGTGGGGTCGCTAAGGGTCGGACACGACTGAGCGACCTCACTTTCACTTTTCACTTTCACACATTGGAGAAGGAAATGGCAACCCACTCCAGTGTTCTTGCCTGGAGAATCCCAGGGAAGGGGGAGCCTGGTGGGCTGCCGTCTGTGGGGTCACACGGAGTCGGACACGACTGACGCGACTTAGCAGCAGCAGCAGCAGCATGTATGGATGTGAGAGTTGGACTATAAAGAAAGATGAGCAACGAAGAATTGATGCTTTTGAACTGTGGTGTTGGAGAAGACTCTTGAGAGTCCCCTGGACAGCAAGGCGATCAAACCAGTCAGTCCTAAAGGAAATCAGTCTTGAATATTCATTGGAAGGACTGATGCTGAAGCTGAAGCTCCAATCCTTTGGCCACCTAATGCGAAGAACTGACTCAGTAGAAACGACCCTGATGCTGGGAAAGATTGAAGGCAGGAGGAAAAGAGGACGACAGAGGATGAGATGGTTGGATGACACCACTGATGCAGTGGACATGAGTTTGAGTAAGCTCTGGGAGTTGGTGATGGACAGGGAAGCCTCGCGTGCTGCATGCAGTCCATGGGGTCGAAGAGTCAAACACGACTGAACAACTGAAATGAACTGAACAGAAACTGAGAAGTCAGTGGAACAGTGACTGGAGCTGATGGAGCCCAGCGCATGGCACATGGTAGGGGTTCCCTTGATGGAAGCCCCTGTCATCACTTCCATGTTCCAGAGACACCCCAAGATGACTGCTGTACCATCTCACTGAGAGGTCTGGGTATTGGGAGATCCAGGTGGGAAGGCAATTTTTAGCTGCTCCCTGGAGTGCAGTTAAGGATCTAGGAACAATGAGCCAGATAAATCTAAAGCTAAGTCCCTGTACATTGTCCAGAAAGAAAGAAAACAACAGTTCATTTTAGCAAGTGGCAATCAAAACACATCCCTTACTTACAGTTGTAACACAGGAGCAGACCAGCCTCCCCATCTTCGTACACATCAATAGCTGCAACGAAATTAACCTGCAATGAGAATGGGCAATGGTAGTGGGCAGGCTGGACACTGACACTAGAAAAGACTTCCTCAAGTTTCTGTAAACTCAGGCGCGACCACAGTCCATGGTGTGGACTTTCTCATCAACTTTTCAAACCCTTTAAGAAGCTCTATAGGGGAGAGCTCTCTCTGTTGGCAGACCTCCCATTTATACAGCAGACTCCAGTCCACAAAGCTTTTCTTGTGGGTTATTCCTTTCACTTCCACATCAACCTGGAAAGTAGATGGCATTGCTCCCATTTTACAGATGAGGAAAGCGAGGCTTAGAGAGGTGGAGTCGCTCTAGTCCCTCAGTGAGGAGGTGCCCCAGCCAGGATCTGCACCAGGTCCCTGGTTCTTTTCCAACCTCAACACCCTTGCACTTCAGCCACACTGCCTCCTGCCTCAAACACAGTCTCTAAATCTCCAGATCGCCATGTCTGCACTTCTTTTCTCCCTCTTTCACGTCTTTCATTTCCTGGGAGGCGGCTTGACACGATGCAGAGGGTGTTGGAAGCCCCAGCTCTGCGGCTTTGGTGAGCCCCGGTTTCTGCTTTTGAGAAGATGGTTCTCAAGTTTCAATCAAAACTCCGAGCCTCTAAAAGTCTCTTCTTTCGCTGCCTCACTTGTCTTCTCAGCCCTGTAGTCTGGCCTTCAGTACCACCAGGGACACTGCCCTCTCTTGAGCTCCAAGAAGGTTTCCTTCTCTCCAGACTGAAGGCCTCTGGCCATGGCTCATCTCTCCATCCACGTTTCTACAACCTCTGACAGGGGACAGCTCCTCCCTCTGGCTTCTCTCCCACTTCAGATTCTTCCATTTCTTGGCTCTTCTCTCATTTAGAAAAAGCCCTAGCTTGATAGCTTCGGATTTTACTCTGCTCAAAATCTCTAAATCTACAGCCTCAGGCACACATTCTGAGCTCCAGCTCAGGTTCCTAAGTCTTTTGTTCTCTCAAATGCAGTAGGTTGAGAACTCAAGGGGCTGGGTGGGGGAGCAGACAGGAGCAGGTCAGACAGCCCCCAGCTGCCAGTACCACTTGCTGCCTCTTGTTTGTGGTAAATGGCCCTCTGGCCCCAGGTCTCCATTTGCAAACTGGTGTAACAGTAATCCTGACACTGCTGGGTTGCCATGAAAATTCCATGAAACAAGGCAGACGTTGTTGCACAGGGCCTGACTCGTAATCAGCTCTCCATGGAGGTCTCACACGACCAGTTTCCTTTCAAGCCACCTCCTTTCTTTTAGCAGAGCTACCCCCAAAGTCTCGGAGGGATCCCTTTCTCACCCAAATCCAGAGCATCCTCTTCCTCAACTCACCCCTGCTGCACCCTGGGCTTGGCCCTGCCTCCCGGGCTCGGCTACTGTCTCCCTCTGGCTCCGCTCCCTCCAGCCCCTTCCAGCCTCTGGGCTGCCCCGCTTCCCACCCCAGGCCCTCTGCCCAGCTGGCCCTCACTGCTCTCACCCAAACGCAGCCTTCTCCTCTGAACAGTCTGGCATTGTGCGAGTCACCATTAAACACACAGAAATGAAAGGACAGGGTCTCACCCCTCAACAAAATGTCTGAAAAGCTTACAAGTACATAAAATAAGTTATAATGGAGCCCACACCATAACCATGAGTTGTGGAGGCTCTGTAGGGGTGGAAGACAGTGAGTCCTAGAGGTCAAGGGTGTTGATTCTGGGGTCAGAAGGACCTGGGAGTCAAATGCCAAATACTTGCTCCGCTGCTATGTGTTACAGCCTCTGTTTTAATTATCTGCAGGGCATGCACTGCCGTCTCAGGTTCGCTTGCTTGCTGGCACTCTCCTTCCTGCTGGGCTCTCAGCTCCATGAAGCAGAGGTCTTGCTCCACTCATGTGACCCCCTCAGTCCCTGGATCAGGACCTCAGTCAAGTACCAGGACCAGAGAGCATGCTACCTAGAGGCATGACCATGTAAATGAAATGCCAGCCCTGCCACCCGAAAGCAGTGGTCAGGGGTTTAACCTCATGGAACCTCAGGGTCTTCATCTGTAAAATGGGAGAGGCTAGAACATCTGCCTCTACGGGGGCTGAGGATTCCAGGGCACACAGGGCCTGGTAAAGCTCCATAAATGTCAGCTGCTGGCATGACTTGGCTCTGGAACCTGCACCACTGGGGCATATCACGGGAGGGAACAGCCCTTGGGCCCCTGGAGGGAACCCTCCCATCCCCAGCACTCTGACTTGAATCACTTCCTCCTTGGTGTCCCCAGACTTGTCAGTTAGATGACACTGATGTCAGCCAGTGGCTTCCAGCCCTTGTGGGTGCTGCTGTGTCTGCTCTGCACTTTCTGAGGGAGCGGCCAAGAATCACCGGCTGTGTAACCTGGACCTGCTCTCTACGGGGCTGTGGCTGCCACATGCTGGGTTTGAGGGCGCAGTCCTGGGAGGCAGGCAGTCAGTGCTCAAGTCCTGCCTCTGCTACTTACTGGCTAGATGGTTTGGGGTAAATAAGTGGCTTCTCCTTTCTGAGCCTCAGCCTCCTTTTCCACAGAAACCGGGGAGAGAATATCACCTGCCTCTTAGGGCCATGGGGCCGAAATTTGGGGTCAGTGACCACAGTGTAGACTTAATCACTCCCTCCTCAGGCCCTCAATCGCATTTCATCAGACCTTCATTAACACTGAGCATGGTGAGGCCCGGTTTACGCGTACATGTTATATGTACAGATGTTGGTACAGATGTTAGCTCCTGGGCGAGGGGCCTCAGAGAAGACATTCCTGTAGGACATTCCTGCAGGAGACATTCTTGACAAGGCGAGGACCTGAGAATTCACTGGGAGAGCTTTTAAAAGATACATATTCTGGGTTCTTGCTCCTGGACATCTTGATATATAGTAGGTCAGGGTAGGATAAAAACATTCACCTTTTATTTTTTACTTGATTGAAAATAGTTTAGCTTATTGCATTTTAAAATAATAAAAGTAATATATGGTGGTGGTGAAAATTTGAAACACAGACTTGTAACAAGTGAAAGAGGTTGGCACTGTGAGGTCAATGTCCAACCTTCCCGCATGATTCCAGGGTGAGCTCTCAATGAAGACCAGCTGGGATCTGGGCAGACAGTCAGGACAGGGACCTGGGCCCAGTGAATAAGCCAGAGACCCGGATCCTGTTACGTCCCTCCGGAGGAGGCCTCTGTTGGGAAAGGAGGCTGGAGCTGGCTGTTGGATCCAGGGCAGTACGTCAGAGTTGGCCTGTTGGTAGAACATACTTGGTGTTGACTTTCAGAAGGCTTCTCTGGTGCTTCCTAAACAGGTCCTCTCTCGAGCTAGGATTGTCTTGGACCCTGAGGTGGGTTTGAAGAATGCAACAGGAATGGAGGGGTCTTGGATGAGACGAGAGGAGGGGCGGGGGCAGGAAACCAGGCCAGCCTGGCCTGCATGGTGGCTCACGGAGGAGGTAGGCATTGAGGGCTGCTTGAGGCACTAATCGCCGGCGAGTCCAGGAGGGTCGGCCTCTCTCCTGCTCATCTGAGCTCAGAGCTTGTCCTGCAGGAATGTCTTGGTGAGAAGTAACCCTGTTTCTGCAGGCTGCTTCTACCGGTTCATTAGTTTGCTCATTTCTCTAGGGCTTATCTTTCCAACCAAACAGTAAATTCCACCCAAAGACGAGCCACTATCTCAGCACCTCTGACTGCTCAGCAAACATAGCCACTGAGGATTAATTCAGTGGGAATATACACACTGACCCACTCAGATCCTGGGGTAGTGCTTAACAACACAAAGATGTTTTTAAGTGTTTTTTCTTAGAGAAAAGCTTTGCATCTTTGTTTTACAAAGCATACTGAAGAAAAGACAGAAAATTTTGGAGGTTTCTCATACCTTCCAGCAAAATAAAGCACAGAAGTCATCAAAGAAAACTGCTTTTAACCCTTTCTTCCCTGGATCTTCATTAATCTTAACAGAAAAAAATCCACAGACACACTCATGAATTATCAAGGTATTAAATATAAGTAAATAACAATAATTTCCAGGAAAAGTGGGTTCAGTCTTAGGAAACTAGTTGCCAGGGAAGGATTGATTCAACAAAGATCTTTTAAACCATGCTTTTTCTGACTCCTATGGTTGGTTGTACAGATTGTATTTTTTAATTAAAAAGAATTTATTTATTCATTTGGCTGCACCGGGTCTTGGTTTTGGCACTCAAGATCTTCAGTCTTTTTGGTGGCACGCAGGATCTTTAATTGCAGTACGCGAACTCTGAGTTGCGGCTTGTGGGCTCTAGTTCCCTGACCAGGGATCGAACCCAGGACCCCCTTCATTGGAAGGGTAGAATCTTAGCCACTGGGCCACCAGGAAAGTCCCTGTCCAGAGTTTTGAAAACCAAGAAGGGGCAAGAACTTTTAAGGGCCAGATTGGGCCCTGAGTCCTCAGAAGTCAGTGGCAGGAAGAGATGAGAGGTTCCCAGTTGTCAGGATGGAGGGGACCCTCCTGGCTTTGCTAGGAAGAGTGTCAGGAGAGCTTCCTTCTTTGGGTCTATAGTAACATCACCTGGGGGAGACTTACAGTCTACTGATTCCCATTCAATACACCCAGGACTTCTGGTTTAACTGATCTGGGTGTGTCAGAGCACTGATCTGTTTAAAGCTTTCTGGGCAATTAGAGCCACAGTTGAGAAGCAGTGTGTACCAGTGGTTCCCAAATTTGCCCACATCACCTGGGGACCATCTAAAAATTCTAAAGCTCACATCACACCCAAGGCTGATGAAATTGTTGGGGGGTGGGACATAGGGCGTTGGTAGCTTTGAAGTTCCTTGATGACAGCAGATGAGTTTGGGTGCTACCAGTATCAGTTCAGTTCAGTTGCTCAGTCATGTCTGACTCTTTGAGACCCCATGAATCACAGCACACCAGGCCTCCCTGTCCATCACCAAATCCTGGAGTTCACACAAACTCATGTCCATCAAGTTGGTGATGCCATCCAGCCATCTCATTCTCTGTCATCCCCTTCTCCTCCTGCCCCGATCCTTCCCAGCATCAGACTCTTTTCCAGTGAGTCAGCTCGCCACATGAGGTGGCCAAAGTATTGGAGTTTCAGCTTTAGCATTAGTCCCTCCAATGAACACCCAGGATTGATCTCCTTTAGAATGGACTGGTTGGATCTCCTTGCAGTCCAAGGGACTCTCAAGAGTCTTCTCCAGCACCACCGTTCAAAAGCATCAATTCTTCGGCGATCAGCTTTCTTCACAGTCCAACTCTCACATCCATACATGACCACTGGAAAAACCATAGCCTTGACTAGATGGACCTTTGTTGGCAAAGTAATGTCTCTGCTTTTTAATATACTATCTAGGTTGGTCATAACTTTCCTTCCATGGAGTAAGCGGCTTTTAATTTCATGGCTGCAATCAGCATCCGCAGTGATTTTGGAGCCCAAAAAACTAAAGTCTGACACTGTTTCCACTGTTTCCCCATCTATTTCCCATGAAGTGATGGGACCAGATGCCATAATCTTTGTTTTCTGAATGTTGAGCTTCAAGCCAACCTTTTCACTCTCCTCTTTCACTTTCATCAAGAGGCTTTTTAGTTCCTCTTCACTCTCTGCCATAAGGGTGGTGTCATCTGCATATCTGAGGTTATTGATATTTCTCCCGGCAATCTTGATTCCAGCTCATGCTTCTTCCAGCCCAGCGTTCCTCATGATGTACTCTGCATATAAGTCAAATAAGCAGGGTGACAATATACAACCTTCCCGTACTCCTTGTCCTATTTGGAACCAGTCTGGTGTTCCATGTCCAGTTCTGACTGTTGCTTCCTGACCTGCATACAGGTTTCTCAAGAGGCAGGTCAGGTGGTCTGGGATTTCCATCTCTTGAAGAATTTTCCACAGTTTATTGTGATCGACACAGTTAAAGGCTTTGGCATAGTCAATGAAGCAGAAATAGATGTTTTTCTGGAACTCTCTTGCTTTCTCCATGATCCAGCGGATGTTGGCAATTTGATCTCTGGTGCCTCGGTCTTTTCTAAAACCTGCTTGAACATCTGGGAGTTCACTGTTCACATATTGCTGAAGCCTGGCTTGGAGAATTTTGAGCATGACTTTACTAGCGTGTGAGATGAGTGCCATTGTGCGGTAGTTTGAGCATTCTTTGGCATTGCCTTTCTTTGGGATTGGAATGAAGACTGACCTTTTCCAGTCCTGTGGCCACTGCTGAGTTTTCCAAATTCGCTGGCATATTGAGTGCAGCACTTTCACAGCATCATCTTTCAAGATTTGAAATAGCTCAACTGGAATTCCATCACCTCCACTAGCTTTGTTCGTAGTGATGCTTTTTAAGGCCCATTTGACTTCACATTCCAAGATGTCTGGCTCTAGGTCAGTGATCACGTTATCGTGATTATCTTGGTCGTGAAGATCTTTTTTGTACAGTTCTTCTGTGTATTCTTGCCACCTCTTCTTAATATCTTCTGTTTCTGTTAGGTCCATACCATTTCTGTCCTTTATCGAGCCCATCTTTGCATGAAATGTTCCCTTGGAATCTCTAATTTTCTTGAAGAGATCTCTTGTTTTTCCTAGTCTGTTGTTTTCCTCTATTTCTTTGCATTGATTGCTGAGGAAGGCTTTCTTATCTCTCCTTGCTATTCTTTGGAACTCTGCATTCAGATGCTTATATCTTTCCTTTTCTCCTTTGCTTTTCGCTTCTCTTCTTTTCACAGCTATTTGTAAGGCCTCCTCAGACAGCCATTTTGCTTTTTTGCATTTCTTTTCCATGGGGATGGTCTTGGTCCCTGTCTCCTGTACAATGTCACGAACCTCCGTCCAGAGTTCATCAGGCACTCTATCTATCAGATCTAGTCCCTTAAATCTATTCCTCACTTCCACTGTATAATCATAAGGGATTTGATTTAGGTCATATCTGAATGGTCTAGTGGTTTTCCCTACTTTCTTCAATTTCAGTCTGAATTTGGCAATAAGGAGTTCATGATCTGAGCCACAGTCAGCTCCTGGTCTTGTTTTTGCTAACTGTATAGAGCTTCTCTATCTTTGGCTGCAAAGAATATAATCAATCTGATTTCGGTGTTGACCATCTGGTGATGTTCACGTGTAGAGTCTTCTCTTGTGTTGTTGGAAGAGGGTGTTTGCTATGACCAGTGTGTTCTCTTGGCAAAACTCTTAGCCTTTGCCCTGCTTCATTCCGTGCTCCAAGGCCAAATTTGCCTGTTACTCCAGGTGCTTCCTGACTTCCTAATTTTGCATTCCAGTCCCCTATAATGAAAAGGACATCTTTTTTGGGTGTTAGTTCTAAAAGGTCTTGTAGGTCTTCATAGAACCATTCAACTTTGGCTTCTTCAGCAGTACTGGTTGGGGCATAGGCTTAGATTACTGTAATACTGAATGGTTTGCCTTGGAAACGAACAGAAATCATTCTGTCATTTTTGAGATTGCATCCAAGTACTGCATTTCGGACTCTTTTGTTGACCATGATGGCTACTCCATTTCTTCTAAGGGATTCCTGCCCACAGTAGTAGATATAATGGTCATCTGAGTTAAATTCACCCATTCCAGTCCATTTTAGTTCACTGATTCCTAGAATGTCGACGTTCACTCTTGCCATCTCCTGTTTGACCACTTCCAATTTGCCTTGATTCATGGACCTAACATTCCAGGTTCCTATGCAATATTGCTACCAGTATACACACATGAAAGGGCAGACTGAGCTGTGATTGATAACAGCTGAAGATAAGTAGGCCTCCTAATTATATCTAGATGTTTCTCTTTCTGATTTTTGTATTTCTTAAAATTTTGCTCTCAGGTGTTTTCTTAATAGAGTAATTAGCAACTTTAGTGAATATTTATGTAGGGCTGATCCAAATTTAAATTGTATTTTTTTAGTTCTTGTAAAACATAATTAAATTCCTCACTCTCTGACACATCTGAACAGGACTGGGGCAAGTTCTCATCAGGAATGACACTCTCCCTGGGCGACATCCTTGTTCTGCTCTGTTCTCATACCTGAGCCGAGTGCTGGCCCTGCACCATGCAAACCTCCAGGGGCTCAACTGTCATCAGGCCTTGCCCTGGTTCCCAGCAATAAGTGGGCTGAAGAACTCTGTGAGTTGCTTGTCAGCTTTTGTCCAGATCCAGCATATGGCTGCCCTCTGTGCAGCTCAGGCCAGGAGGGGTAGACCGCCCGTGCTGATTTGCTTTTCCTCTCTCTCCCAATGGTGTTTCATCCCATCTTCCTTTCCTAATGCGCCTCTAAGGGAATGGAGACTCGGGCTATGCCCTCCCCCACCTTCCAGCCCCCTGCTGTGGGTCTGCAGGGCCTCTGAGGGTAACCCGACTCCCCAGAGGCCCTTCTAGCATGAATTACCAAACAAATGTTCTCATTACTCAGTTATCTACATTGAGTTTTGAGACTTCATTCCTCTTCTGTTGGGAAGGATGGAATGGCAGGAGGAGGTGTGGAAAAGCTAAAGAGGGCAATGGGCAGTTATATGATATTGAACCTATCTGACCTACGAAGATGGCAGCGTCACATTACAGCCTAGATATGTATCACAGGTCACAGACATGATAAAGAGCACAGTTTTAAAGAAACCCTCATCATGGTCTTGCAGAGTTAGAAGACGCAGCTCCCGTCTTTTTGGTCCCTGCTCGCCCCCACGTCCGTCGACTCACCCTGCTGGCCTCCACATGGTGCAGCCTGAAGGCTTCCCCTGTGCTCTCGTTCACCACGTCGAACTGGTGCCGGTAAGCCACACAGATGAGGTTGTCGCTGTCCTCCGTTGGCCCATCTACCAAGGTCATCACTGCGGGAGAGTCGGACAGACAGATCTCCTGTGTGGTGGACAAGGATGGAGGAGAAAGCGGTGAGGACAGAGCAGCCACCCACTGCCTGCCCCCATCCAGGAAAGGCCCCCCACTTCCCCACGCCGCCACCTCCCAGGCCCTCTGCTCCTGCAGAGTCCTGTGCCAGACTGGGGCGGGGAAGAGGGGCAGGGATGGGTTAGGCTGCTCCTTTCTGCAGTCTGTCCTCAAGGCTCAGACCTCTGTTCACTGCAAAGGGGAGAGGCCAGGAGACAATTTTACAAAAGGGATTCAACAGTGTAGTCTGTGTTGGCCCTCAGAATGTCCGGTCCTTCTCTTGAGATTTAATAATAAGGAACATTTTGGCCAACCTAATACATACATCATGAAATGACCACCAAATAAATTTAATGAATATTCATCATCTCATACAGATACAAAATAAAAGAAAAAGAAAATTTTTTTCCCCTTGTGATGAGCACTCTTAGAATTTACTCTCTTTCATATATAACATTAAGCAGTGTTGATTATATTTATCATGTTGTATATTATACCCCTGGTACTTATTTATCTTACGATGGGAAATTTTTACCTTCTGACCACCTTCTTCCATTTCACCCTCCCCCCAACCCCTGCCTCTGTTCTCTTTCCCCATGAGTTTGTTTTTGAAGTATAACTGACTTTATGGCTGTGTTAGTTCCTGGTGCCCAGCATGATTCGAAGTTTCTATATATTTCAAAATGATCCCCCTTAGAGCAGCATCTTTAGGTGTTTACTATGTGAATGAGCTGGATGGAGTCAGAAAAACTCTGTTCTCCTTAGTCTCCGGGGAAACCAGGGCCACAGCAAGGGCTTCCCCAGTCAGTTACTGAACCACAGGGCAACCCCAGCGGATGACAGACCCTGGACGGAAGGAGAGGGGTGTCCCTGACTCGGGACACCTTGGCCAGGAATGAAACAATTTGAAGGAAAAAACCTACCCTGATGTACTGGAACTCTTCAACAGGTGACTCTGGCAGGGGAGATAACAGTGACATGCCAGTCACCCCACTTGGCTTGTGTTTCCTTGTGATCAGAAGCAGTTTATTCCGAATGGCAACAACAATCCTCAGCTCTCTGCTATGGTGAGTGTTGATGGCATACAGATGGCAGCCTAGGAAGAGAAAGAAACAATGCTGAACACACAAGAGGTGGGAACCCTCAGCTTTGACAATCTGGTGATATTTAAGAACCCTGGAAATTAAACATAAGGCAGTGAAATGACTAAGGACGTTTTTGCCCTGAGGCAAAGTGGGGACTTGAAATAAAAATTAGGTTGAATTACAGGAAAATTAAGGAAGTCATATTCTCTCTATTCTAGAGTTTGTGGACTTAGATTCACATCCACTACATAACATGAATTAAACTGAAAGGTGAGCAGAGTCCCAGGAACAAAATTCTAAAAGCTTATTTTCATAAGTTTGCTCACAGAGCTTAACTCATCTCCCAAACTTGTTAAATAGACCTAAAACTTCCTCTAGCCCTCAACATGTTTCTCTATAACTCAAGCTTCTCTTAGGGAACAAGTGACACTACCTTTGTGATGTTTCCAAGTGAAAAAACAAATAAAATTCCTACTCAATTTTTTTTCCAGTAAAATCTGGGCAGTCTGAGAAAACGATTAATTGGATGAAACCACCAAGATATGAAGAACTGAGTCACCTTTTGTTTTCTCGAGCTTGTTTTCTCTACAGTCACACTTGCCCTTCACGGCCTGCTTGCCCTCGATGCCCCTCTGCACAGTGCTCAGTCTGAAGACAAAGAGGCGGGCATCTTTCCCTGGTGGGATGAAGCAGATGGAGGAGATGGATGGAAAAGTAAGATGACCTGGAAGAACTGAAGGGGTGGACTGTGTAGAAAACTCCTACTCAAGAAACCAGGACTTGAGGTGTTCCAGAACTGGGGAGAAGCCCTGCATTGCCTTCGCCTAACAATGTGATCAAGGACGCCCACCCCTTCTCTCCCTCACCAACCCTGACTCAGAGAACAAATGGGCCACCAAGAACCTGAGCCCTGGGCACCAGAAGAAACAGCTGGCACCGCTGATTCAGCCAGAGCCCCGAGGCCCTTGTGTTGGCCGTGGGCTACACGCTCCCCTTCCCCCTAGAGGACACCCCTCGGGGAGGAGTAGCACCTTTGTCTACACGCTCCCCTCCCCCCTAGAGAACATCCCTCGGGGAGGAGTAGCACCTTTGTCTACACGCTCCCCTCCCCCTAGAGGACACCCCTCGGGGAGGAGTAGCACCTTTGTCTACACGCTCCCCTCCCCCCTAGAGAACATCCCTCGGGGAGGAGTAGCACCTTTGTCTACACGCTCCCCTCCCCCTAGAGGACACCCCTCGGGGAGGAGTAGCACCTTTGTCTACACGCTCCCCTCCCCCCTAGAGAACATCCCTCGGGGAGGAGTAGCACCTTTGTCTACACGCTCCCCTCCCCCTAGAGGACACCCCTCGGGGAGGAGTAGCACCTTTGTCTACACGCTCCCCTCCCCCTAGAGGACACCCCTCGGGGAGGAGTAGCACCTTTGTCTGCTCTGAGGGTCAGAAGGTCCAGCGCCTCCAGCACATGCATCTGCTTCACGGGCAGAGTCTTGTCAAACACGGGCACTGATGGGAGGTCATCTGGAAAAGAAGCCTGGTTACCCAGTGCCGCACCCAGTCCACACTCTCCAGAACCTACGAAATGTGCCTATGGATAGTTTTGGACCCCGTTTCTCCCTAGGTGAGGAAGGAGGTCAGCTTCTAGATCCTTCCTAAGGGCAACACAGAAAGTTCAAGCACTAGTTCCCTCTCAGCTCAGGGAGGACTGGCATTTCTCTCCCAAAGGCATTCACACCTCCGTACAGCGAGCGCAACAGCAGGGCCCCAAAGCTAGAGTCTTCTCCTCAATGTTCACTCAAGAAAAGGCAGCATCTCTCAATCCCAATTTTGGCTGGGATTATTCCAAAGAACCGAATACCAAGTTTTAATAAGTGCTCATACACTTAGTCATTTCTCTTAAATATTTTCTGATTTTTTGTGTGTCATATTTGAAACCACATCACATCTTAGGTTATTTTGCATACTTCTCAAGAAAGTAAAATTAGAATTTCCTTTTGTATTTAACAAACACTCTATTCCAATATGGCCTATGTCTGCATCAATAGTAGTTTACCTATCATTTTTCAGTATTTCTCCATATAGGAATATGAAATCTTTTTAGACAAAAATAAGAGAAATATCGATTACATTTCCAAAATAACATGAAAAAACTAATTTCAGTGGAAACATCTGGGAAGATCTCAGGGAAGTGGATGATTTAAAGACACTGCAAGTGCGTGTAGGATTTTTAAAAATATTTATTTGGCTGCCTTGGGTCTTAGTTGTGGCACACAGGCTTAGTTGCCCCACAGCACATGGGATCTTAGTTCCCTCAAACCCATGTCCTCTGCATTGGAAAGTGGGTTCCTAACCACTGGACCACGAGGGAAGTCCTGGGTTTGTTTTTAAGCTTGCTTACTTACTGGGATCTTAAATTGCTAGCAATTACTTTGCCGCTTTGGATGGCATCACCGACTCGATGGATATGAGTATGAGCAAGCTGCAGAAGTTGGCGATGGACAGGGAAGTCTGGAGTGCTGTAGTTCATGGGGCTGCAAAGAGTCGGACCCGACTGAACGACTGAACTGAACTTTGCTCTTGGGAGTCCCTTGGGCAAAGAGGACTTAAAGAACTTAGTCAGTTCCATAAGCAAAGAGCTTTCCTGGTGGCTCAGGTGGTAAAGAATCAGCCTGCAATGCGGGAGACCTGGGTTCAATCCCTGGGTCAGGAAGATCCCCTGAAGAAGGGAATGGCAATCCACTCTACTATTCTTGCCTGGAGAATCCCATGGACCGAGAAGCCTGGTGGGCTACAGCCCATAGGGGCACAAAGAGTCGGACACGACTGAGGGACTAACGCTTTCACTTTAAGCAAAGGGTCTGTTCTGAGCTTGACACAAAATCAGGGCAAGGCAAAGACATCCCAGGACACATAGACATTTTAGGCAGAAATGTCTAGGTGATTCTTTACCTGCACTTTGAAGACACTTAGGTCTTCAAGTGTTCTGCTGTGGGTTTGGGTGTTTCCTTAATTATAATTTAGGTGCAGGAGGCCCTAAGGATCTTGACTCTTCCAGAAACCTGTCTGTCTGGGAGTTTATCCCTCCCTGGATGGTGCCCAGGAGGGGGCAGAACTTTCATCATTAGGATTAGTAACAACCCCCACCCCTCACCCTGACCCTGGGGAGGAGTCTCCTGCTCCTGCAGCCCAGTGAGAGCACTGGATCTGTCAGAGCACAGAGCCTGCTAAGCTCTTATGAAACAGATGACTTGTCTCTAGTTGTCCTTCATGATGGGGGCAGCCCATCAAACACTCTCCTTCCTCCAATACCTCAGGCTTTCCCAAGTGGATTCATTCTGAGGCTCTTTGTGCTTCTGTGGGGGCAAGACTCCTTTTTCCTAACCATGAGATGATCATTCATTTCAGTGCCCATCTCTGCATTTGACTAAATAACTATGATTATTTCATTAAGGCCAGGCATGTAGGAAGTCCACGGCTTCCTACATATCAGGCCTTAATGCTAAGTGTTGTAGGTATCATTTAATGTAAATGTCCCACAATGACCCTATTAGGTAGGAATTTCTAATATTTCCATTTAACAAATGAGAAATCCGAGGCTCAGAGGTGCTAGAAAATTGTCAAAGCACATGTCCTGAACTTGTGGAACTGAAGTCCATGCAAGGACAAAGTCTGAACTCTTAGCTGGTACTATAACCTAAAAACAGCACTGCATGCCCGTGGACTGATGGGGTGAGCAAGAGAACAACCCTGATGTGAAGAATTAATGTGACAGAGCACTTCATTTCACAGTTAAAACAGAGGGATACCATGTGGCTGCCCAACTCTGTACAGAGTAAATTAGCACTTCAGTTGAGTTCAGTTCAGTTCAGTCGCTCAGTCGTGTCTGACTCTTTGCAACCCCATGAATCACAGCACGCCAGGCCTCCCTGTCCATCACCAACTCCCGGAGTTCACTCAAACTCATGTCCATTGAGTCGGTGATGCCATCCAGCCATCTCACTCTCTGTCGTCCCCTTCTCCTCCCACCCCCAATCCTTCCCAGCATCAGAGTCTTTTCCAGTGAGTCAATTCTTCGTATGAGGTGGCCAAACTATTGGAGTTTCAGCTTTAGCATCAGTCCCTCCAATGAACACCCAGGATTGATCTCCTTGAGAATTAACTGGTTGGATCTCCTTGCAGTCCAAGGGACTCTCAAGAGTCTTCTCCAACACCACAGTTCAAAAGCATCAATTCTTCGGCGATCAGCTTTCTTCACAGTCCAACTCTCACATCCATACATGACCACTGGAAAAACCATAGCCTTGACTAGACGGACCTTTGTTGGCAAAGTAATGTCTCTGCTTTTTAATATACTATCTAGGTTGGTCATAACTTTCCTTCCAAGGAGTAAGCGTCTTTTAATTTCATGGCTGCAATCAGCATCCGCAGTGATTTTGGAGCCCAAAAAACTAAAGTCTGACACTGTTTCCACTGTTTCCCCATCTATTTCCCATGAAGTGATGGGACCAGATGCCATGATCTTCGTTTTCTGAATGTTGAGCTTCAAGCCAACCTTTTCACTCTCCTCTTTCACTTTCATCAAGAGGCTTTTTAGTTCCTCTTCACTCTCTACCATAAGGGTGGTGTCATCTGCATATCTGAGGTTATTGATATTTCTCCCGGCAATCTTGATTCCAGCTTGTGCTTCTTCCAGCCCAGCGTTCCTCATGATGCTCTGCATAGAAGTTAAATAAGCAGGGTGACAATATACAACCTTCCCGTACTCCTTGTCCTATTTGGAACCAGTCTGGTGTTCCATGTCCAGTTCTAACTGTTGCTTCCTGACCTGCATACAGGTTTCTCAAGAGGCAGGTCAGGTGGTCTGGTATTTCCATTTCTTTCAGAATTTTCCACAGCTTATTGTGATCCACACAGTCAAAGGCTTTGGCATAGTCAATAAAGCAGAAATAGAAGTTTTTCTGGAACTCTCTTGCTTTCTCCACGATCCAGCGGATGTTGGCAATTTGATCTCTGGTGCCTCTGCCTTTTCTAAAACCTGCTTGTACATCTGGAAGTTCATGGTTCACATATTGCTGAATCCTGGCTTGGAGAATTTTGAGCATGACTTCACTAGCGTGTGAGATGAGTGCAATTGTGCGGTAGTTTGAGCATTCTTTGGCATTGCCTTTCTTTGGGATTAGCACTTATTCTCCATCAAATCTTTCTCAAGTGGCTTTGTTGTTGTTTAGTAGCTCAGTCATGTCTGACTCTTTGTGACCCCATGAACCGCAGCACACCAGGCTTCCCTATCTTTCACCATCTCCTGGAGCTTGCTCAAACTCATGTCCATTGTGTCAGCGATGCCATCCAACCGTCTCACCCTCTGTCATCCCCTTCTCCTCCTGCCTTCAATCTTTCCCAGCATCAGGGTCTTTTCTAATGAATCAGTTCTTCGCATCAGGTGTCCAAAGTATTGACGTTTCAGCTTCAGCATCAGTCCTTCCAATGAATATTCAGGACTGATTTCCTTTAGAATGGACTGGTTGGATCTCCTTGCATTTCAAGGGACTCTCAAGAGTCTTCTCCAACACCACAGTTCAAAAGCATTAATTCTTCGGTGCTCAGCTTTCTTTACAGTCCAACTCTCATATCCATACCTGACTACTGGAAACACCATAGCTTTGACTTTACAGACCTTTGTCAGCAAAGTAATGTCTCTGCGTTTTAATATGCTGTCTAGGTTGGCCACAGCTTTTCTTCTAAGCAGCAAGCGTCTTTTAATTTCATGGCTGCAGTCACTATCTGCAATGATTTTTGGAGCCCAGGAAAATAAAGTTTCTCACTGTTTCCATTGTTTCCCCATCTATTTGCCATGAAGTGATGGGACTGGATGTCAGGATCTTAGTTTTTTGAATGTTGAGTTTTAAGTCAGCTTTTTCACTCTCTTCTTTCACCTTCATCAAGAGGCTCTTTAGCTCCTCTTCGCTTTCTGCCATAAGGGTGGTGTCATCTGCACATCTAAAGTTATTGATATTTCTCTCAGCAATCTGATTCCAGCTTGTGCTTCATCCAAACTGGCATTTCTCATGATGTACTCTGCATGTAAGTTAAATAAGCAAGGTGACAATATACAGTGTTCACGTACTCCTGTGGCTAGATAGGTTTATATATGGCACAGGAAGGAAGAGGAGGCAAAGATATGAGAAAGTGATGTGGGTTCAATGACTGTTTCAAAACCAAGGATTCCTTCTTTCTTTATGAAGAAATCATCTTTTAGATGACCCGGCTTTTCTATTACCAAAATAAAATAAATGATGATAGCATATTTATTCAGTATTTGGTCTCCCTTCAGAGCAGGTTTTGCTACACTTAGAATGCAAAGAATTTTTAATAGTGACCTTGAAGGGAGTAGACTCTCAAGGGGATGAGTCTAATGAAATTAAGCAGAGACTAATCGGATAGAGTGGAACTTGCCCTGAAAAGAAATGGGGAGATTCACTAATGGAAACAATTCTAATAGAATTAAGTGTAGAAAAGACAGAGGTAAACAAAGAAATAACAAGATAATTATGGCTTAAAAGCACAACAAAGAATACAAAGAAAGCCTTAAGGGTTATTCTCTTCTCAGCATAAGCAAACATGATCAGGACATGAAAGTAATAATCTGAGTGATGCCTATGAGCTGGTGGTGGGCATATATGGCTACCACCTGCACAGACAATGCCCCTCAAGTCTGAAAGAAAAGGATTTCCTGGCAATCACAATAATCCTTATATCTGACACTTCCATTACATTTTGTATCCATAAAGATGAAAATTTCATAAAGGGACTTGGGTAATCTTGGTTTGGATTTTACATTTACAAAGAAGCAACTCAAATAGAATTTTTTTTCTGTTTTTAGACAGGTCTTAAAAATAATCATGAAATTACTTTCTTTCCCAAAAAGGCAAACAGGTAGAATCTGACATTCTTTTCATCATAAAACTTTTCATAATTATTTGTCCAGGACTATGGTTTTGGAAATCTGCGTCAAGCTAAAGATGGTAACATTGGTAGAGTTTAATTTAACTTTAATAAAATGTAGTTGGTTAAGTGCACAGAGCACCGGCTGAGGAATCACCTCTGGGTTCTGGTCCCAGAAATGCCACTAATTAGCTGTGTGGTCTTGGGCAAGTCACATAATTTCTTTGAAAGAAAAGCGAAAGTGAAGTTGCTCAGTCGTGTCCGACTCCTTATGCCCCTATGGACTGCAGCCTACCACACTCCTCTGTGGGATTTTCCAGGCAAGAGTACTGGAGTGGGTTGCCATTACCTTCTCCAGAGGATCTTTCCAACCCAGGGATTGAACCTGGGTCTTCCGCATTGTAGGTAGAGCCACCAGGGAAGTCCTAATTTATTTAGGCCCCCTTTTCTTTATCTGCAAAACTAGGAGATTAGACTAGGCCTCCAAGGTCTGTTTTTGTTTTGTTTTTAAATAAATTCTTTTATTTGGTTATTTGCTACTAACCTTTAGATCCTTTATCACTCATTAGGAGTCTGGAAGAATCCAAGAGACCTGCTGCACAGTCCTTGAATCTAAATTAAATCCCCACCCAAAGCTGAATTCCCTCCAGGGCATGCTTGTCAAGGTCATGTCCTACTGGTGACTGATCTGTGGTGACAGCGAGTTGTCTGTCTCCCTGAGGCAGGCTGACCCACCTGGCTGTGAGAAGTTTGATTTCATATTGAGTTGAGATCTGTCTTCCTGTCAAAATCTTTTTCTTTCTCTATCCATAAAACAGGTTATCTAAGATCCTTATTGTTTGTTTTAGATACTGAGTATGTTCTGAGTTAGAAACCTTAAAAAAAATGTACTTTGAGACAGAGTATATCCCTGAGACAGAGGTTTTAAAGAACCATGTGCCCTTGTTGATTTAAAGTCAAACATTGGACAAGTATTCCTGCAAAGGAGATTCTCCTTGCAGGTCGTTTGATGTACTCAGTGTTCAGTCATATCCGACACGTGCAACCCAGAGGATCTTCCTGACCCAGGGATCGAACTCATGTCTCTTGCATCAGTTGATATCCACAGATTAATCAGAGATTTGGGGAAGGGATGAAATTGTCATGGATGCCTCCCCCTCTGGCTTGCGTGTTGAAAACAACGGGGTAGTTTTGTAAGGGGATGAAACTCTGCTAACCTCACCGCTGGGGACACATGTATCCAAAGGGAGCTCACCAGTAGTCACCCATCTTAGAAGTACGACAAGTCACACAGAAAGACAATTGAAGGAGCAGCTACTCACTAACCATCCACTAGCAAGACACCGGCATCAGTGGAAACCAGCAAGGCCTGGCCCCAGGGATCCGCACACACAGCCTCATGAGGGAAGTTACTGCAGAAACACTGTGGCTCCCAAGGCTGTGGGGCAACACAAGCATAGGAAAGTTAAGAGCACAGAGAGAACATATTGGCCCATCGGGGGAAACGCACACATACCACCCAAAACAGCAGCCCAGACGCCCCCAGACCTCAGGAGCTAGATGGGATCTGACTCAGTCACCTTTCTTAAGGAAAAAAGTCTCCTTCCAGAAATGCATGCAACAATAAAAGGCTGAGTCACGTGTTTCTGGCACTGTGACCTGTATTATAATGATGCCCTCAAGGGCTAGGGAAGCATCAGTAATGTTTTCCAAGCACACGTTTCTTTTTAACACTTAGAAGTTGGACCAATTGGTGCTTATTTTTTTTTTTTTGGAGGTTTCACAATAGTTCTTTATAAAAGGAAGTCCCACCCAACTCTCTAAAAAAAAAGTCAGATTCCTGTGCTGCTGATTTGGCAAAATTATTAAATCATACACAATGCGAGAGGTTGCTATCATCTTAACATGAAAATGCTTATTGACCCACTTATGGCTATGAAATCTTCAAGAAAAAAATAATGTCTGTTCGTAGGAATATGTCAAGGGCTCCGATGAAACATACTCATGTTCTCCCACGTGACAAGTTCACGTCATGGAGCCTGCATCATCCTTGGTTTCATTCCATGTTGATCGAGCAGGAATAGTTGGCACTGCCTTACTGATCCCTTGGAGCTGTGGCTGATGCCTGGAACCATTAACTTCCCTCCAAAGCATGTGGCTTGGCCTTAAAGGACAAGGACGTCTGTAGAGATTCTCAGGGATGAGTTGAAGTCCTACATCTTCACTTTTACCTGATGCTGTACAAGAGCCTGTGTGCACATGTAAGGTGTGTGCATAGGTGTGTTTGTAAGTTCTAAGTGAGGACATGCTGGCACACTCAAAGTAGGAGTGATGGCTCTGAGGTCACCTGCCAGGGTGTTGTTTGGGATGAGGGTAAACACTGTGTGACTTATTCCTGTCTTAGAAAATCATGCTTTCCCTTTATGAAACCCACCAGCCTCAAAATGAGTAAACTCATTGCTGAGATGAGGCTCAGGCTGTTGTGAAAAGACCACACAAAGGATGTGAAGATATTTTATAAACTGAAAGAGGGCTACCCAAGTGCAGGTCATTACTTGGAATGGCATTTCCCTAAGAACTTTTTAAGATAGTTACTAAATCTTACTGGAATGTGGTATCTATGAAGTCCTTGACAATGCTACAAATTCTACTATTCAAATGAATAAGCAAACAATGGGAATTCTGGCAACCTTTGGAAAAGATACTTTGCCATCGGTCTTGTTCTAAATTGGCTGTGGTTTTTCAGCACCCGTTGTATTTTGAGAACGTCATTTTCTTGAAACCAGACTTTGAACTGTGTAGGTTCTACAATTCAGATATAGATCATCTATACCGTTAGGGCAAAAGTAGATATATTCATAATTCTTTTGCTTAACGGCCACTTCTCCAGTGATACACTGTCTGTGGAGTTGTTCCACTTAATTAACTTTTACATATTCTGAACATAGATATAATGAAGTATGTAGGTTATGATTTTACAATACAAAATAATGCAAACAGTAAGTTCATACTATGGTTTGTTTTTATGTTTTCTCTTCCATACTTGATGACCACCTAGTTTTTTTTTCCACAGGAAGCAGAAATGAGTAGATACACAGGCCATGAATGAGCTGTAGAGGAGGCAGTGATTGCTCAGCTGTGGTCCTCTGAGAGAAATGTGGTCCAACTTGAGAGAAATGCAAATTCTCACGGCCCACTCAGACCTACGGAATCAGAGGTTCTGGGGGGGTGATTCTAATCCACACTGAAGCTTCAGAAATAGTGCCCTAGAGCCTTGCTGTTGAGTGTGTCTGCGGTCAGCAGGACAGGCACCACATAAGAGCTTGTTGGAAATACAGGATCATGGCCCGGCTGCAGAGCTGTTGATGAGAACCTGCATTTGGTCAGGATGTCCCAGCGGTCTGTATACACACAAGGCTTGAGGCGCACTGCTGAGCTCAGTCTGCCTGTCCAGGCCTGGTCCAGCAGCTCTGCCCCTTTAAGCAAAGGTGCAGGCACACCATGGAAGACAGGAGACTCTCACTAAAAGCTGCCCGACCTTATCTGGGGCTTCGTCTGTGACTCCGCCACAGACAAGCTCTTCTTCCTCCTGCTCCACAAAGCTCTTTCTAAGAATCTCAGTGAAGACACAGAACATTCACAGTTGAACATGAAAGCATCAACAACTCACCTCTTTTTTACAGATCCCTGATGCCACCAAGCTTGATGGAGCGTCCCCTCTCACGATGGATTTCAGCTTTAGTGCCTTACAGAACAGAGATCTCTTTCAGTTTATCAGGCAGTAAAATCATAAGAATCAATAGTTATGACTGAAAAAAACTTTTTAAAATGAAACAGGAGTAACTTTAGGCTTGTTTCAGGTTCCCACGCTGCCCTATCACTGAAGATAAGGAAAGGAGTCAGCTGGATCTAATGACTTCAAGTGCATTCTGTCATTTCAACCAATCAGTATATCAGTACAGTGATTTCCAAACCACCAGTACTGAAAAATATCCCCAGGTCCTTCCTCAAACTTGATGAATCAGATTCTCTGAAAGTAGAGTTGGGGTACTATCTTTGAATATGGACCGAAGTTGGAGGCCCTGGTGACAGGGCTCCTGCTTTGGGAAAGGTTATCTTTGCTGCTAAGCTTTCGTGATTGCCTTGCTGATTAGCTTCCACTTTCAGGTCAGAATCTTGTCTGCAGCAGACAGCTCTTCTCCTCCCTCTTGTGACATGGGACCAAGGCAGAAGACTGTCACCTCCAGAACCGAGACGCACTAATGTCAAGGAGGAGCCAGGCAGAGAGGGAGTGGCTTCCTCCAAAACCTGGAATAAGGTGATGCCCGGGAGCCATCACCCTGTGATGACTACTTTCAAGTGGTAGGGGGGAAATCAGGGTCTTCTGTGAGGACAGCTCCCTCCATGCTGACTCCTGCCAGGGTGCAGTTCAAGGTGCTTTCCCTATATTGGCTCTCTACTCTTCAGAAAATCCCCAGGAGTCAAGCAAATGGTATGTGCTCCCTTGACAAGAGGGAGCAGGAACTGAGCCCTGTGGCTTCTTGCTCCCAGCCAGCACCACCCCTCCCCATAAAAACAACAAGGTCCTGTACAGCACAGGGAACTATATTCAATATCCTGTGATGAACCAGAATGGAAAAGAATATGAACAAGAATATAAATATGTATAACTGAATCACTTTACTATACAGCAGAAATTAACACACTGAAAATCAATTATACTTCAATAAAAAAAAAATCTTCCTTATGGTTTCACAATGATCCAAAGAGAAGTGACAGAGCTCCTCCAGGAGTGTGCAAACATAACATTCTTCACAGAAGGGCCATCTGGTTTGGATGGACTCACAACTCTGTGTCTTGCACAACAGGTGTCAGAAGAAAACCCACCTGTCCTATTCTAACAAACTCTGCCTGGCGGGCCTCCTCCTTCTTCCTCGCTGACTTGGGCGATTCCGGTAAGACGTCACTGAAAGATCGTCTATTAAGCATGTTCTGAAAATGAAAGACAAGTTATGAATTCCAAAGATGGTTATCAGATCTCACCTTTGCCTTCTCTTACTCCACAAACCTATTTGTCCAAATAGTCCTACTTCTGCTGCCTCTATTTATTCACTCAATAAGCATCTATGGAGCATCGCTCAAGTGTCCGCCCAGGTCTGTGTGAGCTGCGAGGGATTAAGGAGCCAACAGGGGGAGAGCCAGTCCCTGGAAGAGCTGAGAGCAGGGGCTCAGAAAGCAAGCAAACCAGCAGCTCCACTTACTAACCGCCTCCCAGAGTGATTGGCCACTATGCTGCACAACTCCAAGGATGCCGTTCTCAGAGAGGGCACCCCTGGAACATGACACTCAATTCCATGCAAACAGGGCCGCCGGACTTATCAACTCTGTGGCCTTCTGGGTAATTTTGGGCACAGAACTTAATTTCTGAGCCTCAGTGTCTTTGTGTGGCTAATACCTGTCTCTGAGGTGTGTTACAAGGACTAAGGGAGGAAATGCATGGGAGGTGCTTGAGCACACACTCAGTAAACATCAGTTTTCTTCCAGACAGCAGTCAGAGAACTGGGTGCATGTTTGAAGTGAGCATGTAGTGGCTGAGCACCTGTGCTCTGCTGGGTCTGGGCAATGTGGCGGACTCAGTCTCTGTTCTCACGGAGCAGAGTCTACGGGAAAGATAGATTAAGTAACTGACTACACGACTGGCACGTGGATAGTATCTATAAAGGGGAGGCACATAAAGCATCTGGAGGCACTTAACAGGGGCACTTGGCTTCAGCTGGGGGCTGGGGAAGGCCTGTTAAGGCAGTGATGCTTCAGCTGAGACCTGCAAAGACATCCATACTCCTCTTGGTAGCTTTTCTTCATTGGAAGGACTGATGCTGAAGCTCCAATACTTTGGCCACCTGATTCGAAAAACAACTCATTGAAAAAGACCCTGATGCTGGGAAAGACTGAGGGCAGGAGGAGAAGGGGGCGACAGAGGAGGAGATGGTCGGATGCCATCACCGACTCAATGGACATGAGTTTGAGCAAACTCCAGGAGATAATGAAGGGCAGAAGAGCCTGGCATGCTGCAGTCTATGGTGTTGCAGAGAGTGGGAGATGACTTAGTGACTAAACAACAATAACTCTCTCTTCATCCTTCCTTGACTTTAAGGAAATAAGGAAATGGGCAGATTGACAGTTATGGCTGGCTATTTAGGGCCCTGGGGTTGGTCTGGCCCAAGCCCTGTAGGTAGCTGGGTGTAGGGACCAGCTGGAAATCAGATGGCGGTGGTCACTGTGCTGAAGAGAAAGGGCCACACGAGCACCGTTTGTTCTGATGCTCTTGGTCTCCCAGGGCTGGGGAGGGGGCAGTTGAGACCAGACACTGCATTTATGTTCACATTCAATAGCAACTCCTGTTGCTAGAGTTTGTGGCCACACTGATTCTAGGGGAGTGTCCCCATTTGTTCTGTGTTCTTTGTTAAATGTGGGAAATGCTTCTAAACAACGATGATTTCATTCTTCGTTAACACTTGTTAGCCACCCTGACACACGGCAATCTTGTACTGAGTCTGGAGGCCTCCAAAGAGTGTGGGGCCCTCGAGGTGCTGGGCTCCTCAAGGGAGGTGCTGGGTCTCATGAGTGTGGATACACCTTCAGCCTAGGAAATGTCTGGCGCAAAGTGAATTTTCAGTAACGCACAGGCATATTTCAATGCCTAAATATGGTACTCACCAGTAAATCTCCAGAAAACCTTAAGAGACCGTAGTCTCTCTCCCAAATCCCTACTTTGCTTGTCCATCAGTTCCATGGCACAGGTAATACTGAGCGGTACCCCTAAGGTTAGCCACCTCAAAGCACTCCACTGCTCCAGGGACTGTTGACTGACAGTCGTGCCCCAGCCTGCATGGTGACTTCCACAAGCTTATTTGTGAAAATCGCACTCCTAAACATGGACATTAAACATCCCCTCTTCCCGTGGTATCCATGAGAGAACCCCAGCCCCTGGTGGCCACAGTCCAGTGTTGACAGCAAGGATCAGGAGACGTGACACTCTTCTAACCAGGACTCATCACAAGGACTTGTGTTCTCAATTCAGACCCCATGGGAAAGAAAGAAGAAGACCACGGACCCAGGGTTACCTTGTGCAAATCTGGCATCAAATCCTGGTATAAAGATCGAATCAACATATCCAAAGTTCGTCGACGTTTCTGGGCGAATGTTGGGGTTTCCAAAGTGGCTTTTTCACCATTAATTACTAAAATAAATCAAGTTACAAAAGGAATTACAAATGTTAGGTTATTGAAGAACGTCCTTCTCAAGGAAACTTCTCACAGTAAATGCCACCCATTTCCTAATGCTGTTATTACCCTTCTTTCATGGAAGAATCCTTAAAAACGCGCTAAATTTCTCTGTACAAACTCATACTCCATAGGTATATCTATCTTGCCATTCCTACTGGATTACAAGATTCCTGAGCAGAGGGTATAACTAATTACTTGAAGACCTAACACGCACCCAAATCTGCCCTCATCCACCATTCCACCCAGCTACTCACCCATCCACTAATCCATCCATCCATTAATTCACCTACCCACCCATCCACCCAACCATCCAACACATGGGCCAAACCATAGGATGCCATTCAATGGGATTAAATATATATTTGCTGCACTTTGTTAGAAAAAATAATGCCACCATTGCTCAAGCAGAGTACTGGAATTCTTAGCCCAGTGAAAGTTTCTTCTGGAAGAAAAAGCTGGTGGTTTAGTGGACTACAGACACTGAGAGTCAATAAAGTGGAATGTCCAGTTACACATTAGAGCACAGAATAGAAAGTGTGCAGGAGAGTTAGGAGCTTGAGGTCGAGACAGTTACGGGTTTGAATCCCGGCTGTGCTGCTATCTGTGCATTCTTAAGCAAATTATTTAGATCCTTGGGCCTCAATTTTCTATTATGTAAAATGAATATAACCATATTTCCTATGGGGTTGTAAGAACGTGATACAACACATATAAAAGAGCACAGAGCTAGGCCTATTGAACAGAATAAATATTAGTTATTTGCTGGCTAGGATGGTAGGCATAGATGAGAACCCAGAAGAGACCTCCAAAACACCATCAGAAAACTAAATACGTTTCTCATGAAAAATTAACAGGACATGGAATGCAATCAATGCTTAAACGATGATATCTTCTTTACGGCATCTTCTAAGAATTAGAAGAAATGTTATTTTGATGTAGAACAAGTACAAAAACATTTCAAAATAGAAACTTACATTTCACTAGCAAAAAGTCCCTGAATTCCTGGTGGTCTGTAAACACTGGTGGGGATGGCAAGGGTGGGCCAAAGAGTGGCACGCTTTCCTCTGAAAATATTTTTAACCTGTGTAGAGAACATTGTAGAGTTGGTTTTTCTTAAAAGATCACCAACATCTGGATCTTAAATTTCTCCAGTTGTCTATGTGATGTGTTAGGAATACTTCCACAGGAGGAAGGCATTCTCTGTGCTTCCAGAACCTCAGCCACCATGCAGCAATCCTATCTGCCTTAGGGCAAAGATCAGGTCTTCCTGGATCCTTCATGGTCCAACCCAACAAGCGGTGGGCAAGGTCAACCACCGCAGTAATGACAGCAAAGACCACCACTTGCACCCAGTGCACAACAGGGAGCATACTTGGTATCTCAAGACATAGCATCAGCTGATTCTCAGCAGCCTGCCAAAGTAGAGCCGTTACCTTCCTTCCACAGACAAGGCCTGAGGCTCCAAGAAAATAAACACTTTTCCCCTAAAGCTTCAAAGTTAGTAAGCGACAGAGCTGGGATTCCAGCCCAGGTCTATTTGCCTCACAGTTCATCCTCTTTTCTCAACATCATAATAGCTTTTTACAGATTAATTTCTGAGAACAAAAGGATAAACAGGCAAGGATGTAGCCTGGAAGGAGGGTGCTCTGGGCAAGATCAAACATATCATATTTGCGCCCTCTGTGGAGCACAATCACATTCCAAGCTAGCTCTGATCCTCGGGTCTACTGCAGAGAGCAACACTATATGAAACGGGACTTCCCTGGTGATCCAGTGGCTAAGACTCCACGCTCCCAGTGCAGGGGGCCCAGGTTCGATCCTTGGTCAGCAGGCTAGATCCCACATGCTGCAACTAAAGATCCTGAGTGCTTCAATTAAGACCCAGCGCAGCCACATAAAAAAAACCCAAATCAAAACAAAACACTATATGAGACAAGCTTTTCCTGAAGACATAGCCTTTCAAGTCAGTCAAGAAATAGGTAATAAATCAAGAGTCTCATAAAATGAATGCCAAATTAACATGTAAACATGAGGATTAGAACAAGCCATCAAGATAAAGTTGTTACCAACCTGTAATTGTCCTTTTGCTGATCATACCTCACTAAGGCAAAAATATCTGTGGTGATGGTTAAGGAAATCAATTAAAGACCTGATGCACACAGTCAAAAGCTTGTGTTTGATAAACCATGGGTACAGGATCATCTTGGACCTGTTCTCCTGGGGTCAGGGCACCTGTCACCCTCAGGTTGAGATGGAACCTTGTCTTCTATAAAAGAGACAGCTGCGGGAGACAGGTTTGACCTTTGCGTGCTTGTCCTTTTGGGAAAGGGCTTCACCTCCAAATCTGTCAGAAAAGCAATATAAATAATGCTATGAAACCACTACAACAAAGCAAAACCAGAGCAAAAAGATCAGTTCCCTTGCCTGGAGATATATACAAGATCCTCAATGAAATTAACCAGATATTTCATCTCATACATTTTGAAAGGAAAAGCAGTTTAAATGTTTCCACTGTATACTTTCCCTCTCTCTTCTTCTGGCTTTTAGTAGACAAAACAAACCCAAACAAACCAGTGTAGCTGGCGGCAGTCTCTAGGCAGAATCTACTTTGCTTGTGTTGGGCACGTTGAGTCTAAAATAGTACCACCTCCACCAGCTTTTTTTTTCTTTTCCCATTCCTCCTCCTCCCCCAGCATCTCCCAGCTCTAGCTTCTCTTAGCTAGGGTTGAAATACCATCCTCTTCAATCCCTCAGAGTGCTCCCACTCTTAGATTTGTCCCTTTGGAGAAACAAATGAGCCCAGTCCCAAATCTAAAACTCATAATGAAAGGAAATTCTAAAAATAATGATGATCTCTCTGGTTCTCTGAGTCACCTCCCTCTCCCTCCTGGAATTTTCTTTCTGTTCTGTAAGAAGAACCACTGCAGGAAGGGAGAAATATTAGTCCTCCATCCCAGTGACCAGAATAAGATATCACTTATTATTAATGTGTATGTGCATACCTGTTTTATTCCCTGCCCTCATGACAATGTTCAGCTTTTAAAAACTTACATACTGGGACTTCGCTGGTGGTCCAGTGGCTAAGACTCTGTGCCTGCAATGCAAATGGTCTGGGTTCAATCCTTGGTCAGGGAACTAAGTCTTGCATGCCACAGCAAGGATCAAAGATCTCGAGTTCCACAACTAAGACCCAGTGCAGTCAAATAAATAAAGGTGCTCAGTGGTTTCTGTCATATCTGACTCTGCGATTTCATGGACTGTAGCCCGCCAGGCACCTCTGTCCATGGGATTATCTTGGCAAGAATACAGGAGTGGGTTGCCAGTTCCTCCTCCAAGGGATCTTCCTGACCCAGGGATCAAATTCGTGTCTCCTGCAGCTCCTGTATTGGCAGGTGGATTCTTTATCAGTGAGCCCCCAAATAAATAATTTAAAGAAAAATTTACATTCTATAATGTTAGGACATAAGCGAACAAGCTAGAGGATGTAGAGCAATCTACTTGTAGATGTCACAAGTCACAACGGTCCTAGCTCCCATCCTCTTTACTGGGGTCTCCAGGGAACATGAATAACTAGACCAGAATTTATTCTGAAAAATGCCTGTTAGTTGTCTTTTACTTATTATGGGAAACCTGTAGGTACTACTACTTGCCTTTGACTTATTATGGGCAGCATGACAGCTGGGTCTCACTGTCATGGCCATGTGTTGCGCTGGCCACGCTCATGCCCCAGGCCTGTCTGAGTCCACTGAGCTTGGGCATTACCGAGAACTTCAGAAGGTCTTTGGCAGCAATGTGAGCTAAACAGGGATGAGAGGAAGTGGAGGGAAAGCAAATAAAAATAGGATTAATTCTATCACTTCTCAAACGTCAAGAGATGGTAATGCAGCAGCCATTCCCAGGACTTAGAATCAACAAAGACACATTATTTTGGCTTTTTATCTTAGCTAGCAAGATTTTTATACCTAAAGCAAATTTCTCAGAGGATTCACTACCTATAATTCTTCTAATTCCCTTATTATCAGTGGAGGGTAGGAAGTTCCTCTCATTTCATAGACACTTGAGGAAAGGAAAGAGAGTTCTGAAGTGAAGAATTCTCTGAGAATAAATAAGTCCATCCATCATTACAGTGGACAGAGAGAGTGGCTCTTAGGGTCTAGCAACCAAAACAATCAGCACGTGCCAGTCCACCGTAACATTAGGCTTGAGGGTCATTTTAGGTCCAGCGAGGCTAACCCTTGGGAGGGTTCACACAGGCCCAGGATACGTGTGAAGTGGGAGCGGATCATGGAAGGCTTGAAGGCTGGAGAAGGTTCCTCCCCTTCCTGGAACACTATGGTGACGATGTCGTTTCCAATGTGGCGCTTCCTTTCCACCTGGATGTAAATGAACAGCATCACTGAGAAGGCTGCTCATACATGGCACGTTCCCAGAGTTAATGCACTAACGCAGCAAAACAAACTCCAATGCTCACAGAGCCCTGAGCTTCAGTGTCTTTGACTCCTTGACTCCCAAACTTCCCCAGCCCATCTCCTGGCTCATCTGGCAGTTTCCTCTGCCCCTCTTGCAACTCAGGCCTGCACTTAATCTTCACTACCCTCCCCCAGGAGCCTCCAAACAGTCTCCTTGCCTCCATTCTCTCCCATTCCACTGCTCTGATCAGGTTCACCTTCACTCCCGCTTTATCTCCTTAGCCTGGAGTTCAAGGCCCCGAGACCAGAGGCATTACCTCAGAATTCCCCGGGGACGGGCTCAAATATGCGTATTTAAAAATACAGATGAATGCCTTCACTCGTTCTGAAGCATATACTTGATGAGAACAGTGGCCCCATATAATCTGACTCCAGCTGACCTTTCCAAAATGATCTCCTAGACCTAGGGCCAGTAAATCTTTTTTTAAAAATTAATTTACTTTTTAATTGAAGGATAATTGCTTTACAGAATTTTGCTGTTTTCTGTCAAACTTCAACATGAAGCAGCCATAGGTATACATATATCCCCTCCCTTTTGAACCTCCCTCCCATCTCCCTCCCCATCCCACCCCTCTAGGTTGATACAGAGCCCTGTTTGAGTGTCCTGACGCATACAGCAAATTGCTATGGCTATCTATTTTACATATGGTGATGTAAGTTTCCATGTTACTCTTTCCATACGTCTCACCCTCTGCTCCCCTCTCCCCAAGTCCACAAGTCTATTCTCTATGTCTGTTTCCCCCATTGCTGCTGAAATTCTTCAGTACCATTTTTCTAGATTCTGTAATACATGCGTTAGACTACAGGATTTTCTTTCTCTTTCTGACTTACTTCACTCTGTATAATAGGTTCTAGGTTCATCCACCTCATTAGAACTGCCTCAAATGCATTCCTTATTATGGCTGATAATATTCCACTGCGTATATGTCAGTAAATCTTTTCTGTGAAGGTCCAGCCTCTTGACAGTCCCTTGTACTGCAAGGAGATCAAACCAGTCAATCCTAAAGGAAATCAACCCTGAATATTCATTGGAAGGACTGATGCTGAAGCTCCAATACTTTGGCCACCTGATGCAAAGAGTCGACTCGTTGGAAAAGACCCTGATGCTGGGAAAGATTGAGGACAGGAGGAGAAGGGGGTGATAGAGGAAGAGATGGTTGGATGGCATCACTGACTCAATGGACATGAGTCTGAGTAAACTCCGGGAGTTGGTGACGGATAGGGAAGCACTGGCGTGCTACAGTCCATGGGGTCGCAAAGAGTTGGATACAACTGAATGACTGAACTGAACTGAACTGAGCAAATGAATGACAATAATGAAGGTCCAGACAGTAAGTATTTTGGGGTTTGCAGATCATACTCTTTACAACCATGCAGCTCAGCTGTTGTGGCACAAAAGCAGCTGTAGACAATTCATTAATCAATGGGCAAGACTGTTTTCCAATAACACTTTATTTAGCAAACCAAGCAGTCTGCTGGATCTGGTTCATGGGCCATAATTTGCCAAGCCCTGTCCAAGACCTTTGCATAACTGGCCAAAGAGAATGATTCACTTTTCTCTGTGGGTCTCTTGTGTGTCCCTTATTCTATATTGTAAGTTCCTGAGAACAGGATCTCTATCTGACTTATATTAGATATTACTCTCATTTTGCAAGTGAAAAAACTAAGGCTTAGAGATGTTCTGATAATTTCAATTCAATTCAAAAAGATTTTTGGCAATTACTTCTTAGATATGACACTAAAGGCATAGCCAATGAAAGAAAAAATACATAAATTTGACTACATTAAAATTTAAAACTTCTGTTTACATTAAAGGATACTATCAACAAAGTAAAAAGGCAGCCCAAAGAATGGGAGAAATATTTACAAGTCAAATATTCAATCATATAAAAAGAACTCCTACAACTCAACAACAAAAAACCCCAAATAATGTGATTAAAATATAAGCACAGGACTTGAATACACAATGCTTTACAGAAAATATACAGATGGATAATAAACACAAAAGATGCTCAATATCACTATTGATTAGAGAAATGCAAATAAAAAGCACAATGAGATATTACCTCACACCCCTCAGAATAGCTATTTTAAAACAACTCAAATAACAAGTGTTGTTACAAATGTGGAGATATTGGAACTCATGCATTGCTGGTGGGAATGTAAAACAGAGCCACTGCTGGGGAAAATATTCAAAAAATTAAACACAGAACTATTGCACTCATCTCACACACTAGTAAAGTCATGCTCAAAATTCTCCAAGCCAGGCTTCAGGAATATGTGAACCATGAACTTCCAGATGTTCAAGCTGGTTTTAGAAAAGGCAGAGACACCAGAGATCAAATTGCCAACATCTGCTGAATCATGGAGAAAGCAAGAGAGTTCCAGAAAAACATCTATTTCTGCTTCATTGACTATGCCAAAGCTTTTGACTGTGTGGATCACAATAAACTGTGGAACATTCTGAAAGACATGGAAATACCAGACCACCTGACCTGCCTCTTGAGAAACCTGTATGCAGGTCAGGAAGCAACAGTTAGAAATGGTCATGGAACAACAGACTGGTTCCAAATAGGAAAAGGAGTATGTCAGGGTTGTATATTGTCACCTTGCTTATTTAACTTATATGCAGAGTACATCATGAGGAACTCTGGGCTGGAAGAAGCACAAGCTGGAATCAAGATTGCCGGGAGAAATATCAATAACCTCAGATATGCAGATGACACCACCCTTATGGCAGAAAGTGAAGAGGAACTCAAAAGCCTCTTGATGAAAGTGAAAGAGGAGAGTGAAAAGTTTGGCTTGAAGCTCAACATTCCGAAAACGAAGATCATGGCAGCTGGTCCCATCACTTCATGGGAAATAGATGGGGTAACAGTGGAAACAGTGTCAGACTTTAGTTTTTTGGGCTCCAAAATCACTGCAGATGCTGATTGCTGCCATGAAATTAAAAGACGCTTACTCCTTGGAAGGAAAGTTATGAACAACTTAAATAGCATATTAAAAAGCAGAGACATTACTTTGCCAAATAAGGTCCATCTAGTCAAGGCTATGGTTTTTCCAGTGGTCATGTATGGATGTGAGAGTTGGACTGTGAAGAAAGCTGATCGCTGAAGAATTGATGCTTTTGAACTGTGGTGTTGGAGAAGACTCTTGAGAGCCCCTTGGTTGCAAGGAGATCCAACCAGTCCATCCTAAGGGATATCAGTCCTGGGTGTTCATTGGAAGGACTAATGCTAAAGCTGAAGCTCCAATACTTTGGCCACCTCATGCGAAGAGTTGACTCATTGGAAAAGACTCTGATGCTGGGAGGGATTGGGGGCAGGAGGAGAAGGGGACGACAGAGGATGAGATGGCTGGATGGAATCACCAACTCTATGGACATGAGTCTGAGTGAACTCCGGGAGTTGGTGATGGACAGGGAGGCCTGGCGTGCTGCGTTTCATGGGGTCGCAAAGAGTCAGACACAACTGAACTGAACTGAACTGAACCATATGATCCAGAAATTCCAGTTTTGGGTATATTCTCCCAAAATTAAAAGCAGAGACTCAAACAAATATTTGTACACCAATGTTGTTAGCAGCTCTATTGATAATAGCCGAAAGGTGGAAATGACTCAAGCATCTACCAATGGATGAATGGATAAAGAAAATGTGGTATAAAAATGTGGACTACTACTCAGCCTTAAAAAGGAAGGAAATTCTGATACATGGTACAATATGGATGACCCTTGAGGACACGGTGATAGTGAAATAAGCCAAACAAAAAGGAAAAATGTATGATTCCACTTACATGAGATTCGTAGAATGACCAAATTCATAAAGACAAAGAGGAGTGCAGTGGTTGCCAGGGGTTGGGGGAGGGAGAAATGTGGATTTACTGATTAATGGGTACGGGCTTTCAGTTTGAGAAGATGACAAAGTTCTGGAGATCGACCATGGTGATGACTGCACAACAATGCACAGAATGGAATTAATGCTAATTAATGGAATTAATTTTTGAATTAATAAATTCAAAAGTGGTTAAACTTGTAAATTTTATGTTAAAATGAAGATAAGTGCTGATCCATCAATTGATGAATGGATAAACAAAATGTATCTATAAAATAGGAAGTTATTCTGCAATAAAAAGGGATGAAATACAGATACAGGCTACAGCATGGACAAACCTTGAAAACATGCCAAGTGCAAGAAGCTAGTTACAAAAGACCACATATGACATGATTCCATGTATACCAAGTGTCCAGAATAGGCAAATCAGAAAAAGAACGCAAGTTGCTAGTTACCAGAGGCTAGGCAGGAGGGAGTGGGAAGTGATGGCAAAGCTGCGAGAGATTTCAGGGTAATGAAATAATCTAAAATTGACTGTGGTGATAGTTGAATAACCATGTGAACATACTTAAGTGGGTAAAGTGAATGGAATATGAACTATGTCTCAATAAAGCTTTTATATATATATTTTAAAGTAATTATTTAGCTTCTGCTCTATACAAGGAACAAAACAGACAAAATTCCTGCCTTCATGGGGCATACACTCTAGCAGTAGGCACAGAAATTACACAGTAAATGTAAACAAGTGTTCTAAATAATATGTGCTTTTGAACTGTGGTGTTGGAGAAGACTCTTGAGAGTCCCTTATACTGCAAGGAGATCCAACCAGTCCATTCTAGAGGAGATCAATCCTGGATGTTCATTGGAGGGACTGATGCTAAAGCTGAAACTGCAATACTTTGGCCACCTCATGCGACGAGTTGACTCACTGGAAAAGACTCTGATGCTGGGAAAGGTTGGGGGCGGGAGGAGAAGGGGACGACGGAGAATGAGATGGCTGGATGGCATCACCGATTCTGTGGACATGAGTTTGAGTGAACTCCGGGAGTTGGTGATGGACAGGGAGGCCTGGCGTGCTGTGATTCATGGGGTCGCGGAGAGTCGGACACGACTGAGCGACTGAACTGAACTGAACTGAATGTTAGGTGACAATGTGTGTCAGGGAGGAACGGGAGCTGTGCAGGGGCCTGGGGGCGGATGGGTTGTAGCTTTAATTCAGTCATGGGGTCATTTTAACAGCTGGCATTTGGGTAGATCTGAGGGTGGTGAGTGAGTCAGCCAGAGGATACCAGGTAGGAGAGAGTTCTAGGCAGAAGGAAGGGCAACTTAAAGCCATGACGTGGAGCAGTATATGGTGACTTGGGACAGGAAAGGAAGATGATGTGACTGGAAGGGAGGAAACCAGGAGAGCAGTGGATGAGGGGACCAGACAGGAACAGAGGTCACTTGGGGACTTCAGCCACTCTAAGGATCTAGCTTTGACTCTGAGTGAAGAGGAAGGCACTAGGGGTTTGGGAAGAGGCTGACCTGCATTTTTAAGGATCACTCTGGCCAGTGGATTGAGAAACACTCTGTTAGGGGACCAGGGAGCCTGGAGAGGAATTTATTCAGCATGGTAACTGAAGTGTGACAAAAGCTCAGGTGTCACCTGAAGGTCGAGCCCACAGGATTTCCTGACAAACTGAATATGGATGAGAAGGAGAGACAGGAATCAGGAATGATTCTAAGGTCATTTTGCCCCAGACACTGAAAGAGCAGAAGAGTCATCATCAGAGATAAGAAAGACTTTGGGAGGAAGAGGTCTGGGGGAGAGCAGTGCATTCAGCTTTGGACAGACTGGGTGTGAGAAGCTGAGCCCAGGGGAGGTGTCAAGAAGGCTGCATATTTGGTCTAGAGTTTCCCCTAGGCTGGCTGGAGATGTAAGTTTGGGTGTCTGTGGCAGATAAAATCTATTCAGAGCCATGAGATGGGATGGGATATGAATGGGTGTGTGAGTGTAGAAAGAGAAGAAAAAGGATCTGAGAACTGAGCCCTGGGGCTGTCATCACACACAATGAGTCCAGGATCTCAGAGCCACCTTGAGGCGGAGCTGGGTCTGGGCCCAGGGCTGACACAGAGCCTGTGCTTTTATCTGGTCCTGAAAGCTGCAGTCGGGTTCTGGAGCACTGGGAGACTGGGTGTTAGGGGCGAGGACATCACAGATGTTAGGGAGAAGATAAGCCCCAGAAAGGCAAATATCAACACTCACTTCCTTGCTCCCACTGGGTTTACTTCGGTGATAGAGGAGAGAGATGAAGGAGTTATTGTAAAACCAAAATCTACAAAATCTTTGTGAAAGTTTGTTTCTTTACATCAGATTTGGGATGTGGCTCACTGTTCCACTAGTGTTTTAGATGTTAGGAGATCAAAGAGCCACCAAGATCTTATGAGTCACCAAGATTTTCTGACCGTTACCTTAGACCCCAAAGAGACCATGGCAGGTACAGAGAGAGGCTTGTGGTTACTGGTCCTTCTCTGCACTGAGAAGGTTCACTGTCATTCTGCACTTCTTTGGCTCTCTTCCCCACTGCTTTATCTTTCTGGTAATAGAGACAAGTTTCATAGTTGCGATTTTCTTCACATCCACTGATGCTGGGCAAGTGGAAGGCCCAAGCACTACCCACAGATCCAGCCAAGATACTGAGAACACCAGAGTTCATCTGGGAACATTTCAGTGCTCCTGGTGAGCCTGTTTTCTCTTAATATGCTAATAGCCCCTTCAAAAAGATAAGGTGAAAGTCTGGGTTGGGCAAAAGTTGAACTGTCACATTCATTCCTCCTGTCTCTGGCTAATGCCGTCATTTGTCACAGGACACAGGCGATTTTGGTGAATGTACGGGGCTGAAAAGGTCAGGGTTGGGGGAAGAGGAGGGTTATGAAATATCTCAGTGGAATTTTTTCCCTATCATTGTTGAGATGTAAGAGGTCAACATAATTCATGGTGAGTGGGAGGGTCAGCTTGGTCTCTTCTCCATGTGAACCCAGGATACTAATAGCTTCAGCTCCTAAGAGGTGAGGCCTGGTAGTGAGAATATAGGTCACCTCAGCCACACAAGGGAAGAAGCTTACAGAAAGGAACTCTTAGACACTTAAGCAAGCTTATTGGGCCGAGGCACTTCCTGCTTATGCCTGCCCCTTACCAGTTAGCCTTCTAAAATCAGAGCAAGCTTAAATTCTCCAGAGGGTCTCCACTGCCTGTAAGACAATCCAGCAGCTCCTTATTCCAGGCCCCAAAGCATCAAACAGAACTAGCTCTTCCTGAGCCCACCAGTTGCACATGCCCAAAGCATCGCTATGTCTCATGATCATAACATCACTTTTTAGCCTAACGATATGCTTTGTGTCTTTCTCCTGCTGCTGCTGCTAAGTCGCTTCAGTCGTGTCCGACTTTGTGCTACCCCACAGACAGCAGCCCACCAGGCTCCCCTGTCCCTGGGATTCTCCAGGCAAGAACACTGGAGCGGGTTGCCATTTCTGTCTATTGGAGTCTCATTGAAATAAGGATTATAAGTGTTTAGAGAAAAGCCCTTTTAGCCCTCAGACACTGTCTCTAGGTTCACATTTCTCGCAAATCTTTGCTGAACAACTGTCTATTCATGTTTGTGATATTTACTTACACAGATGCCTTCAATGTGTAAAAAAGGGATAAGAATCTAATACAAAAGTAAATGGAACCCCCCAAATCCTTAAAAAACCAGCAGCATGTATCTTACTTATATCTAGATTTCATCAAATGGGCAAGTTTTCTCTTGGAAATGGCTAATCTCTGCAGTGGGTAGAGAGTGTTCTTAGGTAGTTTTCTCCGCAACGGGGCACAGGCCATTGGGGAAATTGTCAGTGTTAACCTCCTGCATTAACTTGAAAAAATGCTTGCAACCATTCTGACAAGACATAGGCATGTGGAGAGAAGTCACGGATGCATATATGCAAAACCGTCTATCAGGGGTCTAGAAAACCACACTCACACACAGGTACATACACACATGGTCACACAGACACACAGGTACATGACTGTCTGAGCCTTTATCTCCTGAAGGGGCCAGCACCAGTGAAGGTAGTTCTTCCTAAGCCTTGGTGAAACTGTAAGCAAACAGACTGGAAACAACATCCCCAAACTGGTCCTGAAATTCAGCTTGTGTATGAACGTCCAGTCTCTGCTTCTATGAGGTCAGCAAGGCTTTCTCCACACTGAGGTCACCGTTGGGTGTTTTGCGTGTTCACACGTACCTGCTGTTTGTTTTCTTTGGAATATGGCAACATGGTGGAAACATGAAACATGATCTCATGCCCTTGGTAGATGGTATAAACAGAATGAATCCCTGTGGTGTCGTCTGTAAAAGACAATATGCATTAGTGGGCACAGGGAATTCTGAGGCTGAAAGGAAACAGTCTTTATTTGTAGGCTAGAGGAATACAGCACAGTTAGCACATTCCAAAGATCCTATGATCATCCACCTGAGTGGAGGCAACAGTGTGGATCCCTCTCCAGCTGGGGCAAGGCTACTGCCCACGTGGGGGCCTCTTCCTCCCCTTCTAAGCTCTCTTGTTGTCTCATTCATGCCTTGCTTAGAGCAGAGGAGATCATGAGAAGTCTGAGCCCCAAAGGACAGCATGTTACAACTCCTTGCCTTCTAGTTACTGCTCGTGTCTAGGCCAAAATGAACACAAGATGACATACAAGTAATTATCATGTCCATAAAACAAACGGAGGTATATCCCTGGCAGCATTGTATAGTGACGAATAGCATGGACTTTGGAGTTGGGCAGACTCAGATTCAAGTTCTCATTAGCTATGTTCCTTCTGACATATTACCTCACCTTTCTCTGAGCCTCAGTTTCTTAAAATTTGCAAATAGAGATAAGTAGTGTCTAACTCCTAGGCGTGTCTATCAGATTATCCCAGGAAAGGAAAATGAGGCTGATGGACTCCAGGAATGACCATGGGCACACAGAGCTTGTCGGGGGCCGGGGGCAGGTCATGGGGGTGGGAAGCTGGGCCTGAATCCTGGGGCTGAATACTTTATCCCAGTTAAGGTACTCTCAGGGAAGCTCTCACAAACCGCCTGACCTTCCCGTATTTAGGATCTGTGAAGTGACTTCAGTGTGGGCTGGTGGAGAGATGAGGCCCCCAGAGGCTCAGGATACCCAATTTGAAGTTTATCAAACTTAGGCCAGTGAGCCTCACATCACCTGCCTGGCTTACCTCCAGGACTGGCTGTGAAGAGCAGATAAAATGACAGAAGTACAAGCACAAGAAAAACCCCAGAAATGCTGTACAGTTATAAGACAGCATTCTCTACCCTGGGTATAAATTCAAATTCAGATGAGGCTGGCAAACAAAACTTCTACAAAACACAGCAGAATGGAGGAGGAGGCAAGCTTACTTTTGGTGTCCAGACCACCACGGTAGCCTGTCCAGCCCTTGAGAGTGATGGTGTCACCCAGCAGATTTAAAAATTTTTGAAAAGCGTCACTTCCGATTTCTGTAAGAAGAGGTCAAGTGTGAACAAAGTGCAGTGTCCACAGGGTCCTAGTTTCTAGCTATGTACTGAAATCCTTTGAAGATTAACTAGGCTCCACGGACATTCCCTCTTCTGGAGACTGTGCAGGATGCCCACAGTTCCCAGAATCTAAGGAAAGGAAAAACTACAGAGTCAGTCTAAGCAACCTGAGTGCTGCCAAGCTGAAGTCACAAGGATCTAGTAATGCAGAAGGAAAACATCATTATTACTCCTGTTAATAAGGAACAGGCCTTTAATAAGAAAAGTGCTAAATAACAGGACAAGAGGGCCATTTTCTAATTCTCTTAAGCATAAAAATCCCAGAGAAAAATTTCCCCATTGCTCCTAAGATAACAAATCCCCATGTAATTTTCCAGTTACACTGAATCCCCCATGCCAGTGCCTGGCACAGATTCAGTGACCAATGAATATTTGTCAAATGAACGAAACTGGGCAAACATGTGTCCTACCAAATTTACCTTGAAAGTTTACACTTCAACTTCATAAAAACTCCTGGCTGTTTCTTTGCATTAAAGACTGAGCAGGTAAGACGAGCTGCAATCGTCTAAACTGCAGTGAGGCGGGGCAGGGTTTCTGTTAGAAGAAGGGGGGGACACTCACCATTGCTGAACATGTCATCATCTGTGAGCTGGCCGTCTTTGGCAAAAAGAACCCCAAACTTGAAATTCACAGAGCCCTTACAATGAGACAACAAAAGGCGCTGGATTTAATTTTCTCGTCAAAGCAGACACAATTATGAGATGTGCTGGTCATTATTCAGGGACCCTACAGTGACCTCAGTGGCTACTTGCTAGATTACTTCCTCCCCTCCACCTCAATTTTGACCCATATTAACAACAATTATTTGTGATTTTTATAGATTTGTATAGCTTACGGATGAAACCCTGTGTTCTTCTGTGAGTTCACTGGAAATTTCATTACCAATGGAGCCTGCAGGATGCCAGGTCCATTCTGCAGCAAAACAGTGCTCAAAGTAAACAGACCCCAGGAGCTCACAGGACTGGCACCATGCTCTGATCAGGCCAGCAGTGGCAGTCTGGAACCCAACCAGCAGAGAGCTCAGGGTGATTCAAAATTTAACCCAACAATCTGAGGTTAAAAACTCGTGGACTCTTTTAGAACTAGAAATGGAAACTGAAGACAATGTAGTCTAAAAGTTCATTTGCCCCAATTCCTAAAGCTATTTAATCTCAAGAAGCCACAAAACAGATGTGGGGAGAAAAAGGCAATCAAGAAGTAGCCAGTACAAATGTTCAGTCTACTATCCTCAACATTAAATGTAGGATTAAAATCAGATCCTGTGGGAGTGATAAATACCAAATGCAAGATGACAGCTTCTACAGGGAAGACAGAATAGGATCGGGGAGCTCAACTGTATTTATTTATGTTTTGGCCGTGCCACTTGCCTTGCAGAATTTTTCCTGACCCAGAACTGAACCTGGGTCACAACAGTGAAAGCCCAGAATCCTAACTACTAGGCTACTATGGAAGTACCGCAATTGTGTTTTTTATATAATTTTTTCTTAAACTAATAGGTTCGTAGGTCTTTATTATATTATAGTCTATGTTTTCTTGTGTGTGCCTGAAGTATTGCATAATTAAAACAAAAATCTGAGGTTGGAAAAGATCAACTTTTGCAAGGCTGTCTGATGAGGGGATTCTCAGTTGCCAGTTAAGGAGCCAACAAAGAACAAAGGTGAGTAAAATATTGCTGGCCATATTGGGGAAAAGGCAATCCTTTGATGACTCTGCCATTTGACCTCACAGAGATAATTTCTGAACTCAGAGGTCTGCTTCTGGAAAATAGGCCCTAAGGAAAGAGCACAACTCTTAGGTGGAGGAGGAAAGGCTATTTTTGATTCCTCTTCTCCAACCTGTCATGGGCTTAGGCAAAGGCAGTATGGGTAGACTTGGCCTTGGGAATGTGGAAACTATTGAGGTTGTAGAAAAACTAGCCTTGTAGCTTGTTTCTGTTGGAAACAGCTAGGGAGTGGAATCCATTAAGATTAAAATGTTTAAAAATGACACAGTGTTATAATGATTTGGTATTAAAAGAAAATTAATATCAAAAAATTAAAAACCCTATCCTCCAAAAAAGAAACTATATTCCACTTGGATTTTTAATGCAAGCCATTTCACTCCTGAGGCCTGGGAAGCAATCAGGGTGAGCCCAGCCTTTGGCAGAACCTAACCTACTTTTCTCCTTCCCAAGCCTTTGCAGGGGATCTCTCAAGGCATCTAGGGGAAGACCAAATTTAGAGACAGTTAGCCCATTTCTCCATAAGGGTGTTCCCCTGGAGAAGGAAATAGCAACCCACTCCAGTATTCTTGCCTGGAAAATCTCATGGACAGAGGAGCCAGGTGGGCTAAAGTTCATGGGATTACAAAGAGGTGACACAACTTAGTGACTAAACAACAGCAAAGTATTGCCAAAGGGTCAGAGGTGGGTGTGTCAAGGCAGAGCACAGGATTCAGGATGGCTGGTCGGGGAGCATTCAAACTCTGAAAAGCCAAGGGGCTGAGGCTGCACTGCTAAACATTCTCTGTCCGCAGTGCATCTGAAGGACAGATGCACACCCATCAGTAGTAATGATTTTCTATCTACTGGTTTTCTCTGTAGAGTGAAGAACAGGGAGGTAGCTTTCAGGATGGGGCCTCCACCCAGGGCTCTTGCCCACATTTCAAGCTGAGCTGAGTGGGTCTCAGCTCACATGTCAATTCAGAGAGGCCTTCCTGATCTCCCAACATGATCACCCTCACTGCACTGTTATTCTCCTTCATGGCACCTTATCTTCTTCTTAATAGATCTATTCACACTCTGTAATTCTTTACCAGAGGAGCCACCAGGGAAGCCCTATTCACACTCTGTAATTCTTTTTATTGAACTTGCATATTTGTCTGTTTCTACCACGAGAACTTGGGCTTCTCTGGAGGCTCAGTGGTAAAGAATCTGCCTGCAGTGCTAGAGATGAAGAAGACCTGGGTTTGATCCCTTGGTCAGGAAGATCCCCTGGAGTGGGGCATGGCAACCCACTCCATTATTCTTGCCTGGAGAATCCCATGGACAGAGAAGCCTGGCAGTCTAAGCCTGGCAGCTGCAAACAGTCAGACGCGACTGAAGCGACTGAGCATGCACGCACCACTAGAACTTAAGTCCCATGAAAGAGGGATGGTACATATCTTGCTCTCTGTGGAATCTCCAGGGCCCACTACTGTGCTGGGTATTTTGGAGAGGGTTAATAAATATTCATTGAACAACTGTGTGTGTAATAAATGAGAAAAGAAACACATGTGGTCAGATACAACTTATTTTTCACAAGTTGCTGCCAAATGGTCACCTCTTCCGTATAAACCTATTTTTGGTAAATTTCTTGGGATTTTGTCAAGGATCTCTTCCACTTTGGGGTTCTATTTTTTTTTGTAGCTCTTCTTTCTCTGTTTTTGGGAATGATGATAGTAGTCATATGTCTCCACGACTCTGGCACCTTTTCCATTCTCAGTGGTCCCTTAACAAGCACCTACAGTGGTTTGGGGTCTGACAGATAACTTTCTTAGAATAACAGCACAGGGATTAAAGCAGTGGTTGTCAAACTTGAACAGGCATCAGTATCAGCTGGAAGGCTTGTTAAAATAAAGATTGCTGGCCCCATCCCCAGGGCCTCCAATCCCACAGGTCTGGGGTAGGGTCCAAGAATCTGTATTTGCAACAAGTCCACAGGTGATGTTGACGCTGCTGGCCCAGGGATCCCTGTCTGAGAATCACTGGACTGGAGGAACCAACCAGCAGAAGCAACCAGCTCAGGGTCACGTCCAGCTGGGCTGACGGCTAGCAAGCCAAGGGCAGGAGTACTGGGTCAATGACTGAAATGATGAGCTGTGAACTAACAGCCCTATGCTGCACTGAATCCATGCTTTCATTTTACAGACAGGACAACTGAAGCTCAGGAAGACGAGATGTGACCAAGCCTGGGACTAAGTGGATGGCAGGACTGGAGCTGGAAGTTGGGGCTCCTGACTTGCGATGCAGTGCTCTTTTCAACACAGGGCCACAGTCTTCTCAGGATGGTTTTGAGTTGAGTGAAGCTGAGAGTTACAAGCAGAGATAGGGCCCATTGCTGCCTGATCACTGGCTGAAGCTTTGGAAAGTTTTCTGGGGCTGCTCTGACATTGGCACCAGCATCCTTGCCGAGAGGACTCCGCCCACTTCAAGTTCAGTTTAGTTCAGTTCAGTTCAGCCACTCAGTCATGTCCGACTCTTTGCGACAACATGGACTGCTGCACGCCAGGCCCTCCCTGTTCATCACCAACTCCCGGGGTTTAAACTCATGTCCATTGAGTTGGTGATGCCATCCAACCATCTCATCCTTTGTCATCCCCTTCTCCTCCTGCCTTCAATCTTTCCCAGCATCAGGGTCTTTTCCAGTGAGTCAGTTCTTTGTATCAGGTGGTCGAAGTATTGGAGTTTCAGCTTCAGTATCACTTCAGCCTCCACTTCAGGTGGAGGCTCCCAAAAGACTGGTGTTGCAAGGCCTTAGTAAGTATTGAAATTACAGAGTCTCATTTAGGTAATTTTGTTTCCAGGGCTTCCCAAATGATGTCAATGACTAACAGGGTTGTCTCCTATCTCCAGAAATCAAGGTATCGCTGAACAGAATGCACTGTATTTCTGGAGGGGATAGCTTTTATGAGGGGCTATTTGAGGAGGGCATCACTTGACTTGGGGCTACCTGACCATCACAGGTCATATTTTAACAGTGTTGAACTTGCTGTCATCAGTGCTTCATAAGGCTGGCTGCTACTTGCAGCAGGGGGCCTTGTGGGATGGCTGGGAGTGCAAAGTCTCAAGACCATACCTGGGCCCCTGGAGGGAGGTGACTGGTGGAGGAAATTGTGGGAACTGGTTTTCTCGGGACTGCAGTCCTGCTCAGACAGTCACCATAGAGATAAGGTCATATTTGTAATTCCTACTTGTATGGGACTTTACATTTTTAAGTTCCAAATTTTATAAGACAAAACTCAACATGATTATAAACCAACATATAGTCACATTTCGGAGAAGGTGATGGCAACCCACTCCAGTACTCTTGCCTGGAAAATCCCACGGATGGAGGAGCCTGGTAGGCTGCGGTCCATGGGGTCGTTAAGGGTCGGACACGACTGAGTGACTTCACTTTCACTTTTCACTCTCATCCATTGGAGAAGGACATGGCAACCCACTCCAGTGTTCTTGCCTGGAGAATCCCAGGGACGGGGAGCTTGGTGGGCTACCGTCTATGGGGTCGCACAGAGTCGGACACGACTGAAGTGACTTAGCAGCAGTTAGCAGATAGTCACATTTTGGGGAATTAATAGTATGCTAGGAATTATATTTCTTCTGAGGAAAGTGCAGTATGAGGGGGAAGAACAGAGGCGATGGGGACGACAGAGGACGACAGTTGGATGGCATCACCGACTCAATGGACATGAATTTCAGCAAGCTCTGGGAGCTGGTGAAGGACAGGGAAGCCTGGTGTGCTGCAGTCCAAGGGGTCACAAAGAGTTGGACATGACTGAGTGACTGAACAACAAGCCCCACTGATTCCAAAAGAATCTTTTGGAATCAAGATATGATGTCCTAATTCAGAACTGGATACCCCCAGTTCCTCGTTACTCTTGTCTGGGCAATGCCTCCATATTTCTGTTGTTCACATGTTTCACATGTTCCTACACATCTGTCAACCCCTCCATGTGTATTTGCCTGGGACACCATGTTCTCTCTTGCCGGGGGGAGAGGGGGCTCTCTACACAATGGATTTCAGGACACCAACAACACTTTACCAAATAGCTAACCTTTCAGAAACATCACTAGTATTGTTTATTTTTTCCCTGCTCATCTTTGCAGCTGATTAGCACTATAATTGGGAGGAACTGGGATAAATTCAAGAAGCAGGTGGAATTAAAGAAGAGTGCCTTGGCCACACAGCTCTCAGGGAGGCTGTGAAGGATGTTGATCACTGGTCACACCTCTTCAAGTACATTATAATGAGTGCCCTTGTTGCTGCTAGCAAATATGCCCTTAGTGAGGAAATAAAATTGAGAAATAAAGAGATGAGCTACTCCTTTTTCAAAATTTGGGAGGTCCAAAGACAAGTATGAGAGAATAAACCAAACAGCAAACAGGGGATCTTCAAGAGAGGGTAGAAGTGGTGAAGTGAGGAGCTTTCGTGTTTCCCACTGATGTGTGTGAGTGCTTAGTTGCTCAGTTGTATCTGACGCTTTGTGATCCTATAGACAGTAGCCTGCGAGGCTCCTCTGTTCATGGAATTCTCCCGGCAAGAACACTGGAGTGGGTAACCATTCCCTTCTCCAGGGGATCTTCCCAACCCAAAATTGAACCCAGTTCTCCTGCATTGCAGGCAGATTCTTTATCATCTGAGCCGCCAGAGAAGCTCCTTCCTGTTTTCCACTGATATATTTCTGTATTGTTTGTCACAAAGGGCAGGTGCATGTACTGTGTGGGTGTGCAATAAATATTTATGAATTAATAATTTTGAGACATAAAAACTATACATGCATGCTTGCTAAGCTGCTTCAGTCATGTCCAATTCTTTGTGACTCTGTGGACTGTAGCCCTCCAGGCTCCTCTGTCCATGGGATTCTCCAGGCAAGAAGACTGGGGTGGGTTGCCATGCTCTCCTCCAGGGGATCTTCCTGACCCAGGGATCAAACCCACATCTCCAATGGCTCCTGCACTGCAGGCAGATTCTTTACTGCCGAGACATAAGGGAAGCTAAAAACTATGCATGGTATAACCCTAATCTTATATAAAATATAGCAAATATATATCAAAATGTGATACTCTACCAATACTAGTTTTCTCTATGATTTTAGGTGATATTTTCTTTATATCTTTTGTTCATTTCTGCATTTTTCAAATGTTTACCAGAAACGTGTATGACTTTTATCTTTTGCCTTTTACAAGTTACACATGGAGTTCATGGATTCTTCAGCAACAAGCATGACTGTATATGGATAACATGTAGATTACAATGTAGATGTCTCCTTTTGCCCATTCTCTGCCACATCCTGCCCAACACTTCCTCTAACCTGACCACGGCAACTCCTGCCAACAATGTGGGGGGCAGCCTCTCAGCCTCCTGCTTCAACTTTACATTGCCATGTTCAGGAATCAGCTGAGATGTCACTGCCTCAGAGAAACCTCTGTTTGGCCAGTGGGCAAAATCTACTCCTTATGCTGTGTTACTACCTTGTTTACTTTCCCCAAAGCTCTTGGAATTGTCGGTAGCACTGTGTTTATGTTTGTTTATTTTCCTACTTAGTTGGTCTCAGCCCAGCAGATTGTAGCTCCATGAAGAAGGGATCTTGCCTTGTTCATCAATATATCCCCAACGCCTCAAACAGTACACGGTACACCCACAGTCAGAGGTCAGTAAACATTTGTTGAATCAAGGAATGAATGAATACACATAGAAATCTTTGCCTATAGAAACAACTAGGCTTATACTGTATTGCCCCACAAATTGTTTTTTCCTCAGAACGTGCTATGTTGTGGAAATCTTTCCATGCATTTCTTTCAGTGGCATCACACGATTTCATAATTCACTTAGTCAATGAATAATTTACATATTCAACCAAATATATTTACTCTGTGTCCTCTATATGTACTATTCTAGGCTCTGAGGATACAGCAGTGAAGAAAAATGAAAGAAGTCCCTGTTCTAGTGGGGGCAACAGATAAAAACTGAATAAATGAAATCCATGTGTTAAGATCAACAAAGCAGTGTAGAAGGGCAGTGGGTGAAAGATATTTAGTTAAGGGACCAGGAAGTCCTCCCTGAGCAGAGAGGCCAATCAAGAGAGGGTGTGACCCAGGAGACATCTGGGATGAGCATCCCTGCAGTGGGAGCAGCAGGCTTCCTGAGGACGTGGAAGCAGGAGGTCAGTGGCTAGTGTGGAGCAGAGGATGGAGCAGAGGACAGCTTTATTACACAGGCCCTAGCAGGCTGCAGTGAGGACCTTGGGCTTCACTCTGAGTGGGATGGGAAGCCATTGAGTTCTGAGCAAAGGGAGGAGATGGCTTGCCATGTTTGGATGCTCTATGAAAACTAGAAGAGAGTGCAAGAGAGGAAGCAGGCAGAAGAGCAGGAAGCTCTGCAGAATCCAGGTGGGAGATGGTGGGGCTGGTGTTGATGGACTAGAGTGGTGGTGGTGGAAGCACTGAGAAACATGCAAGTCAGGGGTATGTTTTGAAAAAGTGTCATTGGAGTGTGCCGATGGATTAGATGGGGTGTGAGAGACAGGAGGTATTAAGGATGTTTCCGAGTCTGGCCTCAGCGACTGGACAGGTGATACCGCCATTTACCAACAGGAACAGTGTACACACACTCTTATTGAGTAAATACTCAACTGTTGAGTGACAGTATTTCTGGTATTTCTCTACGTTGGTCAAGCACTTGTAAAACCTAACATATTCTTTTTTAAGTGGGACAACAGGGAATGGAAACAAGCACATAATATGGCATTCTGAATGTGCTAACAAAGTACCTTAGCTTTAACTGAACGAAAATGAAAACCTCATTCCTCACCCTGATCATGGGATTAAAATTTGAATGATTCCAAGCAGATTTAAGCATCTTGATTGTTTATCTTTATGGCTAGCTGCACAGAAAATTCTGAAATACACCGGAGAAAATACGTCAGTCAAGTCTTTCAGTGATAAGAGACTTGCTGTGCAAATCCACGGAGAAGGTGTGCCTGGGGGAAAAGGTGTGTTCCTGGTGAAGGGGAAGCTCATTGACAAACATCAAGGTGGGGTAGCAGGACCCGGCATCTCGCAACACTACTTACCTCTTGTTCTTCAAGGACCAGCAAGTCCTGCCAAATGAAGTTCAAAAAGTTAAGTACAGGATGAATGGTGATCATCTTATGTTGACTTTCTGTGAAAGCCAAGCTTCATCGACTGTCATTGACATCACTTTTCTCCACCTCAAAATATTCCATTTTTAAGCTAAAGTTTACTTTTACCGTGTACTTTTTGGATCCAGTGATTTGTCAGAACTCTTTTCCCTATGCTGGAAGCTAGTTGCTCAAGCTTCCTAAGGGAAACCTACAGACACCTGATCACAGCAGGGGAACTACTGCCGGTAAGTTTTACACACACGCATGCACACACACACACACACACACGGACACACACAGAGGATGGAAGGGAAGCTCATGAGTGAAAGGGAGAGTGTGACAGTGTCTTTGGTGAAAATGGGCATAGAGGTATGACATAAATAGGCAGAAGGTTGCTATATCTCGTTTTCAGATATTCCTCTGTGGGATGATACTACTGGCTGCCCGCTGCCTCCTGGACAGAACCCAGCCAGGCTGCCTCTCCAACCTCTTCCTATGTCACCCCGCCTGGCATGCCAGCTCCTTCAAGCTCAGCTCTGACATACAACTGTCACACTGTTAGTGATGGCTGCATTTATGAGTTTCAAGGGGAGAATTTAGAAGCGAAATTGATTGCAACTGCAAGACAAAAGTCTAGTTGCCATTTTTCTGATAGACCATTACCTTGATTATGACTCTAAACATTTTCCTCCCAAGGCAGACTGATTTTCTTTAACAGTAAGTCCTAAGAAAACAGGACAGCTTTCAGGACACCTGCTATTCTCTGAATTTCTGAAAACGATAGACTCCCAGCCTCCATCTTAGTCAGTTCCCATCGGACTCTCAGGTGGGAAGTTCTTCATGATGAGAACAACTGGTGATTCTGGTTGGGATCCTAGGCTAAGAATCACTGATAATTTGTCAGTTCTAACACTGTGACCACATGATACAATTATGAAGCACAAAGTTCTGGGTTACCTTTTGTATCTCAGGGTGAAAAATTTCCCTGGGGCCTTTCTCAAATTTGTCCAGATTCATGGCACTGAAATAGAATGGACAGAGTCAGCCGCAGTGTGGTGGAAACTTAAATAATGTGGAGCCAGTCTTAGGTCCTCAGAAAAGCTAAGTATTATACCCTAGAAGATCATAGCTGGATTCCTAGAGGGGCCAAAGAGGTAGGAGCCAACAAGGAGTGATCAATGAAGGAACATACCTGAGTAACCAACCTCGGAGGCTGCCCCTGAGCACACTCACAGAGAGAAGGGAGGAGTGGGGAGCACCTGCTGTAGGCAACCTTGGCTAATCTCCATGATTCTTACTTTTATTTACCAAAAAAGAGATTCACTGACATTTACATAGTAATGAATGATAAGATGAAATGTAATTAAGATGGCCTAATATGTCTTTCTTCCTTTGGTAATTCCTCTCTCACTAAGGGCAAAGGTTGTTCTTAACAAGACTATTCTTTTACGTTTTGCTTGACCAAGCAACTTGAATTTCCTTGAGCTAAGTTACCCTAGGGCAAAACAAGGTAATTGAACAAAATGATCTCTAAGACCTCTTCAGCAAGAATCCTAATATCTGTAAATGAAAGGTAAAAATAATAGCTAGATTTACAGAGTATTTACTATATGCCAGGCACCCTGCTAAATACTTCACATGGATTATCTCATTCAATCTCTATGAGGCAAGTACTGTTTTATTCTTAAGCATGAGGAAATTGCGGAGAAGGCAACGGCAACCCACTCCAGTACTCTTGCCTAGAAAATCCCATGGATGGAGGAGCCTGGTAGGCTGCAGTCCATGGGGTCGCTAAGGGTCGGACACGACTGAGCGACTTCACTTTCACTTTTCACTTTCACACATGGGAGAAGGAAATGGCAACCCACTCCAGTGTTCTTGCCTGGAGAGTCCCAGGGACGGGGGAGCCTGGTGGGCTTCCGTCTGTGGGGTCACACAGCGTCGGACACGACTGAAGTGACTTAGCAGCAGCATGAGGAAACTGAGGTTCAGTAGTTAAAGAACTAGTTAAGGATAACAAAGCTGTTAAGTCACGAAGCCAAGATTTGAACTCAGCTTACCTGACCCAATAGTATATATATTTTAATTTTTAAGTTTTCAAGTTGGTGAGTGTAACAGAGAAAATCTTTTCTTCCATTGGAAGCAACTGTAGAAATTTTAATCTTTGCAACTTTAAAATACGTTCTTGCTGCAGCTTGCTCTGTCTATGAGTGGTGGGCCGAAAAGTGAAGGTCTACTCAGAAAACTAAATGAAATTAAAATTCATTGAAATCCCCGGTCTTTAAATATACAAAAGAAAGGAACTGGAGAAACATCATTTTAGAAGAAGAAAATAAAAGGATTTTCAGAAATTCAGGCCAATATAATTCAAAGCATGACTTAAAGTTCAGATTTAGAAGCAGCAAGATACTTCAGTGCTCAACAGAAAGGTTAACCTCCCCATGGATGCATTCTTAGCTCAGGCTTCAGACTGGCCAGGAGGAAAACCAGGGGGCCTACAGCAGAGGGGAGAGGGTCTGCAATTCAAAGACAAAATCAAGCTTGAAAATAAGATACAAAATGTTTTACTTGTTAATCTCAGGACCCTTTCATCAGCCAGTTGCAATCACTAATGGGCAGTCAGGTTCATCACTGTAAGAGACATGCTTTCAAGTAACAGTAATAGGTGGGAACACGGAAAATACCAGCTCCGACCACCACCTGGTTGCAGAGGAATGGAGACTGAACTACCAGGCCACTGGGATAAGCTCTCAGAGTCGCACAGCACTAGTGTGTGACATTAGTGGTTGGCAGCCCAAGCCCAGGAGTCACACGGATCTAGGTTTAAATCCCAGCACTGTGGTTTACCAGCTGTGAGATCTCCGTCAAATCCCTTCACCTCTCTGAAGCTCCAGTTCCTCCAATGTAGAGTAGTGGTAACAGGCGGTAATGATAGATCTACTTTATGGAGCTGGCTTAAAGATTCCCTAAGAGAATGCTTGTAAAACATTCAGCACAGTGCCTGACAAACAGAAGCTACTGTTACTGTAACATCTTAGCTGGTGACAAAGCACCAGGCTGACCTGAGTGGCTGCACTGCCAAGGGGAGGCTGACACCTGACATGGGGGAAAGAACAGAGGGAGGTGGAAAGGTGGGGGCCCGAGAAGCAGCTGAGTGCTGAGCAGTGAGCAGTTCCTTCCATTTATTTAGCTTTCTGTTTGGTGAAGAAAAAGCACATTCTTCTCTGAGAAGCATTTGCTGACATCTGAGTTTCTATTTCCAACAAGAAAAATGAAAGGAAAAAAGTATTTCTTGATTTTCTTTACAAAATCAAAGTATTTGCACACATGCAAGAAAGAAACGGGCAACATATGCAGGACGGAAATGCTTGACAGCAAATTTCAGAACCAGCCAGACCTGGATTTGAGCCTCAGTTCCACTATACACCAGCTGTGGCTTTGTCCTCCTAGGCCTCCATTTCCTCATCTATAAAATGGGATAATAGTACTACCTTCCCTACAGGGTTACTGTGACTACTGAATTAGGTACTGTGTGCCAAGTGCTTAGCAAAATGTCTAGTATATAGCCAACGCCCAGGGAAATAGCAAGCTGACATCAGAATGCTCATAGGATAAAACCCATTTATGAGTGCCTGCTGTTGGGTTTCTGCTCACACGTACTCACCTTAAGATGGACTTCACAGAAAGTGTTTTCGTGGGGCTGTAGGGAAGGCATATTTTCTGAGTACCCTAGAAAGTCAAAACAGCAAACCAGTGAGAAGCCTGGCAATTTCCATCCCTGGGAGAGTCTTACCTCGTCACATTAAAAAAAAAAACACATGTGTAGTCTTGTTCATGTTTCTTCAAGTGGCAAGTATATGAATAAATGTATCTTACGTTGAAAAAATTCTTAATCAGGCTTAACAGCACAGGCTCAACAACACCCCCCACCCTTCCAACCCCTAGGCATTTATGCTTTAAGGGTCTGGACTGCTGGTCTCAGGTGTCTCTGGCATTGTGATGCGCAGATGAGCTGCCTAAACCAGAGAAGGGGTTTGGTCTCTGAGCCAAGAACTGGATCAGCCTCAAAGATCAGAATAAGAAAACAGTCTCTATGTGTTCAATAGGACCCAAATATGATTCCTCCAGGTCAAAACTTTTCAAACTAGAAATCACCTGGCTTTTTCCGAGTTTTCATAATGTATACTTTGATATTTTTCTATGTTTACTTATTTAAAGTCTGTTTCTTCCTCTATGAATGAGTACCCACTGCGACTATCTCATAGAAAGTACTCATCAATACCGACTGAAGGAAAAGGACTGAAGGAAGGCTTGCCTGAATGACTCAGTCCCACATCTAAGCACCCACGACAGATGAGGCTAGCCTTTTTATAATCTCCCAAAAGTGACAGCTGTGCGGTGCTGGAGTGGTGAGTGACCGAGAGGAGATACCCAACGTCCAAGGTCAGGAGTGAAGGCCGTGAGGAGATACCCTACGTCCAAGGTAAGGAGCAGCAGCTGTGCTTTGCTGGAGCAGCCATTAAGAGATACCCCACATCCAAGGTAAGAGAAACCCCAGTAAGACAGTACATGCTGAGAGAGGGCATCAGAGGGCAGACAAACTGAAACCACAATCACAGAAGACTAGCCAATCTGATCACATGGACCACAGCCTTGTCTAACTCAAAGAAACTAAGCCACGCCGTGTACTGCCACCCAAGACAGACAGGTCATGGTGGAGAGTTCTGACAAAATGTGGTTCACTGGAGAAGGGAATGTCAAACCACTTCAGTATTCTTGCCTTGAGAAACCCATGAACAGTATGAAAAGGCAAAAAGATAGGACACTGAAAGATGAACTCCCCAGGTCGGTAGGCACCCGATATGCTACTGGAGATCAGTGGAGAAATAGAAATAACTCCAGAAAGAATGAAGGGACGGAGCCAAAGCAAAAACAACACCCAGTTGTGGATGTGGCTGGTGGTAGAAGCAAGGTCCGATGCTGTAAACAGCAATATTGAACAGGAACCTGGAAAGTTAGGTCCCTGAATCAAGGCAAATTGGAAGTGGTCAAACAGGAGATGGCAAGAGTGAATGCTGACATTTTAGGAATCAGCAAACTAAAATGGACTGGAATGGGTGAATTTAACTCAGATGACCATTATATCTACTACTGTGGGCAGGAATCCCTTAGAAGAAATGGAGAAGCCATCATAGTCAACAAAAGAGTCCGAAATGCAGTACTTGGATGCAATATCAAAAATGACAGAATGATCTCTGTTTGTTTCCAAGGCAAACCATTCAAAATCATGGTAATCCAAGTCTATGCCCCGACCAGTAATGCTGAAGAAGCTGAAGCTGAACGGTTCTACAAAGACTTACAAGACCTTTTAGAACTAACACCCAAAAAAGATGTCCTTTTCATTACAGGGGACTGGAATGCAAAAGTAGGAAGTCAGGAAACACCTGGAGTAACAGGCAAATTTGGCCTTGGAGTACAGAATGAAGTAGGGCAAAGGCTAATAGAGTTTTGTCAAGAGAACGCACTGGTCATAGCAAACACCCTCTTCCAACAACACAAGAGACAACTCTACACAAGGACATCAACAGATGGACAATACTGAAATCAGATTGATTATATTCTTTGCAGGCAAAGATGGAGAAGCTCTATATAGTCAGCAAAAACAAGACCGGGAGCTGACTGTGGCTCAGCTCATGAACTCCTTATTGCCAAATTCAGACTTAAATTGAAGAAAGCAGGGAGAACCACTAGACCATTCAGGTATGACCTAAATCAAATCCCTTATGATTATACAGTGCAAATGAGAAATAGATTTAAGGGACTAGATCTGATAGACAGAGTGCCTGGATGGAGGTTTGTGACATTCTATAGGAGACAGGGAGCAAGACCATCCCCAAGGGAAAAAAAAAATGCAAAAAAGCAAAATGGCTGTCTGAGGAGGCCTTACAAATACCTGAGAAAAGAATAGAAGCAAAAAGCAAAGGAGAAAAGGAAAGATATTCCCATTTGAATGCAGAGTTCCAAAGAATAGCAAAGAGAAATAAGAAAGCCTTCCTTAGTGGTCAGTGCAAAGAAATTGAGGAAAACAATAGAATGGGAAAGACTAGGGATCTCTTCAAGAAAATTAGAGATACCAAGGGAACATTTCATGCAAAGATGGGCTCAGCAAAGGACAGAAATGGCATGGACCTAACAGAAGCAGAAGATATTAAGAAGAGGTGGCGAGAATACACAGAAGAACTGTACAAAAAAGATCTTCATGACCAAGATAGTCACGATGGTGTGATCACTCACCTAGAGCCAGACATCCTGGAATGTGAAGTCAAGTGGGCCTTAGGAAGCATCACTATGAACAAAGCTAGTGGAGGTGATGGAATTCCAGTTGAGCTATTTCAAATCCTAAAAGGTGATGCTGTGAAAGTGCTGCATGCAATATGCCAGCAAATTTGGAAAACTCAGCAGTGGCCACAGGACTGGAAAAGGTCAGTTTTCATTCCAATCCCAAAGAAAGGCAATGCCAAAGAATGCTCAAACTACCGCACAATTGCACTCATCTCACACGCTAGCAAAATAGTGCTCAAAATACTCCAAGTCAGGCTTCAGCAATACGTGAACCGTGAACTTCCAGATTTTCAAGCTGGTTTAAGAAGAGGCAGAGGAACCAGAGATCAAATTGCCAACATCCGCTGGATCATCAAAAAAGCAAGAGAGTTCCAGAAAAACATCTATTTCTGCTTTATTGACTATGCTAAAGCCTTTGAGTGTGGATCACAATAAACTGTGGAAAATTCTCAAGAGATGGGAATACCAGACCACCTCACCTGCCTCTTGAGAAACCTATATGTAGGTCAGGAAGCAATAGTTAGAACTGGATGGGGAACAACAGACTGGTTCCAAATTGGAAAAGGAGTATGTCAAGGCTGTATGTTGTCACCGTGCTTATTTAACTGATATGCAGAGTACATCATGAGAAACTCTGGGCTGGAAGAAGCACAAGCTGGAATCAAGATTGCCGGGAGAAATATCAATAACCTCAGATATGCAGATGACACCACCCTTATGGCAGAAAGTGAAGAGGAACTAAAGAGCCTCTTGATGAAAGTGAAAGAAGAGAGTGAAAAAGTTGGCTTCAAGCTCAACATTCAGAAAACTATAAGATCATGGCATTTGGTCCCATCACTGCATGGGAAATAGATGGGGAAACAGTGTCAGACTTTATTTTTTTGAGCTCTAAAATCACTGTAGATGGTGACTGCAGTCATGAAATTAAAAGACGCTTACTCCTTGGAAGGAAAGTTATGACCAACCTTGACAACATATTAAAAAGCAGAGACATTACTTTGCCAACAAAGGTCTGTCTAGTCAAGCTATGATTTTTCCACTAGTCATGTATGGATGTGAGAGTTGGACTGTGAAGAAAGCTGAGCGCTGAAGAATTGATGCTTTTGAACTGTGGTGTTGGAGAAGACTCTTGAGAGTCCCTTGGACTGCAAGGAAGTTCACCCAGTCCATCCTAAAGGAGATCAGTCCTGGGTGTTCATTGGAAGGACTGATGTTGAAGCTGAAACGCCAATATTTTGGCCACCTGATGTGAAGAACTGACTCATTGGAAAAGACCCTGATGCTGGGAAAGATTAAGGGCAGGAGGAGAAGGTGACAAGAGAGGATGAGATGGTTGGATGGCATCGCCAACTCAATGGACATGAGTTTGGATAAACTCCGGGAGTTGGTGATGGACAGGGAGGCCTGGCGTGCTGCAGTCCATGGGGTCGCAAAGAGTCAGACATGACTGAGTGACTAAACTGAACAGATTTATAATCTGCAAAGGATTTATACTACACGTTTATTTAGCAAAAGAGATTATGACATGGTCCACACATAAAATTCCCTTTTTAACTCTAAAAGAATCCGCCTACCAGTGCAGGAGATTCAGGAGACATGGCTTCCATCCTGGGTCAAGAAGATCCCCTGCGGGAGGAAATGGCAACCCACTCCAATATTCTTGCCTGGAGAATCCCATGGGCAGAGGAGCCTGGTGGGCTACAGTCCACAGGGGTCACAGAGTCGGGAATGATTGATGTGACCAAGCGCGCAGCATGCATGGAATAGGGAGGGAGGATTCAGCCCAGCCTGGATGCTGGTAACAACACCATGAGCTGCCAACACAGATTTGAAGACCAGGGCTAATGGGACTGTGCCTCTGTATTTTTCTTCACTACAAAGAGGTAAAGTTCTTCTTCCCCATCACCTTTGTTTTGTGGGTTTCCACGGTCACCCTCCAAGAAAAAACACCTTCCAGTCTATGTTTTTAGGGGAATTAACAAATGCACGGCGAGAGTCAAATACAAGTGCATATTCAGCTATACTAAGTGAGCACAGGAGGATACATGAGTGCGTGTGAACATCAACCCATTTACCTAGCATGGGTGTGTGTGTGTGTGTGTGTGATGTAAAGAAGGACACTCCAGTGATTATCTCTGAGTACTTGAATTTTGATCCTCTCCTTTTTTACTTGGTGTATTGTCTGGATGGAATTTTTACAAGGGTGAATCATTTTTTTCCTTTGCGTTTAGAAGGAACACATCCAGAGATGCGTGAGAGTTTCAAGCAGGGTTTATACATTTAGCTGTGTTTCTGTTTAACTGGAGGATGTGAGCTCAAGGGAAGAGGGAGCGCTGAGTCACCTGCATCTTTGGATTCCCCACAGCCTCCAGCACTGGCCCTGGGCCAGCAGGGGCTCAGTAACTCACCCCCATGCTGACGTCCTGCTTTGAAGGGTTCAGCTCCTCACTGCTCTGAAGTGGGCAGCAAACACCTACCCAGCCCTGCAAGATTCAGGGCTGAGAGAAGAGTTCTGGATTTGGGCGCTGGCACTACTCAGAGGGGGTTGAATGCTCCTTCTGCCCATCCTATCTAACACCACAGTGGTCACAGGTCTCAATCCCATCTCGCTAACTTCTCTCACCATCCGAGTCGTCCCAGAAGGCTCCTGTTCCTCTTGTATTTCCTGTTCCTTCTGACTGTCCCCCCGCCCTTCCCCCTACTCTCTACATGGCCAGTTCCCTTTCATCCTCTGGGTCTCTTTAACATCAGCTCCTCGGGAGACCTCCCTGGACTAGCTTGCTTTGGCAGCCTCCCATATCATTCTCTGTCTTCATTTCCTTCAAGTGCTTACACAACTTATAACGTAATCTAGACACCATCTTTGGAAATTAAAATAAGCAAAACTTTTCCTTGCATGTGCCCTACTCTTCCTCCCCAGAACCTGGCAACTGTCCCAGTGAGAAGGTGAAGGGGCAGTTACTTCCTGAGGGAAGAAGACAGGATTGAGAAAGTCTTATTCCAGACAGAGGCAGCAGCAGTGTGGCACGACCCCTGGCTCCTGAAAGGGAGGTGGAAGGAAGGAAGAAGGAAGACAGGCAAACCGAGGGGTTAGGCCCTGGGGCCCTGGGTGCCTGCCTTCTGAGGACAGACCTGGATGGGGGTGGGGTGGAGAGGCCACAAGGACATCAAGGTAAGGCCTGGAGGCACCTGGACTAGTGTTCACTTCCCAGACATGGCCTTCCAGAGGACGTTCAGGTAGAACCTGTTTGAATACCCTGAGGGGCTGGTCAACAAGACTGGAGATGAAGGCTACGGCCCCTCCCCTTCTGACCTGCGGCCGAGAGGCTGGAGCACTTCCATCAGGTGCAGCAACTGGCAAAGACCTGGGATCAGGTCAGAGGGTTCATGCGTTTGGTGACTTCACTACAAGGAGCAAGTGGCCAGGACAAGGACAGGCACTCTCCAATGACTCCCTAAAAGCCAGGAGATTAGTTACATCTCAGAGGTTGCTCCTCTGCAACAGAAACCAGAAAGAACCCAGAGGGTCCTGGGTGGACCTCTGGCTACTGTGAGGTCTCAGAAACCCTCTCTTCTCACACCCAAATATCACCTTCAAGAGGAACAGGGTTAGTGGACAGAAATCCGAAAGGCTGGTTATTTGTCCAGAAGAGACAGTCATCCAAGGAGAACATTTAAGCCAGAAGAGACTGTAATACTGTAGTTCAGTTCAGTTCAGTTCAGTTCAGTCGCTCAGTCGTGTCTGACTCTCCGCGACCCCATGAATCACAGCACGCCAGGCCTCCCTGTCCCTCACCAACTCTCGGAGTTCACTCAAACTCATGTCCACAGAGTCGGTGATGACATCCAGGCAAGCATAAAATAAGTAAGTGGAGGAGGGCAGAAAACAATCTTTTTCTGCAGAAGATAAGAGGCTTTGGATGAAGGCACCCTCACTTCTCAGTAGGGAGTTAAGGAGAAGAGATGATCATGCACGTTCTTGGGGAAAACTGGCACATGTTCCCCAGCATTATCTTCTGAAACTGTCATTCAAACGTGGTTCAAGAGCAGCCATGCTGACAGAAAAACTGACCCCAATTGTACTGGCATGGGGGGAGTGGTAAGGCCAAAACTTTGCAGGAAATAATGAGTAAGATCTAACTTTATTTTATATCAGATTTTTACCTCAAACCTACTTAAAATTTTCTGAAACATAGATGTTTATATAAATAGCAGCAACAGAGTACACTGGTTAAGCTGGACTTCGTTAGTCATTAATCATGTCATTAATGTATTCAACAGATATTTTTTGAGCTCCTCCTATGTACCAGGCACTGGGCTTGCTGGTAGGGATACTGAGGACAAAGCAGTTAAGTCCCCTCCTTTCATGGAGCTCACAGTTTAGGGAGAGTGACAGCACGAGTCAAAGAATGACATTTGGACTAACTGGGCACAGTGATGACAGCTCAGCACGAGCCCTGGGTTCTGCCTGGTCTGCCACCTACTGGCATGTAGCCTTGGCCATGTTGGTTAAGCTCCCTAAATTATAATAACACCTATGAATCAAGGCAAATTGGAAGTGGTCAAACAGGAGATGGCAAGAGTGAACGTCGACATTCTAGGAATCAGTGAATTAAAATGGACTGGAATGGGTGAATTTAACTCGGATGACCATTATATCTACTACTGTGGGCAGGAATCCCTTAGAAGAAATGGAGTAGCCATCATGGTCAACAAAAGAGTCCGAAACGCAGTACTTGGATGCAATCTTAAAAATGACAGGATGATTTCTGTTCGTTTCCAAGGCAAACCATTCAATATTACAGTAATCCAGGCCTATGCCCCAACCAGTAATGCTGAAGAAGCCGAAGTTAATCGGTTCTATGAAGACCTACAAGACCTTTTAGAACTAACACCCAAAAAAGATGTCCCTTTCATTCTAGGGGACTGGAATGCAAAAGTAGGAAGTCAAGAAACACCTGGAGTAACTGGCAAATTTGGCCTTGGAGCACGGAATGAAGCAGGGCAAAGGCTAATAGAGTTTTGTCAAGAGAATGCACTGGTCATAGCAAACACCCTCTTCCAACAACACAAGAGAAGACTCTACACATGGACATCACCAGATGGTCAACACCGAAATCAGATTGATTATATTCTTTGCAACCAAAGATGGAGAAGCTGTATACAGTTAGCGAAAACAAGACCAGGAGCTGACTGTGGCTCAGATCATGAACTCCTTATTGCGAAGTTCAGACTTAAATTGAAGAAAGTAGGGAAAACCACTAGACCATTCAGATATGACCTCAATCAAATCCCTTATGATTATGCAGTGGAAGTGAGAAATAGATTTAAGGGACTAGATCTGATTGATAGAGTGCCTGATGAACTCTGGACGGAGGTTCGTGACATTGTACAGGAGACAGGGACCAAGACCATCCCCATGGAAAAGAAATGCAAAAGAGCGAAATGGCTGTCTGAGGAGGCCTTACAAATAGCTGTAAAAAGAAGAGAGGCGAAAAGCAAAGGAGAAAAGGAAAGATATAAGCATCTGAATGCAGAGTTCCAAAGAATAGCAAGGAGAGATAAGAAAGCCTTCCTCAGTGATCAATGCAAAGAAATAGAGGAAAACAACAGAATAGGAAAAACAAGAGACCTCTTCAAGAAAATTAGAGATTCCAAGGGAACTTTTCATGCAAAGATGGGCTCGATAAAGGACAGAAATGGTATGGACCTAACAGAAGCAGAAGATATTAAGAAGAGGTGGCAGGAATACACAGAAGAACTGTACAGAAAAGATCTTCACGACCAAGATAGTCACAATAACGTGATCACTGACCTAGAGCCAGACATCTTGGAATGTGAAGTCAAGTGGGCCTTAGAAAGCATCACTAGGAACAAAGCTAGTGGAGGTGATGGAATTCCAGTTGAGCTATTTCAAGTCTTGAAAGATGATGCTGTGAAAGTGCTGCACTCAATATGCCAGCAGATTTGGAAAACTCAGCAGTGGCCACAGGACTGGAAGAGGTCAGTCTTCATTCCAATCCCAAAGAAAGGCAATGCCAAAGAATGCTCCAACTACCGCACAATTGCACTCATCTCACACGCTAGTAAAGTCATGCTCAAAATTCTCCAAGCCAGGCTTCAGCAGTATGTAAACCGTGAACTCCCAGATGTTCAAGCTGGTTTTAGAAAAGGCAGAGGCACCAGAGATCAAATTGCCAACATCCGCTGGATCATGGAGAAAGCAAGAGAGTTTCAGAAAAATATCTATTTCTGCTTCATTGACTATGCCAAAGCCTTTGACTGTGTGGATCACAATAAACTGTGGTATATTCTGAAAGAGATGGGAATCCCAGACCACCTGACCTGCCTCTTGAGAAACCTGTATGCAGGTCAGGAAGCAACAGTTAGAACCAGTCATGGAACAACAGACTGGTTCCAAATAGGAAAAGGTGTACGTCAAGGTTGTATATTGTCACCTTGCTTATTTAACTTATATGCAGAGTACATCATGAGGAACGCTGGGCTGGAAGAAGCACAAGCTGGAATCAAGATTGCTGGGAGAAATATCAATAACCTCAGATATGCAGATGACACTACCCTTATGGCAGAAAGTGAAGAGGAACTCAAAAGCCTCTTGATGAAAGTGAAAGAGGAGAGTGAAAAGGTTGGCTTGAAGCTCAACATTCAGAAAACAAAGATCATGGCATCTGGTCCCATCACTTCATGGGAAATAGATGGAAAAACAGTGGAAACAGTGTCAGACTTTGTTTTTTTGGGCTCCAAAATCACTGCAGATGCTGATTGCAGCCATGAAATTAAAAGACGCTTGCTCCTTGGAAGGAAAGTTATGACCAACCTTGATAGTATATTAAAAAGCAGAGACATTACTTTGCCGACCAAGGTCCGTCTAGTCAAGGCAATGGTTTTTCCCGTGGTCATGTATGGATGTGAGAGTTGGACTGTGAAGAAAGCTGATCGCCGAAGAATCGATGCTTTTGAACTGTGGTGTTGGAGAAGACTCTTGAGAGTCCCTTATACTGCAAGGAGATCCAACCAGTCCATTCTAAAGGAGATCAATCCTGGATGTTCATTGGAGGGACTGATGCTAAAGCTGAAACTCCAGTACTTTGGCCACCTCATGAGACGAGTTGACTCACTGGAAAAGACTCTGATGCTGGGAAAGGTTGGGGGCGGGAGGAGAAGGGGACGACGGAGAATGAGATGGCTGGATGGCATCACCGATTCTGTGGACATGAGTTTGAGTGAACTCCGGGAGTTGGTGATGGACAGGGAGGCCTGGCGTGCTGTGATTCATGGGGTCGCGGAGAGTCGGACACGACTGAGCGACTGAACTGAACTGAACTGAACTGATGTATTCAGAGGACTTAGCTAGCACATAGTAAGTGCTTGCTAAGTGTTAGATTTCACTGTTATTACTATTTTTAATCATCACAAGAAGTTCCTAGCCACAGTTTATTCTGTAGTGGTTACTGGAAATTCTTTTTGGGCTTTTGAAATTGCTACTTTATTGCTCTATATGTATGCATGTGTGCAAAAGTGTGTGTATGTGTATAAAAGTTGCTGTTCTTTTAAGTTTCTGTTATGTCTTTTCCAAAAAGATCTACATAGCAATTTTGATATCCTATGTAGCTGAGACAAAAATCAGCATGTGATTATTTAAATACTGGATTTCAACAAAGGTACCCATTGAGTGGGAATACCAAATAAGAGAACTAACATTTTCTAAGTGTGGTTTGTTTTATTGCTTGTTAAATTATATGCTGTACTCAGCAATCCAAGAATAAAATGTTTTAACCTTCAGGCATCTAACCAGTTTAAGATTTGATGACTTGGGACACTGGATAAATTTTCAAGATCTCACTTAATGTAGTCTTGTTAGTACTCATCATTCTGTCAGCCACAGCCCAGAACTTTCCCCACTTTACAAAGAAGAAAGTGGAGGCTCAGAGGGCATGAGAAATCTTCTCAAATCCAACCCAAATGAATTTGTTATTGAGGTTTTTATTTTAACCTTACTTTGCTTAACTCCAATGCTTTGCTCTTTCCAGGGTCCATAATATCTCTAAAAATTTCTCCAAGAAGCAAAGAAAAAAAGACCAAGAGAAGCAGAAAAGGTAAAAGATGAAAGACAGAGGTCAAATATAAGAATTACTAGAAAAAAAAATCAAAACAGGAAAAGAAGCAACACTAATGAACATAAAAAACTTTCCTGTGCTAAAGAAAGACCTGTGTCCTTGAGTTGAAAGGGTCTGCTTTCAGCTCAGTGTCCCACCATGGGCAGCAGGTATTTGTTAAATCTCAGGTTGCTTTTCTAGTTTGTGATATTGATGAAAGGAGCTAAGCCTGTAAGAAATCCTGGGAGCACAGCTGATTCAGCAGTTGAGACTGGCTGGCGGAAACAGGCCCCCCCCCCCCAGGGACTGGGCCCGTGTAACAGTATTATACTCCACTAAATTTTATTTCTTTTAGTTGAAGGTGAGCCAGCTTATCATTTTCAGTACCAGTAACAGCAAAAGTTAACACAGTCCTGTATTCCCAGAGGGTAGAGACTGAGGGGGAGGTACCTGTCTGCTTAGTGGCTTATATAGGAAAAGCTGATGTTCAACTCAGGGCATGAAGGTCCCTCCTGTGAACAGAATAATCCTCAATAGGCCCCCTCAAAAATCCTCGTAGAAAAAGAGCCAACAATGATACTGATTAAACTCTGGAGTGGTGCTGAAACTCTAGGTGCAGGTCAGACACTCACTGTTTTCCTCCAAAGGATTGCACGGTATTGAGGGACACGCTGATTGTTTTGGTCAGAGAGGGTCACAGACAGGAAGAAGGGGCTCTTCTCGGCATCATTTCCAATGTAGTTCTGATGGACTGGAAAAGAGGCAGATTCAGAATGTGAAAATGCGGTTGGCTCCTCTGGGTGCTGGGAGCAGTGGGTGCTGCAGGTGGAAGCCAGCCCTTCCCACAGGATCAGAGAATGGTAATCTCCAGCCCAGCTTGGGACAGAACCTGGTGACTCTATCCTAATCATGCTTTCTGGGTCCCCCTGCCAGGGATGGGCTGAGGAATGAACATGTGACCCGATTCTGGCCAGTGAGATAAGGGAAGAAGTATGTCAAGGGGTTCCTGAAAAGGCTTCCTCACTGCTGAAGATGGCCTTCCTTTTTCCCTTGGAGATGGTGGTGTCTAGAAGTGATGCCTGGAATTACTGCAACCATCTTGTGACTCTGAGGAGGGCCAGCACAGACAACATCACCGAGCCTCTGACTCCAGCAACCCCAGAGTCTACCCTACCTCTGGTCTCTTGCTCTCTCCCTTGAAATTTAAGCCAGTTGAGGCAACTGAAGACATCTAAACTGATGGCACCACCTTTCTCAGAAGTTCTCACTACCCCAGGCAAAGGCTTTCAAGTAATTGGGAAGATAACAAATTTCTCCCCATTTCTTTCTTTATAAAGAGATATGTCTTGCCAAATAAATTAACTTCTTAGAATAATACAGTGTCTGATTTTTTAAAAAAAATATCATTTGGGTCCAATCAAATAGCTCAAGTATTGCATCTTCTACAAATAAATCAATAAATTAATGAGTCAGCCTCATAAGCAATTTCTTCAACTCATTTCTAATCCTGCCATAGTGATTACTCTTCCAGTCTCACTACCATCTGTTGCTGACCATGTTCCTGTTTTCATCTTTCCATGTATGATCACGTGAATCCTTCACATCGAAATGTGCACCACTACTCACGACAGAGCTCTTGGTATGTGCCACGCACCAGGCTTCCTGTGCCTCATTGACACTTCTGTTCAAACCTCCTAGGCATGTACGAGTAACATCTTTGCTTTAAAGATGAGGAAATTAAGACTCAGAGAAGTGGGAGTGACTGGTATAGAGTCCTAAGTGGATAATAGTAGATCCAGGATTCAGTCTGCAGTCCCCACGAGGGCAGGGATCATAACTGCCTTTGCCAGAGCACAGTGCCTGGCACATAGCAGGTGATAAATAAACCCTGGTCACCAGAACCTATAGCATAATGCCTCTCTGTTCTGTATTGGCCCTGGAGCTCAGGGAATCGTTTCTCTCCTCATTACCTTGAATCAAGCGTTCAAGACCCACTGCAGACTGAGTATGGGCCTGTTAAGTCTAAAGTTGTTTGTGCCTTGCAAATTTTTCTCATCTTGCAAATCACTTATTCAGACTACTTAAGCCTCTGTAACTCCCCAGGCACAAAAACAACTGGCAAAAACTTAAATTAAAAAATTAAAAATATAAGTAACAAATTTAAAACTGAGAAAATCTTCTATGGCTGAGACTCTGAATCGAATCTTCAAATCTATGGAGGTTACAACTGACCTTGAAATGAAGGGCCTTGGCCTCAGTATCCTCTAATCCAATAAGTTTCACATATACAGGGCACCAGAAATTACACTGACACTAATTTTCATTCTGTATATCCTTTCTTCCCAACCACTGGAATGGCATAATTACCTTGTCCTAAAAAATACTTGAAATACCATCTGGTGTGGTATTCTGGGTTCTCTAAGTGCACGTCTGTCCTTCGCCAAGTACCCGGCAGAGCAGTTGCGTTCTGTAATGGAACAAAGTTATGCCATTAAGAGACTTAGAAAGTAAACAAGGTAGCAATGAACCAGATGCCAAAGAAGCAGAAAAGTCACTGTTAAAAGCTTACAAACAGGGCTGTAAGCACATGTTCTCATTAGAAAAGACATCCAGTCTAAGTCCACATAATAGAAATTTTCTGGAGGTCCCTGGGGTGGAGGAAAAAGCACCAGGTGAACCAGTGAGCTAAGGGACTTCTAACTTGCATATAACTTGAAAGTTTTTTTCCTTTCTGGTACAAAGCTTCCATGATATCTGGAAGTTGGTGCCCCCTAGAGGCAGGCCCTTCTGATTGTTATCCCTGTAACAGGCACATTTCACCTGGAAAACATCCTGGCATCTTATCTGTGTTCATATTTTTTTGTAAAATTTTAAAAAATTATCACAAGTAACTCAATTGATATGGAAAATGTGGATAAACATAGTGAATAATCTGAATCATTTGTCCAAAAATAATCTTTATGAATGATTTGATATGGTTCCTTCTAATTTTTTCCCAACATTTTCTTACCAAAATGGAATCATACTGAATGTACAGTTTGAAATTCCACTGACATCTCTGTTGCACCATGTGCCAGACTACTGGCAGATTCTTTTCTCATTCTTACATGCCTCTAGAGATTTACTAGACATTTGTGGTCAGTAGTGCTTTCTTTATCATGCTGAAGAAGTTCCCTTCAATTTCAAGTTTATAAAGAGGCTTTTCTGAGAAATGGATATTGAATTTTACTGAAAGTTTTTTTTTGGGCAATGATTGAGCAAATATGTTAAATGGGGAAAATCATAGTAATGTAATGAATTACCTTAATGGCTCTTCTGATACTGAATCATTCTTAAGATTTCTGGAATACACCCTTCTAGGTATTCTTCTGATATATTTACTGCTGGATTTTAAAAAATGACTATGTATCATATTTATTAGATGAATATATAGGTTCCTTTTCTGTATGCCTTCAGGATTACATTACTTTATAATGTAAGTCAGGATGCTTTCTGTCTTGCTGCTGCTGCTGCTAAGTCGTTTCAGTCGTGTCCGACTCTGTGTGACCCCAATAGAAGGCAGCCCACCAGGCTCTGCCATCTCCAGGCAAGAACACTGGAGTGGGTTGCCATTTCCTTCTCCAATGCATGAAAGTGAAAAGTGAAAGTGAAGTCGCTCAGTCGTGTCTGACTCTTAGCGACCCCATGGACTGCAGCCCGCCAGGCTCCTCCATCCATGGGATTTTCCAGGCAAGAGCACTGGAGTGGGGTGCCGTTGCCTTCTCCGTCTGTTTTGCTACTGCTCTGGAAATACTGATGTTCACGGAAAGAGCTCTACATGCCAGGTCCTAGGTCACACACTTTACATACATCACCTCCATAGTGTCTCCAACAACTCATGAAAGAGAGTTGATTTTAGCCCCCTACTTTCAGATGAGGAAACTGAGGCTTAGAGAGGTTAAGTATGTTGCCTAAGGTGGAGAAGGCAATGGCACCCCACTCCAGTGCTCTTGCCTGGAAAATCCCATGGGCGGAGGAGCCTGGTAGGCTGCAGTCCATGGGGTCACTAAGAGTCGGACATGACTGAGCGACCTCCCTTTCACTTTTCACTTTCATGCATTGGAGAAGGAAATGGCAACCCACTCCAGTGTTCTTGCCTGGAGAATCCCAGGGACGGGGGAGCCTGGTGGGCTTCCATCTATGGGGTCGCACAGAGTTGGACACGACTGAAGCGACTTAGCAGCAGCAAGGTGGCAGAGATAATAAGCAGTGGAGCTGAAACAGAAATCAAATTCAATGTCAGAAGTTTTTAAAAAATCTTAACCATTACATCATCTTCTGCATGCTTTATTTAATGTTCTGCCTTTTTAATCTATCAAGGGGTAAAAATAGGCTAAAATTTGTATATATGTATGTAGATATCTTTATATGTATGTATATGTATATATATGTATGTATCTTTACACCCAGGTGTGCCAGTTGGTAAAGAATCCATTGCTAAAGCAGGAGACACAAGAGATGTGGGTTTGATCTCTGGGTAGGAAAGAGCCCCTGGAGAAGGAAATGGCAACCTACTCCAGTATTCTTGCCTGGAAAATTCCATAAACAGGGGAGCCTGGTAGGCTATATTTCATGGGGTTGCAAAGAATCGGGCATGACTGAGCACACACACACATCCACACCCATATATGTAACTTTCTATTTGGCAATAATTTTAAACTTACATAAAAACTGCAAGAATAAGAAGAGTGCAAAAAGCATCTGTCTGCCCTTTATCAGATTCACCTACTGCTAACATTTTACCTGACTACCCACTTGTTCACTACTCTCTCTCCCTCTACACACACACACACACTTTTTCTGAATCATTTAAGACTAAGTTGCATAAATAATAGCCCTTTATTCTAAACACCTCAATGTGTATTTCCCAAGAAGAAAAATATCTTTTTACATAACCCACGATACAGCTTTATCAACAACTGTAAATGTAACCTTGATACAATCCTTTAATCTGCCATCTGTATTCCAATTTTGTCAACTGACTCAACAATGTTGCTTGAAGCATTTTCATTTGATTGTCATGTCTCTTTAGACTCCTTTAATCTGGAACTTTCCCACAGGTTTTCTTGTCATTTATGACACTGACATTTCTGAAGAATGTAGCACACACATACCTCTTCTTTTTCTTTTTTTAAATAAAGCACTCCTCATTTGGGGTTTGTATGAGGTTTCTCTATGATTAGATTCAGGTGATGCGTGCTTGGTTGGAATATAACATAAGCAAGGATTGTCCTTCCCAGCGGATCAGATTTCAAGATGTCCATCTGTTTCTCATTGGTGATAGTAATGTTGATCACCTGCCCAAAATGTTGCCTCCCAGTTTTGACCTTCTGGTGTGATTAGAGAAGAGCATATAATTGGATTTTGTTCCTCATAGAATTTCTGGCTGATTCATTGTCACCAGCTATTCGTTTTATAACCATAAACCACGGGCAGTACTCCTGGTCCACAGCTCTCTTCACTGTGCTGCCATGTAGCACGCAGCTACAACATCATTTGGAGTCCAGCAGCCAGCCTCAGGAATCATCTGACCAGACATCAGTGGGGTCCAGCCAAGGCAACTGGCCTTACACCATCAGACCCAGAGTAGATGGTGTCATGGTTCCAAGGCCCTGGGTCCTAGAAAGCATCAGCAGAGCCTGGAGAGGAGACTCTTCCGTCACCAGGACACTTAAGCCTCTGGAACCTCCAACACTTGCATGGTTCAGAGAGCTTCTTCAGCATCGCCAGTGATTTCTGATGGACACTGAGAATCAATGCTCTATACCAAGGGTTCTAACAGAACCCAAAGGGAGCATGAACTTGGTTGAGGAAAAAAATCTTTATTTTCCCTAGCTTTCAACTAAAATTCAGCATTTCATTCAATTATGAATGTATGCAAGAAGAAACGGAGAAGGCAATGGCAAGCCACTCCAGTACTCTTGCCTAGAAAATCGCATGGACAGAGGAGCCTGGTGGGTTGCAGTCCATGGGGTCGCTACTAGTCAGACACGACTGAGCGACTTCACTTTCACTTTTCACTTTCACACATTGGAGAAGGAAATGGCAACCCACTCCAGTGTTCTTGCCTGGAGAATCCCAGGGACAGCGGAGCCTGGTTGGCTGCCGTCTATGGGGTCGCACAGAGTCGGACACGACTGAAGCGACTTAGCAGCAGCAGCAGCAAGAAGAAAAAAAGTAGAAGAAACAGCCTTGATAACCATGTCACCAAAAGAAAAAAAAAAATCACAGATACTTTCAGAACTCATCCCAGTTAGTGCAGATATCTCAAAATACTGTTGATGCCATTCCCTGCTCAAAATTATATCAGTTATAAGATCTGCTGCTGAATTTGTTATTTAATGTATTCATTGAAAAGCATGTGTATTACAGTATTATAAATTAGGTTTAAAAGTAATTTTGATAATTATTTCAATACAACTGTTTTCCTTTGTAATTCCATGTATCTTGTTTCAAGCATAAAAAAATATTATTCTGAGAAGGGGGTTCAAAGGTGTAGAAAATGTGCCCCAGCTCTAGACCTTCTGCAGCCCTGAATCTGCAGACTTGCCTCCTAGTGCTCGGAGTGTTGGCACCAGCGGAGTGGAATAATACAGGTGAGGCAAGGGGCAGCACGCACCTGGGAGTGAGAGATGGGACTCTGGCCGGTGTCACAACCCAAACCTCTATTGAGTACAAACTGTCAACTATGAGTTCTTTTTTTAATGATCAAAAAGGTACCTATTTAACTTTCATCTTCACAGAATACTAAATTAAACTGGGGAAAAACCCAACACCCAAAATGTTGTGAGTCTCACAGAGCAAGACACTTCCTATCCCTTGTTAAAAGCACATATGATGAGGTGTAAAGACAAGAAAACATGCAGGAACTGACAAAAGAAACGGAGGCTAAGCGGAAAACAAAAAATCCCTCTGCTCAGGATCCCAGAAGAAAGACTCTGAAAACCAGTGGGCTCTGGAATACCCTTGTGGGCTTCCAAGTTGGCATTAGTGGTAAAGAAACTGCCTGCCAATGCAGGAGATGTAAGAGATGCAGATTTAATTCCTGGGTCGGCAGATCTCCTGGAGCAGGGCATGGCAACCCACTCCAGTATTCTTGCCTGGAAAATCTCATGGACAGGGGAGTCTGGTGGGCTACAGTACCTGGGGTCTCAAAGAGCTGGACAGGACAGAAGCAAATGAGCACACATGCACATACACCCTTCGTAACTACCTGATCAAGACAGAGAAGCTTTTCAGCACCCCAGAACGCTCCCTCATGCATTTTCCCAGTTGTCACTCAATCACACTCTGAAAGGTAAGCACTATTGTGACTTTTATCACCACAGATTAGTTTTACTTACTCTTGAACTTGATGGAAACCAAATCATATCATCTGTACTCATTTGAGTCAGGTCCTTTGTTCTTAGACCTTAGGCGTGTGACATCTACTTTATCAGTGAAACAGTAGCTCACTCTTGCCTCACTGCTACACAGCAGTCCACGTATGAACTCCAAAATTCATGTGTTCACTTTCCAGTTGATGGACATATGAATGGTTTCCAGTTTTTGGTAATTAAGAATAAAGCCATGATAGGGACTTCCCTGGTTGCCTAGTGGTTAGGACTCTGTGCTTCCAATGCAGGGGCCACTGGTTTGATCCCTGGTTAGGGAACTAAAGATCCTACATGCCACATGGTATGGCCAAATTAAAAAATAAATAAAACTCACACACAGAAAAGAATAAAGCCACAATGAACTCTCTTTTCTGTTGGGTGTACATCCTGGGACCCAGAGGATACAGACATTCAGTTTGGGTAGATACTATCAACACTCTCTGAGAGGGAGGCACCTATTTACACAATTAGCAATAAATAGAAGAGTTTAAGTTGCTCCACATTCTCTGATCAACTCTGAGCGATTCAGTGCTTTAAATTTTAGTGGTTCTAGAGTGGGTGTGCATGTGTGCTTGCTATGTTACTTCAGTCATGTCCGACTCTTTGTGACCCTGTGAACTGTAGCCTGCCAGGCTCCTCTGACCATGGATTCCCCAGGCAAGAATACTGGAGTGGGTTGCCATGCTTTCCTCCAGGGGATGTTCCCAACCCAGGGATCAAACCCACGTCTCTTATGTCTCCTGCACTGGCAGGCAAATTCTTTACCACTAGCGTCCTGGAATGGGTGTAGTAGTACCCAATTGTTGTTTTAGTTTTACAATAAATTTTAACTATTTTAAGTATGACTTAAATTTTAGAGAAGATTCCAAAGATATAGAAACTTCCTACAGCACTTCAAGGTGACAATGACACATTATTTAGTTGATATCAATCAACAAGAAAGTTAGGAGGAAATATTCCAATGAATACATTTATCAGACAACCAAACTTTAACATTGCAAATACCCATACTGATTGTATCCCTTTTTAGATAATCATTTGCTAGAAGGTATTGTGGAGTAATTAACTCAAATTCTTCTATACCGCAGACTTGCCTGAACATGTCCACAGGGTTGAATGAGTCTTGAGACTGAATCATTTCTGCATTAGATTTCAAAGCCCACAAAAGCTCCTTGTTGTGTTCCTTGTTTTGTTTTGCTTAACCACATATACTTGTGGGATGTGAAGGATGATGACTGTATATGGCTAAGATATTGTAAGGAGAACTTAATCAAAATCCATGTATAATAACCCCGTTTTGTCTGAATGCTCTCTAATATTTGACTTTAAGCAGGGAATTCACATAACACAAGCACTCCGACTACAAATGAGAGCCACAGTTTCATGTGATGCCAGTCACTTTTCAGAGTCCTTTCTAGAGAGAGTTTAATTCATGAGCGAACGTTTTAAAACTGACTTTCCCTCACTTTCTAGAAAAATTGCAAAAGAACACTGGCAATAAAAAGATGGATCTTTAAAATAATAAACTAAAAAATGTCGACTTGCAAATATAGATATAAGCTGGTTGAACAAAGTGAAATCACATGAAATTAAAATCCTTTCTTTCTGCCAACCCCAATGTCCTAATCGACTTTCTTTCCCTATAATAACCATGTCATCAGATTGGTTTGGATAATCTCAGGTCCTTTTATGCGTTTACAAAAATGCGTTTATACATATGTGCACACACTCACATACATACATATGTACATAGGCACATATAATCTGCTTTCATAAATGGGAGAGTATTATAGATACTACTACACTGCAACGTTTTCACTAAGAAAAAATCTAAGATTCCTGTCAGTATCTACAGATCTACCTTGTTCTTTTTAACGACTACATAGCTTTTTTAAAAAAGTAAACACTTCAGTTGAGTATAGATGTAAAAACGATATAAACGTAAAATGGCCTAAAGTAGAAAGTTAAGGTTCTCTAACTTCTTCCCTGACCTCCCATTTCCACTCCAAAAGCAATTACTATTAAATTCTAAGTTGTCCTTTTGGAAATTTTCTTGCATATTGGCAAGCATGTTTATCTTTTATGTTTGTTTTTAAGGAAAGGGGATGATATCAAACAAACCATTCTGGAGCTTGCCATTAAGTCTAGCGCTGCAATGGTAAACATTTTCCGACGGTATTACATTTACCACTACCTCATTCTAACAGCTACTAAGCATTCCACTGTATAAATGTATCATGATTTTCAAAATCGGAGAAGGCAATGGCAAGCCACTCCAGTACTCTTGCCTAGAAAATTGCATGGACAGAGGAGCCTGGTGGGCTGAGGTCCATGGGGTTGCTACTAGTCAGACACTACTGAGCGACTTCATTTTCACTTTTCACTTTCACACATTGGAGAAGGAAATGGCAACCCACTCCAGTGTTCTTGCCTGGAGAATCCCAGGGACGGCGAAACTGGGTCGGCTGCCGTCTATGGGGTCGCACAGAGTTGGACACGACTGAAGCGACTTAGCAGCAGCAGCAGCAGCATTCTAACAGCTACTAAGCATTCCATTGTATAAATGTATCATGATTTTCAAAATCATTCCTCTACTGATGGAAACTGAGGTTGTTTCCCGGTTATTTTTCCTATTTTAAAATGATGCTTCAATGCACATCCTAGCAGAACTGCTGACCAAATGGCATATGAATTTTTTTCTTTTTTTTTCTTTTATATTTTTGGCCACGCTGCGTGACATGTGGGATCCCAATTCCCCAACCAGGGATCAAATTCACACCCATTGCATTGGCAGTGCAGTTTTAATCACTGGACTACCAGGGAAGTCTCAGTATATGTATCTTTAATTACTAATTGCCTTCCCAAAGGGTTGTACTCATTTACATGTCCCCCAACAGTGTGTAATCCCATGGACAGAGGAGCCTGGTAAGCTACAGTCCACAGGGTCCCAAAAGAGTCTGACACGACTTAGCGACTAAAACAACAGCAGTGTGTAAGAGAACCATCCCCGTGCTAAGGAAGATATCTGTAAAAAGCTGAAAGACTGTCCCCCTGCTTCATCATATACTAATTTCTACACACAAATGAGCTCTAAGGGAGGTCTCCAGTGATCTACCCGAGGGTCAAACTCATTTTAATTAATAACCTGAATGAGTACGCAGATGGCAGGATAAGCACATCTGAAGGTAATACAAGATTCTCAGGGGGGTTAGCCTATTGGCTAACAGATGACAGATCAAGATGTCAGAAAAAAAAACAACAAAAAAAACCTTGACAATTAGCAATCATGGGACACATGAATAAGATTAAATTCAGCCTGGACAACTGTAAAATCCTACACTTAGGTACAAACACTGGAGAAGGCAATGGCAAGCCACTCCAGTACTCTTGCCTAGAAAATCCCATGGATGGAGGAGCCTGGTAGGCTGCAGTCCGTGGGGTTGCTAAGGGTCAGACACGACTGAGCGACTTTACTTTCACTTTTCACTTTCACACATTGGAGAAGGAAATGGCAACCCACTCCAGTGTTCTTGCCTGGAGAATCCCTGGGAAGGGGGAGCCTGGTAGGCTTCCGTCTATGGGGTCACACAGAGTCGGACACGACTGAAGTGACTTAGCAGCAGCAGCAGCAGGTACAAACACAAATTGTACAAGTACATGGTGGAGAAGGCCAGGTGCTATAAAGTAGCAATTCTCTCTCTCTCTGTTTTTATCCAGTAGGAGATGGAGGCTCGGCAACCTTGAATCCTTATCTGGTAAGTGGTAGAGCTGAGGTCTGAACCCAGGTTTGTTTGACTCCAATACGTCTCCACTGCACCATGAAGTAGCCTCACAACAAAATAACAGCACACGTGGAAAAGACTGGGGTGGGGTGGGGTGGGGATGGGGGTGGTATACTGCAGGTGCCTAACGAGTCCCCAGGCTTCGTGAAAAGAGGAGCGTGTGCATAGCAAGGAAGAGGAAGAGTTGGCCTCTGTGGCAGTGTGGGGCGAGCCTGGAGCTAGCTGTTCATTCCTGAGCACTTCCACCTAAAAGATCCATTAATATGCTCCTCACATGCGTCAAGGAGCAGTGTCAAGGGTGATGATAAGTAGAATTCGGTCCATGTCTTAGGAGAAAAATAGCAGATGTCCTGGAATGCTGGAAAGCCTGTCATGTGGAAGAAGGCTCAGCCTTACACTACAGGCTCCAGAAACCATAAATAGAAACTCTGAGTGGAAAATATAGATGGATGGATGCTGTTCAGTAGAAAGAACTTTCTAGCAATGAGAGACACTGAAAAACGGAATGAACTTTAGAGTTGTGGTACAATGGGAAATATATATTTGGCCTTTGGTTCCTGGCACAGAGCTCCTAAAGCCCTTGGAACTTCCTGAGTAATAAAAGTGACAGGGGCATCTTTTGTCCAAATGAGGCAACTCTTGGTGGGCCCCCAGCTAGCTTCAGGATGGGGCTGGCAGCTCGAAAGACCAAGTTTGATTAGAAGCTTGGAAATTCCAGCCCTACCCTGCAACCTTTGGGGAGGGGAGAGGGACTGGAGATCGAGTTAATCAACAATGGCCAATGATTTAATCAACCACACCTAAGTGAGTTTCCGGGTTGGTGATGACATCAAGGCACTGGGATGATGGTGGACCCAAAAAGGGACAGGAGCTCTGTGCCCCACCCCCATCCCCTGCCCTCTGAATCTCTCCCGTTTGGCTGTTCCCGAGTTGTGTCCTTTCTAATGAATGGGTATGGTAAGTAAAGTGCTTTCCTGAGTTCTCAGAGTCACTTCAGTGAATTATTGAACATGAGGAGGGGGGTTATGGGAACCTCTGACTTAGTAGCCAAGTCAGACGGATGTGTGGGGACCCAATACTTGACACCGGTGTCTGAAGTGAGGGCAGCTGGTGGAACTGAGCCTGAAACCCATGGAGTCTGATGCTAGCTCTGGGTTGTCAGGATTAGAATTGAACTGAACTGTAGGAGACTCAGTTGGTGTCGGAACTGGTTGGTATCCAGAGAGAACAAAAACCTATCAAGGAGAGAGCAAGTTTCCATTCCTGGAGATAGTATATATTCAGGCAGGGACAGATGAGCTGACTATTCGCAAAGCTGTCGCAGGGATTCATGCTTTGGGTGGGGGATGGGCCTAGATGAACTCTGGAGCAGGAAGGTATGGTCCACGGACTGTGCTGATCTGCCAAGAGTCTGTGATGGAGTTGACAGCAGTGGAGAGCAAGTTCTAGGGGATGCAGCCAAATAAACAAATACATATTTTTAAAAAAGGACCATTTTTTAAAAAAGAGTGAGCCAGAAAGGACCACCTCTTTCCCAAAGACTTCAAGGAAGGCTGCCACTGTCCTGAGTGGAGTGTCTCTGAGGTGCTGAGACCACAAGCCGGCATTCATGTAAACCCACAGCTCCATCCTGTATTACCTGGGTGGCTTAAAAGTCTCGAGCTGGGAATTTAGTTTCAAGCTGTCTGGCAAAAGCAAAAGCAAACCCTTCCTCTGATTCTGAGAGTGATTCTAATATGCGGTTTTTCCCCACATGGCCTGGGTTCTTTGTGAAAGTGAAAGTTGCTCAGTAGTATCCGACTCTTTGTGAACCCATGGGCTATACAGTCCATGGAATTCTCCAGGCCAGAATACTGGAATGGGTAGCCTTTTCTTCTCTAGGTGATCTTCTCAATCCAGGGATAGAACCCAGGTCTCCCGCATTGCAGGTGGATTCTTTACCAGTTGTAACTCAACTCAATTCTGACACTGTCTGCCTAGAGAGAGTGTCGGATCCCGCAGGTTAAGGGATCAGTCCCACAAGACAAGACTGCTTCTGTTATCTGCAACTTCAGATGCAAACTGCAGATCCCGGTTGTCACCTGTGCTTCTGATTAACTGGCTGTAGGCTGAAGGTTCTGATGACTCTTCCCTTGGGTTTGATTAATTTGCTAGAGCACAGACCTCAGAGAAATACTTTACTACCTAGATTGCTGGTTTATTATAAAATAATATAACTCAGGAGCCGCCAGATGGAAGAGATGCACAGGACAAGGTATGTGGCTGTGGGGCAGGTGTGGAGCATCCATGCTCTCTGACTGTGCACCTCTTCTGGAATCTCCACATGTTCATGCATCCACAAGCTCTCCAAACCCTGTCCTTTTGGGGTTTTATGGAGGCTGCATCACATAGGCACAATTGATTAAATTATTAGTCATTGGTGATTCAGCTCAATCTCCAGCCCCTCTCCCCTCCCAGAAGGTTGGGGTTGGACTGAAAGTTCTAACCCTCTAATCACATGGCTGTTTCCTCTAGTGACCAGACCCCTCCTTAGGAAACTTAGGGGCTTTCCTAAAGACATCATGATCACCCTCACTACAAAATCCCAAGGGTTTTAGGAGCTCTGTGCCAGGAAGAATTTCAAGGACAAAATGATATAGTTCTTATTAAATTGCAGTATCAAATGCTCTACCAAGGGGCAACTCATCCTATGCCTTCCATTATTCCTAAAAAGTCATCTTCAAGAACAACAATCAGGCAGCCAAGCACAAAGAGAAACAGTATACCACGAGCGTATGCCAGAAGAAAAATCTAACAGAGGGTCACCAAAAACCTCATATATGGGACTTATCAGCCATAGATAATAAAGCCATTATACTATGTTTAAAGAAATAAAAAACAAATTTGGCATTAACTGAAGGGAAGAGCAAACTATAAAAAGTGACCAAAAAACCTTAGAATAGGCAATGGTTTCTTAGATACAACACGAAAAGCACAAGCAACAGTACAAAAAATAGATGAGCTAGATGTTATCAGATTAAGACACTTTTGTGTTTCAAAGGATAAAATCAAGAAAGTGAAAAGACAACCTACAGAATGAGAGGAAATTCTGGCAAATCATATATCTGATAAAGGCCTAGTATCCATACTGTATTGAGAACTCTTAAATTGTAATAATAAGAGGAAAATGACTCAATAGTGAAATTGCTTTGTAATCTGTTCACCGGCTTGAAAAACTTCAGACAGCTGTACTGAACCATTTAAAGCACTAACTGCTTTAACAAACTCAGAGCCTGCAGGTTTGTTTCCCTCTGAGCCTCAGGTTCCTCCTATGATATTTTATCAGGCAGGGTGCTAGCACTGTCCAGCACTTTTAACTGAAGACCAGCTTGAGACTTTTTAAACCACCCCGGTGATACAGGATGGAGCTGCAAATTACAGGAAGGCTGGCTTGCGGTCATGTAAAACCAGCCAAGGGGCTCCAACAGAGCACTCATGCCCATGCCTTTGGTGGAAACAAAATGTAAGACAATAGCTGAGCCTTGATACCGTATCTCCCACAGAAGCAATCCGAGACAGGACTGTGTTTTAAACACAACAGACGACAAGGATTTACGAAATCAGTAACTCCACCAAATGGTTTCAAGGATGTTAATGAACCACCCAAGGCTGTACTACCGGTGAACTGTGGGAGAGGGTTTGAACCCAAGCAGCCTAACTCTAGAACTACTGCTGCCCGTGATCCACCATAGGTGAGCTCCAGTCCCTGACCTTGTCCTCTGGTGTGAGGCATGGCTCAGAGACTGGGCCAGGTGAGGAGTGTTTGATAACCAAAGTATGTGGTGATCGTAGGACCACACGAGGGCTCCATTTGGGTCTTTCTGGGGAGGTATGGATTTCCTCTAGACACTGGTCTTGGCAGGGGCCAAAGATGTGTTTATGTCTGATGGAGCAAGCCAGTGTAGTTTGTTCATTTCAGGCTGGGCTGAAGTTCTGTAAAATGTTGGAAGTAGCAAGATGTGCTGTGGTATAGCGACCTCTGGGGTTTCTGGGACTTAAGTTCTCCAAGTAGATGCTCGGTGTGGTGGCTGTTGGATTTCTGAGCACTGGATACAGACTACCTGATGCTTCTTCTCCTGACGTAGCTCCTGGGACACCCACGGTGGCTTGACTCTGTGAGGACAGGATTGTTTTGTCTCACGAGCAGGACCACCAGGGCATGGCTATTTCCAAGCTTCAGAAGCAAATTTCCCTGGGAGTTCTTTCTTCTCTGTAGGTCAGCTGACATCATTCTGGACAAGAATTATGTGGGCAGCTACTTGGGGGTTCAGCCCAAGTAGGGACTATCCCTTCTGCCTCCCAGCAAAGGTTAGGCACCACGTCTGAGAGAAGGGCTTTGCTAAGATAAGGCAAAGGTGAAGATGAGCATCAACTTCCTGAATGCTGTGGCTTTCAAGTTAAATTCATAGCCCATCCCCAAGAACATGATTAAGGAGGCAGTCAGGAGGGCAAGGCTGGCCACCCAGCACTGTTTTTGGGATCGACAACAACCATGATTACTATTACAGCTCTCACTCACCGAACTCTCACTGTATGCTGGGCAGAATGCTAACTGCTTTACCAGCTCAGCTCGCTGAATCCTCTCAACAATCCCAAGACTGTTTCCTTCTCCCAGATGAAGAACCTGGGCTTCAGAAAGGCTGGTTACTTGCCTAGGGTCACACAACTAGGAGACAGGGGAGCTGGCATGTGAACCCAGGCCTGCCTGATGCCAAAGCTGGGGCTGCTAAAGCACTGCAGTGGGCTACCTCTCAGAGAGGCAGCAAAGAAGAAAAAGCTGGGGGGCTTAACACTCTGCAGTTCTGGGAGTAGGCACTTAGGGATGGAGCAGACAGTGGAAGATTTATTTATTTATGGCTGCGCTGGGTCTTTGTTGCTGAACGCGGGCCTTCTCTAGTTGCGGCAAGCAAGGGCCACTCTTCATGGCTGTGCACAGGCTTCTCACTGAAGTGGCTTCTCTTGTTGTGGAGCACGGATGGTCTCAAGTAGTTGTGGCGCAAAGGCTTAGTTGCTCCTCAGCATGTGGGATCTTCCCAGGCCAGGGATGGAACCTGTGTCTCCAGCACTGGCAGGTGGATTCTTTACTGGACCACCAGGGGAGTTCGGCAGTGGGAGTTTTAACAGAGAAAGGCCCACCAGAGCTCAGGAAGTGGCCTAGGGCCCAGGCAGTGGCAGACAGGGACAGTCTCCTTTCCTGCTGTCCTCTGAATAAAGATGACATTTCGTAATCACAGTCATTTTTGCCTCTCTCTCCTGGACCTCGACATTGCTCACGTGGTAGTGCCAAGCTGACTAGTCCAGGAAAGGGGAAGAGCTGGGGTTCCGGGGACCATTTACTAAGGATGATGTGAATTTGTCTTTGGCCCCATTCTGGCCGACCATCTTCCTTGTCTCCCTGGCTTTATTATAGATCTTTCAAAGGGTACCCTAACCCTATTAACAGCACCTTCCATATAAAGAATGATGGTACTTTCCCTTCCAGTACAGCTCTGAAGAGCCCTACTGACCCTTCCCGGGCTTCTTCAGGCAGGTCTTCTGTGGAAATGAGGATCACAGGCTGCTCACGGAGGTGTCTCAGGTGCCATGATCAGGTGCTCAGTGACGTACAGGCCTCCTTACCTCATCTGAAGAGCCATTTTCCACTCGAAACCTTCCGGCCCTTTGGATGGCTCCATCAGCATCACTGGAAATCAGCTGGGGAACAAAAGAGGACTCAGTTAGGAAGCTGTTTGCAACACCCCTTCCATCTGTCTGTATCTGCCGAGAGGTCAGTCAGATCCAGCGAGAGCTGGAGGGCCCTACCTGGAGACTGATGGTCTCTTGGAAGCCGTCAGTCATGTTCTCACACAGGTGGCCCCACAGTCTTTAGGAAGCTGAAGAGTGAGGAATACCGAGCCCACAAGAGTGGACAGTAAGAGCATCAAATCTAAATTTGAACATATTCCAACACGGAAAAGCACTGAAGGGACGCTCCCTGAAAATCAACCTGCGGACAAGCGCAGCTCACAGATGGCAAAACCGAAAGCCAAGTCTCAAGTTCATCTGCCTTCACAGCAAAGCCTAAGAAACAGTTAATGGCTGGCAGAAACTCAAGGCTCTACTAACATCACAGAGAGCTCCTGTGCTTCATTCAAACAGTTTCCAAAAGGCCAATTAGCCCTTTCCAAGGCAGGCAGACTGTATTTTAGCTCCAGCAATGAGATTCTTGCAAATAGTCTTCATTCAAGGAGCTCGAAGCCAGAAAGAGATGTGCTTGTGTTCAGTCTCTTCAGTCCCGTTCGACTCTTTGCGACCCCATGGACTGTATCCCACCAGACTCCTCAGTCCACGGGATTTTCTCCAGGCAAGAATACTGGAGGGGGTTGCCATGCCCTCCTCCAGGGGATTTTCCCCAACCAGGACTAGAACCTGCGTCTCCTGTGTCTCTTGCGTTGCAGGCAGACTCTTTACCAGAGTCATCGGGGAAGCCCAGGAGTTAAGAGGAAATCAGGCCTTGGGCATCAGTCCTCAAATCACTGACTCAAGATTTAACTTACTTTCTCCTAAATTGTCTGAGTTTCTCAGTAGCAACTTGGGAGAATGACATGCCTTTTTTTCAACTTTTTAAATCTGCCCACAAATTTGCAGCAAAGGTCTGCCAACAATTCCCATACCCCAGACGCACTAGAACATGCTGCCCGGAGGGGCACTTCTCACCGCTCTAATGCAAGGCTCACTTGGGGAAAAGATACAAGGCTCCTTAAGAATGACTATCTCACATTCTAACTTGTGTTTAAGAGACATGAAGGTGTGAAATACGTGGGAAAATTCCACTTATTTTCAAGGAAACCTGTTTGAAAATGACTGATAAACTTTTCCCATGATAAATACAAAAATAATAGAATATAATATTTACTGAGAACTTCTATGCACCAATATTCCTCTGGCCTTAATATTTGAGTCTCATAAAACAATACAAAGTAGATTCTGTCATTATTCTTATTTACGAGTGAGGAAGCTGAGGCAGAGGAAGGTTAAAATAACTAGGCAAGATTACATTTAGTCTGTGGTAGGCAGGCAATGTGAACACAGGCAGTCAGATTCCAGAAGCCTGTTCTCCCCTGACCTCTACCCTACTTAACCATCCTCCATGGAATGTCCATAATAAGGTACAGTTTTTATACCTAACCTATATCCTGCAAAATAACTTTAAAAACAAACATGAAGAAGGTTTATGTATATGTTTAGCTTTGATGTCATCTGATCATTACACTGTTGATAAACTGAAAATGGGCAATAGAGGCTTTGTAGTAAAGAATTTAATTTGCCCAGAGAGAGGTCTGGGGGTTTCCCTGGTGGTCCAGTGGTTAAGAATCCACCTTCCAATGAAGGAGACTCGGGTCTGATCCCTGCTTGGGGAACTAAGATCCCATGTGCCGCGGGGCAACTAAGCCCAGGTGCTGCAAACTACAGATCTGCGCACCCAGGAATCCAAGGGCCAAAACTAGACAGAGAAGCCCATGTGCCACAACGAAAGATTCCGCATGCTGCAATGAAGATCCCGTGTGCTGCAGCTAAGACCCAACATAGCCAGATAAATAAATACCTTTTTTTTTTTTAAAAAAGGAGAGCGATACCTTTGTCCTGACCTTTATTCTCAGCTCCTGGGAGGTGATCTCTAAGCCCTGGGAATGTCCTACAGGAATGTCTGTTTCCCTGGCGACTACTGAGCCACACAGGAGAGTAAGGTGAGGGATTTGGGTCTCTCGGTATCAGATCTACTTCTGGATACCAAGACTGAGATGGGCTTCCCTGGTTGTCACTACTCCACGTGTACATCACACACACGGTTGCCAGGAGGCGTTGATGCTGACCATGACCCCATGAGAGACGGCAGCTGGAAGACCTGCATTTGGAACTCTCCAGGCTCAGTCCCATGTGTTTGTTTCCTTGGCTGATTTTAATCTTTTGCTGTATAAACAGTAAGTGACCTTACAGCTTTCTGTACATTCTGAGGTCACATCTGGATTTGGCAAGAAAAAGTGAAAGTCGCTCAGTCGTGTCCGAGTCTTTGCGACCCCATGGACTATACAGTCCATGGAATTCTCCAGGCCAGAATACTGGAGTGGGTAGCCTTTCCCTTCTCCAGGGGATCTTCTTGAACCCAGGTCTCCTGCATTGTGGGTGGATGTTTTTACCAGCTGAGCCACAAGGGAAGCCTTGGCAAGAGAAGAGAGCCGCAATCAATTACTAATGTCTGCCATCGGTGTCGGAGAAGGCAATGGCAAGCCACCCCAGTACTCTTGCCTAGAAGATCGCATGGACAGGGGAGCCTGGTGGGCTGCAGTCCATGGGGTCGCTACTAGTCGGACACGACTGAGCGACGTCACTTTCACTTTTCACTTTCACACATCGGAGAAGGAAATGGCAACCCACTCCAGTGTTCTTGCCTGGAGAATTCCAGGGACGGCGACGCCTGGTCGGCTGCCGTCTATGGGGTCGCACAGAGTCGGACACGACTGAAGCGACTTAGCAGCAGCAGCAGCCATCAGTATATAAAGAGAAAGGGTGACACAGATATCCTTGCATTAGAGGTTGGTAGACATACTCCTAATTCTAGCTGTGAGTTTCATCAGGGACTCAGAAACTTGGGAGAGGGGCTGATGGTCATTCACTGATGCACTCATTCATTCGCATAACAAATGTAAAGACTGGTGGACTATATTCCAGACACTGTCAGGCACAGGCTATGATGACCTTTTTCTTGGCTGAGATTAGAACAAGAAGCTTATTGCTCATCTTGATTGAAAGGTTCAAGAAGGAGAAAGGGAGGAAATATTTAATGATCTGATAGAAAGAATTCAGCTCCCTCTGAACAATCATCACAAAATTCTCAAAGACCCTGAACTTCCGCCTCCATCTAACATTTTTAATGCTATCACCGTCACTCTCCCTACCACCAACCATCTCCATAAGCTTGCTGTCATCTCTCCCCTGGGTGACTGCAACCACCTCCTAACTGGCCCAAATACTCCCTACCATCGCTTTTCTCCAAACCACACTTCACACCAAAGAGCAGGGATTTTGGCATCTACAAATCTGATTGCCCCCTGATCCCAGCTCCATCCCGGCAGCCCCTTCCTTCCCATCAGAGGACAAACATGCACGGGAACCCCTCACTTAGAAGGTCCTCCTATCCCACCTTGCCCTCATGAACACCTCATCACTCAATGCCACCACAGTCCCCACTTCTCAGACCCCTTCCCTGACTTCAGTGCCCGCGAAAACACCCCGGCAAGGCTTAGAGGGGTGCTCAGGGTCCTGGTTGGCATTCTTTCATGCCACTACCAGATTCATGCCTGTCTCTCCTCACTCCCTCTGAGAAACTCAGGAAGACTATTTTCTCACCACTGTACTGTATCCCCAGAGCTATGCTCATTGCCTGACACAGTACTGATACTAAATATTCATTACACAGGAAACCCGTCAACAGACAAATGCCAAATCCTATGGAAATGACCAAAGGGAAAGAAGACTGGTGGCAAGATCGCCTCCAGACCTGGAAACCAAAGAAAATTCATTACTCACATAAGCGATTTCAAAGAGATTCTACCCGGTCTGCCATGAAAGAAAGACCAAAGGGAAGGACAGACCAAATCACCGTGTGCAAGGGAAAGGCAGCCTGAGTAGTAACAATCCAACTCGGCAGGTCAGACTGGCACTGCTGAGCTCACAGTGCCAAGGCCTATCTGCTGTGAGGGCAGGTGTTCGGGCAGCAGGTGGAAAGGGGACCTACCAGTTCCACTGGGGAAGTGACTCTCGCTGGCACATGGAATGGCAGCCCCAGAGCTCCCCTGCCCTGCCACCCACCCCCCACTTCACAGTGGGCTTGGGCAGCTGGCTAAAAAAAGCCAAGGGTGCTATGGAGGCTGGCGCGGATGGGGACTGGTCCAGCAGCTGACATGAAAGGGAACAGTGCTCTAGTGAATGAGAGGTTGAAAAAAATAACACTGCAGGGGAAAAATAAATCCTTTTAATATGACAGTGAAGCTGTTTCCCTCAGTAGTTATCCTTCTATTACTCCTCATAAGCCTCTGATCCGGCCAATTAAAACTTAAAAATCTATAAACTCTTCCATTTGTTGGAAGGATATTGGACTTGGGAATGACACAGCATCTACTAGAACCCATCAAAATGTCCAATACTGCACAACCAAGAAGGCTTCACCGAGTCTCTCCACGTGGTACAGAGTTCTGGCTGCCACCAAAATCCATTCTCACCATCTTCTACAGTAATGGAATTGTAGCCAGACACACAGCTAGACTACACTTTCCTCAAGGTGGCCATTTGATTTCATCTCCCCACTTGCAGGAGGGTCCTCAGAGGCATGCAGGAATCCCAGCCCTTTAGACAGGGGGTGCTCCCTGCCATGTGCCCTTTCCCTCTCCATGGTTAAACCTCAGTGGTGAAACCAGAGAGACCTCCAAGCCCACACGGAAGACAGAGGGTTCATTCCAAGCCTGACTATGTGGGGCAGAGACATGTGACAACTTAAAATGCTTGGCTGGATGTGACAGATAAATACGCTTGTTTTTAACTGCATTTTGACATTCTAAATCCACAAGGAACAACAAAGAAAATAATAATTAAACCTATGACAAGTCCATAATTTAAAATGTGGAAACTGATCTGAGGTATATGATTACATGTTCTAGAAAATATATTTACTACAAAAAGCAAAGGAAATTTGAGGGCATAGTTAATTGTAATAATTTGGGAGGATACTTGATCTATGAATATGAAATGATCTGTGATCAGCTTTCAGATATAAAGCACAGTTTCTGAATTTGGAAATGGAAAACACATCTCACAGGGACTACAGTGAATTCAAAATTAGATACTGAGAAGAAAATGCTCCCCAAAAGTAAATTAGAATATCAGTTTGAGATAAACAGAGAAAAATGATTAGCAAAAGCACAGAGAACATACCTGGGAGGAAGATGCAAGGAATAATGGACCCAGGTGTTATTAAGATGGTCTTTGGGTAGATAACGCAAGACTAACTAAATCATTCCCTAGACCAACTACTCTCTGGTAAGGTCCCCTATTAGTGAGCTAGACCACAACTACAGAATGCCTTTATTTGCTGCAGAACAGCCTGAGAGGTTTGGAAACAAAGTAGAGGGCAGGCGGTCTAAGGTCTCACCCCTCCAAGGCCAGCAGAGAGGAGGGAGCTGGTCAGTCTCCTCACACAGGAATATATCTGGCTCTTTGTTATTCTTTGGGAGAAAGGTCCAAAAAGGACATTCCAAGCATTGTCTGACCTTTGCAAGTGCTCTGCTGGCCAGTTCAGTGACCAGTAAGATGTTTTTTATTGGATCAGTCCAGACCTGCACTCCTGAAGGATGGAATGATGCAGACAGGTAAAATGAGGACGTGGATAACAAGGAGACTGGAACTCCTCCTAGAGTCATTAGAGAGAACAGCACAGACACCACAGTAAATATCAATGGGTTACCCTCCCCTGGTAAAGGGAAAAAGACTCAAGGGTTGGGAATACAAATGAAACCCAATTTGCTGCGAGAAGTAACAAAATAATACAATAAATACAATAAGACAATAAATCATGAAAAAGAAAGGTAAAGTAATAAGTATTTATGGTAAGTTGGGGGGAAAACGGTGAGAGAATAATAAAATCAGAAGGTAGAACTTAGGAGAAAAATATCAAATTTTAAAAGTAATGGTACATGTGTAAAGCTATCTACTCACTCCCAAAATATAATAATTATAGACACTCATTCTAAGACAAAACTATTATAAATAGACGGAGTTTCTAAAATTAGAATTATAATAGGGGATTTAATATATTTTTCTCTGATAGGTCAAAGCAAAACTAGTAAGAAATTACAGAGAAATCAAACAATAAAATGAATAAGCATGATTTAGCAGACATATACAGAATTTATCAAGGTACAAACAGAAAATACATGCCTTTTAAGGGCATCTATTAAAGCTATAAAAAGTGATCAAATACTGGATAGAAAACAAGCATGAAAAAATTCAACAACAGAAACTGTACAGATGATTTTTTAGTACAGTGTAAGTAAGAAATTAGTGTCAAAAGGATACGAAAAGGGAATTTTAAAGCAAACATCTGAAAAAACTCTGGGGTCAAGTAGGAAAACTAAGACCGGTCACTATCCAGACATCAACAGTAAGAACAGTACCTATCAAAACAGATAATGGAGAGATGCATTTACAGGAAAATTCATATTTCTAAATGATTTCATTATTAAACAAGAAAGAATAAAAACAATGAACAAAAGCATTAACTTCTAGAAGATACAAAAAGAACAATGAGATACACCCAGGGAAAACAGGGGCAAGGAATCAATAAAAGATCAGAGAAGAAATTATAGATTTAGAAAAACAGTGGAATCAATAAATACATCAAGCCAGGAAGCCTGATCCTGAAAAGCAAAGAGTGCTCACTTTGGGAGCACATATACTAAAATTGGAACAGTTCAGAGAAGATTAGCATGGCCCCTGAGTAAGTATGACACGCAAATTTGTGAAGCATTCCATATCTTTATAAATTAAGACTTTGGGATTAACAGATACACACTACTGTACATAAAACAGAGAAACAACAAATATTTACTGTGTAGCATAGGGAACTATATTCAAAATCTTATAATAATCTATAATGGAAAATAATCTGAAAAATATATATATATACATAAATATATATATACACATAAAATATTAGGTCTATGAATCAAAGCAAATTGGAAGCGGTCAAACAGGAGTTGGCAAGAGTGAACATCATCATTTTAGGAATCAGTGAAATAAAATGGACTGGAATGGGTGAATTTAACTCAGATGACCATTATATCTACTACTGTGGGCAGGAATCCCTTAAAAGAAATGGAGTAGCCATCATAGTCAACAAAAGAGTCCAAAATGCAATACTTGGATGCAATCTCAAAAATGACAGAATGATTTCTGTTCGTTTCCAAGGCAAACCATTCAATATCACAGTAATCCAAATTTATGCCCCGACCAGTAATGCTGGAGAAGCTGAAGTTGAACCATTCTATGAAGAACTACAAGATCTAGAACTAACACCCCAAAAAGATGTTCTCTTCATTACAGGGGACTGGAATGCAAAAGTAGGAAGTCAAGAGATACCTGGAGTAACAGGCAAATTTGGCCTCAGAGTACAAAATGAAGCAGTCAAAGGCTAACAGAGTTTTGCCAAGAGAACAAACTGGTCATAGCAAACACCCTCTTCCAACAACACAAGAGACGACTCTACACATGGACATCACCAGATGGTCAACACAGAAATCAGACTGATTATATTCTTTGCAGCCAAAGATGGAGAAGCTCTATATAGTCAGCAAAAACAAGACCAGGAGCTGACTGTGGCTCAGATCATGAACTCCTTACTGCCAAATTCAGACTTAAATTGAAGAAAGTAGGGAAAATCACTAGACCATTCAGGTATGACCTAAATCAAATCCCTTATGATTATACAGTGGAAGTGAGAAATAGATTTAAAGGATTAGATCTGATAGAGTGCCTGATGAACTATGGATGGAGGTTCGTGACATTGTACAGGAGACAGGGATCAATTCTATCCCCAAGAAAAAGAAATGCAAAAAGGCAAGATGGTTGTTTCATGAGGCCTTACAAATAGCTGAGAAAAGAAGAGAAGGTAAAGGCAAAGGAGAAAAGGAAAGATATATCCATTTGAATGCAGAATTCCAAAGAATAGCAAGGAGAGATAAGAAAGCCTTCCTCAGCAATCAATGAAAAGAAATAGAGGAAAACAATAGAATGGGAAAGACTAGAGATCTCTTCAAGAAAATTAGAAATATCAAGGGAATATTTCATGTAAAGATGAGCACAATAAAGGACAGAAGTGGTACGGACCTAACAGAAGCAGAAGATATTAAGGAGAAAAGATATTAAGAAGAACTGTACAAAAAAGATCTTCACGACCCAGATAATCATGATGGTGTGATCACTCACCTAGAGCCAGACATCCTAGAATGCAAAGTCAAGTGGGCCTTAGGAAGCATCACTATGAACAAAGCTAATGGAGGTGATGGAATTCCAGTTGAGCTATTTAAAATCCTAAAAGGTGATGCTGTGAAAGTGCTGCACTCAGTTCAGTTCAGTTCAGTCGCTCAGTCGTGTCTGACTCTCCGTGACCCCACGAATCACAGCATGCCAGGCCTCCCTGTCCATCACACTCCCAGAGTTCACTCAAACTCATGTCCATCAAGTTGGTGATGTCATCCAGCCATCTCATTCTCTGTCATCCCCTTCTCCTCCCGCCCCCAACCTTTCCCAGCATCAGAGTCTTTTCCAGTGAGTCAACTTGTCGCATGAGGTGGCCAAAGTATTGGAGTTTCAGCTTTAGCATCAGTCCTTCCAATGAACACCCAGGATGCCAGCAAATCTGGAAAACTCAGCAGTGGCCACAGGACTGGAAAAGCTCAGTTTTCATTCCAATCCCAAAGGAAAGCAAAGCCAAAGAATGTTCAAACTAACGCACAATTGTACTCATCTCACATGCTAGCAAAGTAATGCTCAAAATTCTCCAAGCCAGGCTTTAACAATACATGAACTGTGAACTTCCAGATGTTCAAGTTGGATTTAGAAAAGGCAGAGGAACCAGAGATCAACATCCGTTGGATCACTGAAAAAGCAAGAGTTCTGGAAAAACATCTACTGCTTTATTGACTTTGCCAAAGTCTTTGACTGTGTGGATCATAATAAACTATGGAAAATTCTGAAAGAGATGGGAATACCAGACCACCTGGTCTGGTATTCCCATCTCTTTCAGAATTTTCCATAGTTTATTATACCACCTGGTCTGGTATTCCCATATCTTTCTCAGACCTCCTGAGAAATCTGTATGCAGGTCAAGAAGCAACAATTAGAACTGGACATGGAACAACAGACTGACTCCAAATCGGAAAAGGAGTATGTCAAGGGTGTATATTGTCACCCTGCTATTTAACGTATATGCAGAGTATATCAGGCAAAATGCCAGGCTGGATGAAGCACAAGCTGGAATCAAGATTGCTGGGAGAAATATCAAAAACCTCAGATATGCAGATGACACCACCCTTATGGCAGAAAGCGAAGAAGAACTAAAGGACTTCTTGATGAAAGTGAAAGAGAAGAGTGAAAAAGTTGGCTTAAAACTCAACATTCAGAAAACTAAGATCATAGCATCCAGTCCTTCACTTCATGGTAAACAGATGGGGAAACAATGGAAACAGAGAGAGACTTTATTTTTTTGGGGGGGGACCCAAAATCAATGCAGATGGTGACTGCAGCCATAAAATTAAAAGATGCTTGCTCCTTGGAAGAAAAGCTATGATCAACCTAGACAACATATTAAAAAGAAGAGACATTACTTTGCCAGCAAAGGTCCATCTAGTCAAAGCTATGGTTTTCCCAGTAGTCATGTATGGGAGACTTGGACTGTAAAGAAAGCTGAGTGCCAAAGAATTGATGCTTTTGAACTGTGGTGTTGGAGAAGACTCTTACTGCAAGGGGATCCAACTAGTCAGTCCTAAAGGAAATCAATCCTGAATATTCATTGGAAAGACTAATGTTGAAGCTGAAATTTCAATACTTTGGCCAGCTGATGTGAAGAACCAACTTATTGGAAAAGACCCTGATGCTGGGAATGATTGAAGACGGGAGGAGAAGGGGACAACAGAGGATGAGATGGTTGGATGGTATCACCGACCCGATGGACATGAGTTTGAGTAGACTCCGGGAGTTGGTGATGGACAGGGAAGCCTGGTGTGCTGCAGTCCATGGGGTCATAAAGAGCTGGACACGACTGATTGACTTAACTGAGTCACTTTGCTGTACACCTGAAACTAACACAATAATATAAATCAATTATAGTTCATAAAATAAAAAGTAAAGAAAAACACAAAAATATGGAGTGATAATAAAATATAATTGCTAAAGAGAAAAGAGATTTTTTTAAAGATGTGAGAGAATACCATATGAGACTATGCAAATATTACCAAAAACTTCAGTGAAATGGAAAATTTCTAGGAAAATGTACAAAATGAAGATTATTTGAAAAAGAGAAGAAACCTGAATATACTAATAACTGTAGAACTGAAGAGGCTGTCAGACTACTGCCCCGAAGAGGCAGCCCTGGCTCAGGGGGTCTTTGAGGAGGGAGGGTCCTGTCCTCACCTGCCAGCCACACCCTCAGTCACAGTAATGCATTTCCCTAGAGAAGAAGCAAATAGCAGAGTTCTTCTGTATTTGTTTTGGTGCACAAGTTCGGGGAAATCTATTAACATACATATATATGTATTTTTTTAATGTGGACAATTTTTTGAATTTTTTACAATACTGTTTCTGTTCTGGTTTGTTTGTTTGTTGGTGTTTTTTTTTTTTGGCCACAAGACATGGAGTCATAGCTCCCTGACCAGGGATCGAACCCTCACCCCCTGCATTGGAAGGCGAAGTCTTAACCACTAGACGTTCAGGGAAGTCCCTTAACAAATATCCAACATCAGTAATGTTAAGAAGAAAAGACAAGCTGTTTATGTTATTTTAGTTTATTTTGTGTAACGTCTCTAATCTGGTCATATACCACATACACCAAAGACTCAGTGCTGGGGAGCACTGAGCCTGAGAGAGAAAAGGGAAAAAGCAAATCAAATCATCACTTAGGATCTGCCCAGCCCCACAAGGGATTCCTTTAGAGATCCTGCACTGGCCAGTACTGGGACCACTAGCCCCATTTAGATCTAATTTTAAGTTAGTTCAGATAAAGTGAAAACCACTCAGTTCCTCTGTGGCGCTGTCCATATCTCAAGCGTTCAGTAGTCCCAGGGATTGGCTACACTGCACAGAGCAAATGACAAATATCCACAGTCACGGAAAGTTCTAATGGACAGGACCATGTGACATGCTGGACCTTGAGGCAACTCTGGGTGACCAAGATCAATTCAGTTTCTCAGGCTGAATCACCTTCAACTAGTTGAGTACACTAAAAATGGTGGAAATTCATGTAATTTAGTATCTGCAGTAGAGGCTTTGTTCCAATCTCAGCCAAACTGATTCATTGAACACTAAACAGTGTTTATTGTCTTAGATGTTTCACTTTTGGAAAAAAGTAATCTCCAAGCACTTATAACCATCTGTATGATTCAACAAACTAACATAAAAGAAAAAATTAAAAACAGGAAGAATAAAGTGGTATTCATTAAGTACTATAAATAAAAGTATTATTAGTTTAATATTAGAGGCAATTAGATGAGAATATTTTCTAAATTAACACAAATACATAAATTTTCAGAAACAGAAGGCTCTTCTCTCCACTGAATTGCTTTGTTTCTTTGGGCTGGTGTCTGTTTCCACACCTACAGAAGTGCTAGGATTCCCTGTGATTTCTGCTTATCACACACTGGGTACTTGACATTCAGGTATATTTAAGTCACAGAAACAGTATTTTAATCTAGGGAAAAATCTTTCAACATTTATGTAAGTTACATCTTTAAAAAGAAGATTTCAGATTTCTATCCTCCATCCCAAACTCCTTTCTTTGACATGAGTGGTTACAAGTGTGGGTTTTAGCACCCAACTTATCAGGTTCAGTTCCACACTTACTAGCTACATGACCTTGGGCAAATCACTTGATTTTTCCTCTCTATATTTCATTTTCCTTATCTCTAAAATGAAGACAAAAAATAAAATAAAATGAAGACAATGACTGTAGCCACTTCCAGGTTTGGGGAGAGAATTCAATAATATAAAACATGGAATGATCCTAGAATAGTGTCTGGACGTAGGATGTGTTCAATCATGTTATAACAACATGTATTTTAATAACAGTATGGTAATGATTAATATAAAAGGCCCTGATTATTGCTAGTATGATTAAAACATTTCAATGCTATATTTAAACTCTTGGAAAGTCTGTTTAAATGTTTGTCGCTCTTCCAAGATTATTGAGAACCTATTTCCCCAGGCGTGTACTAACTGCTGGATTTATAAAGACAAATGCAACATGATCTGCCCTAGAGGAGCATAGAGCCTAGTGGGAGAGACAGATACACACAAGTAAACAGATAAATCACACACAACTTGGTTAAATGCCACAGTACAGAAAAATGTACGGGGCACAGGGGGAGGTCAGATGCTGCAGAGATAACTCTGCCTGGGGGAGCTGAAGGTCTTGTTGCTATCATGCAATTTATTTATTTATTTTTAAAATATTTACTTATTTATTTGCTAGGCTGTGACGGGTTTTAGTTGTGGCACTCGGGATCTTTTCAGTTTTGGCATGCAAACTCCTAGCTGTGGCATGTGGGATCTCGTTCCCTGATCAGGGACAGAACTGGGCCCCCTGCATTGGGAGCGCAGTCTTAACCACTGGACCACCAGGGAAGTTCCACTATAATGCAATTTATTCTAGAAGATGTATAGGACCTTTAAGAAATGATTTCCAACATAAGCAGATTTTAAATACTACTAATACTGGTCAAGCAGACTATCTGCATATGCAAATCAGACATGTACACACACACACATACACACACGCACACCTGATTTAGAAATGCTCAGAAGGGAAGAAAGAGATTCAAAATGTTTGCATCAAAAAAAGGTGGGGAGATGACGCCTGAACATGGGTGGAAGGAGCCATCCCCTGACTGATCCCTTCTCCTGGTGACTCTCAGTCACTTTCACTGCCTGCAGGGAGAGGTCAGAGGGGATGTTCTCTTCCTCCCACTCTTTTCTTCATCCTATTCTGCCCACGCAAAGGGGCGGGGAAACGACTTGGGAGGTTGGGTGGCTGGAGTGCTGAGCACCAGGGTGCATGTCAGAGTACCCAAATCAGTTAGAAGAGTCTCCAACTAGGATGATAAACATTGGCTGAAGAACCAGCAGGGTCCTGGATCTGGGCTCAGACTTATCATCCACATCTCTGGCCACCGTCCACAGCAGACTCCACATCCATCACAGTGATCTCTCTGATGTCTAGAGCTCACACCCTTCTGCTTTCTCAAATCTAATGACCTCACTTGACTACATGACTTTGTCATCCATTCCCAAGACCCCAAACCCGTTCTCACCCACACTAGTAGAGTGTTGTCATCATAGTACCTGATGGAGAACCCACTCTGGCTCTTTCTGGTATACATGCTAGCTGGGGATCTGTGGTTAATCACGTCAACACTGCATTTACAAACCCCTGAGTCAAATCCCAGCTCTCAATCACCCCCTACTAAGTAAACTCTCACTCTCCCCTTTGTGTTCAAAGAAACAAGTTTCCGTGTGGCGAGGACTACAACAAGCTCGTGCTCCTTGACCATGGCTGGACCCTCATTACCACTCTCCAGTTCTTTCATCCATTCCTTTTTAACTTCCCGTTATATCTCCCATCTTGGTACTGACTTATCAATCACCAAGGCATCACTCCGGAAGCACGTTTTCTTCTAAGCAGTGACTTTTCCACCTATTCTATTGAGAAATCTGAGGCCAGCACGAGTATTCTCCTCTAACCTTTCATCTCAAAATATATCCATCCATCTTGGCTTCTTCATTAAAATAATATCTGACTAGCAGTCTCTGATACTCAAATTCTCAGTAAAATATTTGGGAAGATTTAGCACAAAAGATGACAATTCATGAATCTGAGACTGATTTTCCAAACTATGGCCAGAATATCAGGACATTTTCTACCTATTCTATGGCCAATGGAGAAGAACTGGGAAACCTATTTGGTCACTGACTTTGTTGGCTGAAACAGAACAAATCTGTGGTCATCACAGAAAGCTGGATGGCAATTTATTTTCTCTTCCCCATCTCCTTTGGGCTAAGAAACCCTGGGTCTATATAAAGAGTAACAATAGAACACTGGAAGTCATCTTTTTATTGCATGAGCACTGCATTTTAAGGTAGCCCTAGCCACTCCAGCACCTCTTTTTCCTCTCCAAGAAAACATCGGGTAAGATGGAGGCAGGGAGAGAGAGAAAGTCTATGTTAGAAAATGTAGTGGATAAGAATCTGTGCTCCAAATGCAGGGGGCGAAGTTCCATCCCTGGTCAGGGAACTAGATCCCACATGCCAAAACGAAAGATCCCGTGTGCTGTAGCTGAAGCTCAAAGATCTCGAGTACTGCAACTAAGACACAGTGCAACCAAATAAACAGATATTTTTTAAAAAAAAGAGAGAAAATGCAATTTTCATAAGTGAAGGTCCATAGGCAGCAAGAGAGACAAGAAGGGTCCTGGTAGCAGAGTGCCCTGGGGGACACAGTTTTGTCAATATGCCAAGCAAGTGGTCACACCAAAGTGTGGTTGGGTATGGGGGGATTCCACCTTCGTAATCTCCAACCGATTCTTTACACAGATGGTGTCTTCTCAAGTTTATGTAAAGAGCTAGGCAAACATTAATAGTCCTCTTCCAACCAGACTGCTACCCATAGCCCTCTAAGTCCTGGCTATATGTTTAAATTCTAGAGCCTGGTTCAGAGCAGCAAAAAGCCAAGCATGGAGGACATCCAATCCCTTTCTAGCAGAGCTTTACTAGAGAAACACTAACCAGACCCTGGATATTGATCAGGGAGCTTTGCATAACCACTAGCCATCCAGATGTTTGGTTCAGAGAAGCTATGATACCCAAAAGGACAATGAGAGCTCAGGGTCAGTTGAACATTTTGTCTGTTGACAATAAACGGTCTGAATAACTCTTTGTGTTTGTCTCAAGATTCTGTATTATAAAAAGGAAAAAAACCCCACAAACATGGGAGTTATTTAAAATAATGCCACGTGTGATCCTGAAAACTGAAAAAAAGAAGCACATCATTTTTTACTATGAAACCAAAATAAAAGATTTAAAAAGCAGCTGTTGTCCTCAATAAGACAGATGACAATTTTTTACAATAAGTAGGTAAAGCTTGTGGAAGTGGGCAAGATAAATGAGGACCAAAAAATGCACATATAGGATTAAAAAAATGTAGGATCAAAATTAAAAATCCTCATTGGAAGAGGAAAGTGAAATGTTTATTGTACAAAACAGAGACAGTAATATGTTTACCATTTGAGATGCCCTCCCAGAATGAAGTGGAACAAAATAAAATAATGGGAAAGAAAAGGCAGTGACAGAGGACAGAGAAAAAGACCTTCCTTACTATTTCAAGAGGGAAAACGAGCAATAATCAAAGATACATCTGAAGAAAATATTCATCCAAGACATAAGACCTGGGTCTAAGAATCACAAAGATGCAACGTTTTAGGCAAAATTGCTGAGAAGAGAAAGATATGGAGAAACTAAGGGAAACATTTTAAAAATAAAAGAAGAAAGTCTGAGAAAGATCAAGACAGGAAAAGTTACCGAGAAAGAAAAGAAACTAAACTGTCACAGGCTTCTTTCTGAACACTCAAAGGCAGAAAGTCACTGTTCTGGCTCGAATGGTGTTCCCTGTGCTCCCACCCCAATCCCCGCCCCCCACCCCAAACATTTTTGCATTCACCTGGAATCTCAGAATGTGCCCTTATTTGCAAAGAGTGTCTTTGCAGATGTAATTAGATAAGATGAGTTCACTGGATTAGGGTGGGACTTAAGTCCAATGGCTGGTGTCCCTCTCTTTTTTTACATTAATTAATTTGGTTGCTCCAGGTCTTAGCTGTAGCATGTGAGATCTAGTTCCTTGACCAGAGACTGAAACCATACCCCCTGCATTGGGAGCTCGGAGTCCTAACCACTGGATCACCAGGGAAGTCCCAGCTGGTGTCTTTATAAGAGAAAAGAGGGCGATGTAGATACAGAAATGCACGCTAGAATGCCATGTGATGCAGAAGCAGAAACTAGAGTGATGCAGCTACAAGTCAAGGATGTCAGGGATTACTGGCAACCCCAGAAGCTGGAAGAGGCAAGGGACGATTTTTCCCTCAAACCTTCAGAGGGAGTGCAGCCCTGCCAATATCTTGACTTCAGACTTCTAGCCTCCAGAACTACGAGAGAATAAATTTCCACTGTTTTAAGCCATTTTTGTGTTCATGCTAAGTCGCTTCAGTTGTGTCTGACTAAGGATCTTTGATCTTTGTTGAGACAAGGAAACTCTTAGTTGAAGCATGTAGGATCTAATGTCCTGACCAGGGATTGAACCTGGGTCCCCTGCATTGGGAGTGGGAAGTCTTAACCCCTGGACTACCAGGGAAGTCCTTTATTGTTCTTCTTTACTTAAAAACAAACTAATCTCTGGACTTCCCTGGAGATCAAATGATAAACCTGTAAGGAGTTCAGTCATTTTCACAATGGAAGATTGTGGAAAAAAAAAAAAAGCACACTATTTGACTTGTTCCAGATATGCCAAATCAGAGCCTGAATCTTAAATAAATTCCTCAAGTGATTTTTATGCACAGCTGGAGAAGACTCTTGAGAGTCCCTTGGACTGCAAGGAGATCCAACCAGTCCATTCTAAAGGAGATCAATCCTGGGTATTCTGTGGAAGGACTGATGCTAAAGCTGAAACTCCAATACTTTGGCCACCTCGTGAGAAGAGTTGACTCACTGGAAAAGACTCTGATGCTGGGAGGAATTGGGGGTGGGAGGAGACGGGGACGACAGAGAATGAGATGGCTGGATGGCATCACCGACTCGATGGACATGAGTTTGAGTGAACTCCGGAAGTTGGTGATGGACAGGGAGGCCTGGCGTGCTGTGATTCATGGGGTCACAAAGAGTCGGACACAACTGAGCGACTGAACTGAACTGAACTGAAGGGGTACTAGAGGTCTTCCCAGGTGGTGCAGTGGTAAAGAATCTACTTGTCAATGAAGGAGACACAAGAGACGTCGTGGGTTTGATCCCTGGGTCAGAAAAATCCCCTGGGGGAGAAAATGGCAACCTACTCTAGTATTCTTGTCTGGAGAATCCCATGGACAGAGGAGGCTGGTGGGCTACAGCCTATGGGGTCACAAAGAGTTGGATACAACTGAGCATGCACACATGATGACAACAGCAAAGGGGCGCTGGAGCATAGCTTATAACAATGGGGAGATGACAGAACTGGTAAAGAAATATCACCTACTGTGCACAAGATGGGAGAGGGACAAGCTCAACAACTTACAAGTTGTGTGACTTTGGACAAGTTAATTAATCTCTTTGAACTTCAGTAACCTCATCTATAAAATGGGGGTAGCAAAAGTATCAATAAAACTATCAGGTAGTTGTGAAATTTATATGAGTACATATGAAAAGTGAAAGTGTTAGTCGCTCAGTCGTGTCCGACTCTTTGTGATCCTGTGACTGTAGCCTGCCAGGCTCCTCTGTCCATGGAATTCTCCAGGCAAGAATACTGGAGTGGGTAGCCATTCCCTTCTCTAGGGGATCCTCCCAACCCAGGGATCCAACCCAGGTCTCCTGCATTGCAGGCGGATTCTTTACCATCTGAGCCACCAGGTAAGTCCCATGAATACATAATACATATTTCCAAGGATACATATATACGAATCTATGTCTCTCTCTCTCTTCTCAAAAGAGATGTCTGGCATTGTACACGCACATTCATGTGAATAAAAGAAGCTTAGCCAGGAAATCTATTGAGAACATAAAACCAATAGGATATGGTAAGAGACTGGATGTGGGTTTTGGGTGATTTCCTGGTTTCTGAAATTAGCAACGGTTAAGAAGGTAAAGTCATTCCCTAGTGGTGTGGGAGGGTAAAGAGGGACGATTGAGTTCAGTAGTGGGCCTTTTAAAGTTCAGTTGCCCACGGGGATGTCCTGTGGGCATATGAGCAGATGGTCTTAGATGCTGTGGATAGAGACCTGGAAAGAATATACGGATCTGTGAGTCACCAGCCTGAAGACGGTACCTGAAGCCACGAGGGTAGGAAAGATCACAAGGAAGAGCAGACCAGGTAAGAAAGGTATCTTGAGATAGCACCCTGAGAAGCATCCAAATGGGAAGACCAGACGGGAAGGAAGGACTCCCTAAAAGAAGCAGAGGAGGTATAGTAGAGAGGCAGGAGGAAAAACACGAGAGGGCAGAGGTACAGACACTGGGCGAGGGGAACGTGTTAAGAAGGCGCATGCGCAGAGCGGCAGTGAGCGAAAGCCTAGATGCGTCACCGAGACTTGGTAGCAGGAAGGTCTTTAGTGACCTTGGCAAGCGCAGGCTTAGTGGGAACAAGAAAGGAGAGCATTTAAAGGCGAATTCAGAAGGGAATCTGTGGAACTATCGCAGGGATCGAAAAGAGAATTCAGAGTGGCTGAAATGTATTCCTAAAGTAATGATAAAGTCTTCACATTTATTCAGCAAACACAGCTTGAGATTATATTTTAAAACACTGCAACATAGAGATAACCGCAAAAGACCAATTAAAAGACTGAGGCCATAAAACATACAATCCTTTTCTTACATATAAAGGAGCCCAAAGTAACAGCTTTAATTAAATATGTAAAATACTTCAATATAAAAAATTAGAATATTAGTGGTGGCATGAAACTGGGGGCCCTTTTTGGTAAGTTGGTCACAGCAGGTGACACCGGGTTTGGGCATGATTTTCCCTAAATTCACCCAGTGGGGGGAATGGGGGAGCAAATTTTAGACCCCACAGATCTTCTCCCTTTCTACCAAAAGGGTAAAGCTGCCACCTGGGGATAGAGGTATACCCCAAGGAAACAGAACTTGCCCTGAGACAGAAGAAAGCTGAAGACAAGGGTCTCAGCTTGGGGCTGCTGAGAGAGACCCAAATGAAGCCTCAGATACTCTGGGTCCCACAGCCCTGGGGAAATCTGTCCCAATTTGTCTGCCAGGAGGCAGCTAATAAGTTAAAAGTGTTAGACTTAGTTCTGAGGGTCTAACAAAGAGCTATAAATGTTCAGAGCCCATATGGTGAAAGGGTGGCAAAAAGGTAAGATTCCTTTTCAAGGTAACACCTCTAAAAGAAGTAAAAGGGTGGCTTTCAAATTCTTGGGTGTGCGTTCATGGCTGCCAAGTACTTTATTAAAAAAATTTTAATTTGGCTGCCCTGGGTCTTAGTTGCAGCATGCAGGATCTAGTTCCTCGACCAGAGATTGAACCTGGGCCCCCTGCACTGGAAGCTTGGAGTCTTAACAGCTGGACCACCAGAGGAATCCCAAGTATTCTTTGATCATGCATGCAAGCATGCTAAGTTGCTTCAGCTGTGTCCGACTCTGTGATCCTATTGACTGTAGCCTGCTAGGCTCCTCTGTTCATGGGACTCTCTAGGCAAGAATACTGAAGTGGGTTGCCATTCCCTTCTTCAGTCTTTGATCACAGACCTGCCTAAATAAATAAGTAAATACTGGTTCTTAAAAATACCTTCCAGAAAAGAAAATAATTTGTATTCATAAAAACAGTATTTGTTGTTCAGTCGGTCTGTCGTGTCTGACTCTTTGCGACCCATGGCCTGTAGAACTCCAGGCTTCCCTGTCCATCACTATTTCCCAGGTTTTGCTCAAACTCATGTCCATTGAGTTGGTAATGTCATATTTTTGCTCAAGCTTAAAATTTATCTTTGCTCCAGCTGATGATATATACTGCCAAGCCATGTTGTACTAAAAGTTGAGGTGGGCACATGACAGGACCTGGTGTAAGGCAGAGATCGCTTTGGCACAAGTGAGATGTGAGAGGCAATGGATATTATCAAACAGGCACCAAGAAAGACTGGGTGTGTGAGACACACATGAGAATTTTCCTCCATAGTATACAAGAGACCACAGGTAGAAAACTCAATTTGCTGTGAAGAATTAACCAATAAACAGTATGCCAACAATTTGTATCTCTGGTTACACAAAATATAAACTGTTGTATTAAACACTGAGCAAAATTTGAAAATATTTATTTGTGTTTATTTATTTGGCTGTTCCAGGTCTTAGTTGCGGCATACGGGGTCTAGTTCCCTGACCCCCTGCATTGGGAGCAAAGAGTCTCAGCCACTGAACCACCAGGGAAGTCCTGAAAGTATTTTTATAGTGCACCAGGGACCTATATCCCACCAGCTGAAGACCACTGGAGTCACAGAACAAAGATCCTAGGGTTCCAGCAGAAGGTGCAGGAGCCAGAGATTATGAGCTGAGCTGACAGTGCAGTGGCAGGAGGGAGGGTCACCCTCAAGGAGGCCGTGGGGGCACACAGGAACAGGAGACTTGTGTGGCCACCAGCAACCTGGCATGAACTGCCCAGGCCGGCGGAGGGAGGGAGTGGCGCATTTGCAGTTCTAGTTTTGAAACTGGAGAGCACACTGGTGCCAAATATCCCTGGAGTGGCTGTTTCCAGAGTTGATTTTGCCTGGAAAAACTTGGAGGACTTGTCTGATATTCTTGTTATTGTATGTGTTTAGCTAGTTGATTTGGAAGACTTTTGGACCCCAATTAACACAGGGCTCAGTGCTCAAGGCAGTCACCAAATAGCTAGGCAGGGGATGATAATTCTCCCCAGGTGTAGTTGATCCTATTAAAATAGGTCATAGAAGCCCTGATCAAAAAGTAGGGGAGGGAGGAGACAAGGGTCAAAACCATTCTGTGAACTAGGTTACCCTCAGTGGGGGACAGAGGATGTGCTGTTAAGAGCAAGAAGCTGAACACAGAAAATATTTTTTTATGCTCTCACTCAAAGGAGAAAATTAGATACAAAACAAATTTAGAACAAGGGAAAGTTGCTGCTGCTGCTGCTGCTAAGTCACTTCAGTCGTGTCCGACTCTGTGTGACCCCATAGACGGAAGCCCAGCAGGCTCTCCCGTCCCTGGGATTCTCCAGGCAAGAACACTGGAGTGGGTTGCCATTTCCTTCTCCAATGTGTGAAAGTGAAGTCGCTCAGTCGTGGGTAAATAAACTGAAAACAAGAGAAGGAGATAAGGCTGCCTGTTGGAAATGGCAACCCACTCCAGTACTCTTGCCTGGAGAATCCCATGGAGGGGGGAGCCTGTTAGGCTACAATTCATGGGGTGGCAAAGAGTGAGACACGACTGAATGACTTCACAACAAAGGCTGTTCAAGGCAAACCACAAATAGGGTCCTGAGCATCCTAGAGGCCAGAGCAAAGAGGAAAAAGCCCATTTAGAGGATTTCCACTGCATATAAGGTTAACAATGAAGCTGCTTTTTGGTCCTGGGAAATCTTTTCTCACAGGCTCTCTTAAAGGAGACACTGTGTGACAGACCGAGAAATCCTCAAGAGCTTCCTTGCAAGCGACACACCATCCAGAGTCATATGGCTCTTTTCTGATCTGCCCATTGGTGTAAGCTAAAGGCATAACCCAAGGGCACAGATCAAGAAAAACTCTTGCTTTTCTAAGAGGGGGCAAGAAAAGTGGTCCCTCTAAAGTGCGGGCCAAGTGTTTGTAGCTACCTTATCAGTTCAGTTCAGTCGCTCAGTCGTGTCTGACTCTTTGTGACCCCATGAATCACAGTATGCCAGGCCTCCCTGTCCATCACCAACTCCCGGAGTTCACTCAAACTCATGTCCATCGAGTCAGTGATGCCATCCAGCTTATTCTCTGTTGTCCCCATCTCCTCCCACCCCCAATCCTTCCCAGCATCAGAGTCTTTTCCAGTGAGTCAACTCTTCGCATGAGGTGGCCAAAGTATTGGAGTTTCAGCTTTAGCAACAGTCCTTCCAGTGAACACCCTGGATTGATTATGGTTGGGCCTAAACCAGGAATTAAATTTAAAACATTTATCGCGTGGACATTTCTTAGGTAATTTTTTTGGAACATTCTTCTTAAAATCAAACTTTTGTTAAGATTTGGACCTAAGAGAGTTTGAAATTATATATTTCAGCTAAGACTTAGAGCAGAGTACTCTATGCTGTTTATTAAGGACAGAGATGGGTTTCCCAGCTGGTGCTAGTGGTAAAGAACATACCTGACAATGCAGGAGACATAAGAGACATGGGTTTGATCCCTGAGCCGGGAAGATCCCCTAGAGGAGGGCATGGCAACCTACTCTGGTATTCTCGACTGGAGAATTCCATGGACAGAGGAGCCTGGGGGGCTGAAGTTCATAGGGTCATACAGAGTCGGACACGACTGAGGCGACTTAGCATGCACGCATCCAAGGGCAGAGATTTTTGTTCTAACAATCAACCCAATTTCCTTAGAAAACAGCCTAGGCTCATAGGCTGAGAGATTAAGCACAGGGGCTCTTAGAGTCCGATAGATCTGGGCTTATGTGTTACCTCTACTAGCTGTGGGATCTCTCTGAGATCATCTGATAAATGGGAATCCATCCAATGTCCACCAACATTTTCTGAGCAGCCACAGTGTGTGGTGATATAAAAAACTGCCGATGGTCGTTTGGGAGAATTAAATAGGTAAATGCATCTAAAGTATTTAGTTCATTGACTGGTACATAGTAAACATTCAATAAACAGCAAAACTAATAAACATAATAAAAGATTTCTAGTTCCATTCTAACACATAAACATGACTAAGGTCTCAAAGTTCTGTATTACTAAAAATGGTTGCAATAATTTTAGCCTGGAAAATGTTCAATGTAAGCATTACCAATCATCCACAAAGGCATCGAAATATCAAAAAGAGCGCCACAGTTTCTAACCATGTTAACTCACTGATGCACACACATGTGCAAAGTTGCTTCACACTCTTTGCAATCCCATGAACTGTAGCCCACCAGGCTCCTTTGTCCATGGTATTCTTGAGGCAAGAATACTGGTGTGGGTTGCCACGCCCTCCTCCAGGGGATCTTCCCGACCAAAGGATTGAACCTGAGTCCCTTATGTCTCCTATACTGGCAGGCAGGTTCTTTACACTAGCACCACCTGGGAAGCCCCAACTCATTGATAATTCCAAGGTAAATGTTATGTCTTGCGGTACCTACAGGAGTCAACCTGCTATCAAAGCCTTAGCTATAAGCCAGTTAAATAATAGAGAACACCTGCCAAAATAATGATTCTAGTTGTAGAAGACAGAAGTCGTGATGTTTTGATGTTCCCAGGGGAGATATTCTGGTACCTTCACTCATTTCTCAATTTGGTGATACTACATAGAATATAATTCTCCCATAAAATGCCTCTGATAACAAAAAGCCTACTCAACCCTGAATAGAGAACAAAACTGTGCTGTATAAGGGATGCTGGGCAGGCAGCTAAATCACTCATTAGCCAAGAATCATCTAAAGCACAACAGTCCCACAGGCGTAATTCAAGTTCGTGCCTGAGCAAAAATACAAATGACTATATATCAGACTTCAAAAGCTGTCACACAGTCAAAACCTCAGATATTAAAACCTGCAGATGCCAATCAAGTTCATGACAAACCTTTCTTCTGGCTGTACTCAGTATAGCTAGGTATCCTTTGAGGCCACTCTGAGTTCAAAACAACAAAACCATGCTATCCTCATGGAGAGAAATTTATACATTTCTTTCTGATATACCAGGGAAGCAGGCAGCTGGTCCAAATGCAGGCTTGACTCATTTGAGTGCAAGTTTAACAAGGAATGGACAATATGCATATGTGCTAAGTTGCCTCAGTCATGTCCGACTCCTTGTGATCCCATGGACTGTAACCCACCAGTCTCCTCTGACCATGGAATTTTCCAGGCAAGAGTACTGGAGTGGGCTGCCATTTCCTATTCCAGGTGATCTTCCTGACCCAGGGATCAAACCCGAGTCTCTGAAGTCTCCTGCACTGGCAGGCCAGTTCTTTACCACTAGCACCACCTGGGAAGCCCAATGGACAATATACCCTCCTGTTTTATCCTGGATTTGAAATTACCTGCAGATCGTGGCTTCCCTAGAATTACCCAGATGTGGGCTTAGGTGAGGATCAGCAGCTGGGCTGGGAAAGGAGAGGCCCATATGGTGCCCATACCATTCATCATTTGTAACACATCAGTTTCTTACCCATTGAGTCAAAGGCCAAGAAAAGATCAATAAAAGCTACAAATAATCTTATGCTTTTCCTGACAGATTTCGATATGAAGCAATGAAGAATGGTTGATGGGGTAATAGCTGTGCCTTGCTTAGAATGCTGCCACGAGAGACTAGACTTTCAATTCATCAAGAAGAAAAACGGCAAACATTTCAGATGGAATGCACTGCAAACTGATGAGTCTAACTGTATTGGGGAGGGGGGAAATCATAGAAGTTTGTTTTTCCTTTTCTTTATTTTTGATGGGTTAGGCTATTCTCTCGGAGAAGGCAATGGCAAGCCACTCCAGTACTCTTGCCTAGAAAATCCCATGGATGGAGGAGCCTGGTAGGCTGCAGTCCGTGGGGTCGCTAAGGGTCAGACACGACTGAGCGACTTCACTTTCACTTTTCACTTTCACACACTGGAGAAGGAAATGGCAACCCACTCCAGTGTTCTTGCCTGGAAAATCCCAGGGACGGAGGAGCCTGGTCGGCTTCCATCTATGGGGTCACACAGAGTCGGACACGACTGAAGTGACTTGGCAGCAGCAGCAGCAGCAACTAAAGCTAAGCACTGTGGTTGGTATGAGGGACACAGTGGTAAATCAAGAGCCTTGATTCCTGTTTTTAGAGGGTTTATAACTCATATCATTGTTTATGGAATTTAAAAAAGTGCCAGGGATAACAGTCCACCCACAGAAGATGACATTTTAACCAGGTGCTTTTAGATGGAGCTTTTAAATCATCTAGTCTCTGAGGAAATATTATAGACATATTGGAGGCTTCCTTCTCAGCTCTTGCTCTTTGAAACTGACTCTTCCCCATATCCTTTTCAAAGAGAATCTGCCCACAAACTTTGCTGAGTGGGTCTAGGAGGCCACATTTATACCACATGACCCCCCCCCGCCACCACCACCCTACCTTGAACTCAACTGTTTGAATCAGGGATAGATAACTGGACCTTCAGAACCAATCCATAGCATTCTTTTTTATAATTTGAAATTAGGGTCCAAGAATGAATAGACTACTTTGGACACAGGGACTGCAAGACTAGGGGTGGGGTGGGGGACTAGAAATCAATTTAGTAATAAAAAAAAACTGAGAGTTTAGTATATGCCAGGGCCTAGAAATCTCAAGAAAGACACAGTTTTCACCCTCCCCTCTAGTGAATGAGAGGATAGTAAACAAATATTGATTGTGATAAACACCAATAAGAAAATAAAGAGGATGCTGAGTTAGAGACCTCCATAATGAGGAGGATGACTTCAGCGAGGGCGATGGGGGAGGCCTCCCTGAGAAGATGGCATTTAAGCTGAGATCAGCAGTGAGCAATGCTGGGAAAGCCCAATCCAGGAAGAGGGAAGAGCACATGCAAAGGACAGGTAGGAACTCAAATTGTTCCAGAGAGGAAAGTCAGGCCACTGAAGCACAGTGAGTGAGCAGCTTGTGGGAAGGGGGAGAGGAAGGCAGAACAGGGCCATGAAGGGTCTCTTTGGGCTTTGTAAAGGGTCTGGGCTTGCACTGCAATGGGCCACAGAAGAGATTTAGGAAAGAAAAGATACTATGTTGTCAACATTTTAAAACATCACTTGAGCAAAAGTACCTGTATACCAATGTTCACAGTAACATTATTCACAAGAGCTAAAAAACGGAAGCAACCCAAGAATTCATCAATAGGGGAATGGAAAAACAAAATGTGGTATATACGCAGGATGGAATATTATTCAGCCAGAAAAAGGAATGGAATTCTGATATATCTGACAACATGGATAAACCCTGAAAATATTTAAATAAATCAGATAAAAAAGGGACAAAGGTGTATAATTCCACAAGGAATAGGCAAATTCATTGAGACAGAAGATAAAACAGAGGTTCCAAGGGAGCAGGGGGAATGGGGAGTCATTGTTTAATGGGTACAGTGTCTATCTGGAATGATGAGATATGTTCTGAAAGTAGATAGTGCTGATGGTTGCACAACCCAGTGAATATACATAATGAGCCTGAATTGTACACTTAAAAATGGTAAATTTTATTTTGTGACTATTTCACCATGATAAAAAGAAGTATTAAAAAACAAACACCGCTGCTGAGAGAAAATGGACAGAGGCAACTGTGCTGTCGTGGAAGCTGGCGTGCAGAGAGACTGGCACTGCCCCAGAGCAAAGTGACGCTGAGAGACCACAGGGGCCGAGAGAAACAAGAAGCGCTGCCTGATGGCTCCCCAGTCTCATGCGGCCCCGCTGTGCTTCCTGCAGTGCATTCCGGCGAGACTCTCCCACACCCTTTCTGTGAATTACGCTATACTGGAACTGGACTGAGTGGATCTCCGTGCCTTGCAAGGAAACCATCCCTGATTCAGGCAGGGAACACAGCTAAGATGCAGCCTGGAGACTCAAAGTTTGAGGCTGCTGGATTCTAAAGCCAGACTACCTCCAGCTCCAGGAGAGCAGAGCAGTTGGCTTTTTCCTCCCCTCTCAGTGTTGGGCACTGTGCCTGCCCCATGGTGGGAGCCTTCGACCCGCAGCTGTAAAATTAGGGCTGAGAAACTCACCTGTGAGTCTGTAGAGTAGGTGTCTGAGCGCCATGGTCTCTCACCAAATGTATACTCAACTGAAACCTAGGGAACCAAGCCCCTGCATCCCCCTCATTGCTGATTTGAATGGTCAGTTTCACTCTTCACAAGGACTTCTACCTAATTCTCTGAACATCAGAAGTTTATGCTAAAATTTCAATTTTACAGAATCCCAAGGATCCCTCTACAAACACCCAAGATCGACTGGGTTCCCAACAATATTCATCAAATCAAGTGTAAGAAAAATTGAACTGGCTTTCTCATGAACATAGGACACATAATATGGTTTTTAATTTGATAATACTCTGTATTCATAGATGGGAGAAAACATCTCCTTCCTTAAAACACTGGAGTCAGAATCTCAAGAGATCCTCACACGGCAAAACTGGAGCTCGCTCACTGCATCATTCCCAACCTTTGCAACCTCTGTTGTTGTTCAGTCACTCAGTCATATCTGGCTCTTTGCGACTCCATGGACTGCAGCACACCAGGCCTCCCTGTCCCTCAACCATCTCCTGAAGTTTTGCAATCTCTAGCACATGTCATTTCCAACTTGGGAAAACTAGAAATGACCTGATTTTACAAAAGGAGGAAAACTGTTCCACAGATCATTGTTGATCATCTTCAGTTCAGTTCAGTTCAGTTCAGTCACTCAGTAGTATCTGACTCTTTGCGATCCCATGAATCACAGCACGCCAGGCCTCCCTGTCCATCACCAACTCCCGGAGTTCACTCAAACTCATGTCCATCGAGTCAGTGATGCCATCCAGCCATCTCATTCTCTGTCATCCCCTTCTCCTCCTTCCCCCAATCCCTCCCAGCATCAGAGTCTTTTCCAGTGAGTCAACTCGTCGCATGAGGTGGCCAAAGTGTTGAAGTTTCACCTTACTGGTCTATCTATCACACATGGATTAAAATAGTAAATACATAACAAGAAGATACTTATAAACACAGTTAAATGAAAAAGGAGGCATGCGAAAGTAAATATATAATTTGGTTACAACCATGGAGAAATGACACTTATAGCTGTACAAGTTGGAAGGTATCAAAAGCAGATGAAAATACTTGCTGCAAGGTGGTGAAATTATACATGGAATTTTAAAATGTATTTAAAATTTACTTTAAAATATTTTAAAAGTCAGTTATAAAAACACACACACACACACGCACAATGAGCTGCCTCATAAAGCTGGGGATAACCAATGACCAGTCAGGGATCCTGTAAAACAGGGTTTTTCCAAGGGTGGTTCTGGCAACAGTGGCATCAACATTACCTGGGAACTTGTTAGAAATGCAAACTCTGAGTTAATCCCAACTTACTGAATTTGAAGCTCTGGGGATGGGGCCCAGCAATTTGTTTTAATAAGTTCACCAGGTGATTCTGATGCCTGTTCAAGCTTGAAAGCACTTCTCTCGTGTATGTTCCCAGCCTGATAGTCTGTGATTTCCACAAGTCTATAAAGGGTCCATGCTACATGCCTATGCTGTCTCTCCCAAATGCCACTCTCACTATTTGTAAGAGCTCCATACTACCTCCTAGATCAGGCTCACAGTCTTCACCTGAGAGCCAACATTCTATTTGTGCTATCAAATCTCATCTTCCCACTGTGGTTAGTTAACAGGGACTGTGCTTCTGTGCATCATCTCATACAGTCTTCCTGACAACCCTATAAAATAGATAATACAAATAAACCCCATTTCATGATGAGAAACAGGCCAATCATACAACTAGTAAATGCTGGAACAAGAATGACTTCCAAGCACAAACTCTGAGGCACCACTGAGGTTCAGTGATGTTTACGGAAATAATAAGTAAGGGAACTGGTATATGAAGCCAGGCCTGTCTGATTTCAAAACCTACCCACTCTGTAACCACTGAACTCTTTAGCCCTATACTCTCTGCTGGGCAGGACCATGTGCTCATTGCCCTTCAAATCATCATTGCCAAGAATCATGCTGTTTGCAAATATCCTCTGTCTATCTTTCTTGTCGCCAACTCACATCCCACAGCCTCCAGAAGGCCTTCCAGGCTGCTTCCCTGAGATGCCTAGCCAGAAGGGGTTGCTCCCTCCTTCTCCCAACCCCCACCAGGCCCTGTCTGTGCACTTCTCACAACATTTGCCAGTTCTGAATTAGTTATGCACACGCTTCTTCAGCAGAGGTGGTGGTCTGAGTTGGCAAGGTATCACCGGTGACTGACACAGAACATACACTAACCAAGTCAACCAGGGTGTCTTACATGTGGCTAAATTCATTCTTTAGATATATTATGTATCTTATCTGCCCAGCAGGAGGACAGTAGGAGCCTTAAAAACAAGGACCAAATCTTTTACTTAATGCATATTTCCAAGAATATACCTGGGACAGGTACACAGTCAAACCTGTAATATATACTTGAATTCAAGTAGAATGCTACTTGTACATGATTCCGGTACATAAATTTTTCTACTTTTTAAACCCTGCAATTAATGCAGCTTATATTAATACTTTACAAATGGATCCCATCAACTCAGTTTTTGTAAATAGAAATAATAAATGTAATGTTTTTAATAGTTAAATATTAACCAAGAGAATTTTATGAACATATTTTCCTAAAAATTAGTTCAAATTTTCATGCAGCTGGGGAAAAAACTCACAATTCTGTCTTTTAAAAAACTGAGGCTATGATAAAAAAAAAATTGAGGGTATGATATATCTTCACTATTCCTCTTTTAAAATGAAAGCATACTCTTAAAAATAATCATAACACAAACCCCAATCTCTCTCATTAAGAAAAATATGAATATTTTCAATCCAGATATCTATTACCTATCACAGTCATTTATCTAGTCCAACACATATACTTGTAACAGGGAAAAAAAAAAAGAGCTCATAGATATTCTAACTCTTATCACATATCCAGATAGCAAGGGTACAGAAAAATTGGAATATGTATTATAATAATATATAAACCTCAAAAACTAGATTTAGAAACTTTTAGGAACAAGATAACATAAAAGCTAAATGCTACCTTTCCTAATACATAAATCATTTTATTTAATTACATAACACCATAAACAGAGAAAAATACCAAGCCACAACATATTTTTAACACACTGAAAGGCACAGATTAAAAGTACATAACAGTAAAAACACAACAGATAAAGATGATCACATTATTATTACAGCCTTTCAATAGTCAGTCATTCCCATCCAGTCCTTATACTGTACCCACATGGTCTAACAGTAAATATACAACAAAAGATCTGAGGAGCTTGGCGATCCTCTCTAAATCGAAATCAATGTACTACCACTGAACAGACAATGTAAACTTACCAGCTCCACAGATCCATAATGTTTCCTACTGAAATCCCCACGTCTACAGCCTAGGTCTTCCGAGACAGAGCTGGAACAAAAATGCTTCATCAGTATTATACATAGCGATCTGGCCACAAACCTTCTGCAAAAATCCACTACCATTTGCAAAAAGGGCTGCTATGGAACAGGCTTGCCCAGCTCCTCACTGCAGGGGAGCCTCCTTGCAACAGACACAGTCCTCAGCAGCCATTGCAGAGCTCGGCTTTCATGGAGCCCTCAGTAACAAGAAAAACACCCGAGTCATCCTTGGAGGTATAGGCAATGATTGAATTAAATATTTAGTCATTTGGAATCGATTGACATTTCCCAGGCTACTGGTGGTTTATAATTTCATTTCTGTATAACCAGAGGGGAGAGAAACCCTGCAGTAAACTTGAGGCAAGGGACAAAGCTTGCAATTATCTTTCGTTTAAAGAGAGCCTCTTTGTCCCAAATATTCTGCATAAAAATAACCAGCATTATGGGATGCTATCTAGGAGACATAAACTTTAAATAGGAGGAAAAAAAACTTCAAAATCCTGGTAGGCCCCACCACCCTCCCCTTTAATTTATGACAGCATCACAATATGGAAAAAGACTAGGACTAACAGAAAAATCTCAAAATCTAACTTCCAATTTTATTTAGCTTTTTTGATGCAGCAGTTGCTAATACTTTCCTACCTCCTCCCCTTAAGAAATGCTTAAATCAGATAAGAAGAATCACATGTGTCGTTTAGGAAAAACAATTAAAACAAGGGCAAAATTATTACTGCATTTGCATCTTGAATGCACAGCTACACACTCAAAAGGCACATATCTTATTGACTAGTTGGTACAGAGAGGGCCCTGAGCAGTACTCATGAAACCACCAGAGATCCACAAATACAAACAGTTTTAATAAGTTCTATTCTGTCATGCAAATAACTCTAATAAAAGAGAAAATAAAATTCCCCAGGAATGACACATTTAATATATCCCGAACATTTGGGAGTTAACATGCAAAGAAAGGTGCATTTAGTACCTTTTCATCCTTCCTTAAAAGGTAGGCTACATTTTCTAAATTACAGCCCTTCTGGCATGTTCAGAAAGAGACTGACTCTGATGCTTCGCAGCCACAGAACTGACTCTCTGCCAGGACACTGTTTGATAGGCTCCAAGAAGGACAGCATGAGAGAAATGAGATTAGAGAGTCTAATGGTATTCCGCTTCCTCCATTTCACGGGGATGGCTGAGTTCATCGTATAGGAGAGATTTAACCTTTTGTAGCCCTCACTGCCTTAGAAGACACCGTGCAACAAATTAATAAAGGCAGCTTGGAAGGGTGTCCTAGATACTTACCTAGGCTACCTTCCTGCTGCTAGTGACATGACTTTCTACCGAAAAAATCTCTGAAAGAGATGTAAAAGCTTCCCTCCATAGCCTGCTCCAAGGTTAGCTATGTCTTCTATGCCCATTTTCTTAGCCCTTTTTGAAAACCCTCCTGGAGAATATTGCTGTTGCCTTGCATAACAGTTTCAAGATCCTCTCCAGCGGCCCTGAGTTACTGAGAGCAAGTGGGCTCCTGTGAGGGGTGCATCCCTGCTCTTGAACAGGGGTTGGGCACAGAGCTGATGCTCAATGGCGGCTGACTGAGAGCTGTCTGCCTGGACCTCAGCCAAAATCTCCAGTTAAGTCGGGCCCATGACTCAGTCATCAACAGAAGCAGCAGCAGCGGTTTCTAACCCAAATGGCCAAAAACATGAAAAGAGCAAGGATGTGGGGATCTGGGCCCCTCCCTGTGCCACCCTCAGCACCACAGAGGGGGTTCTGAGACAGTGCCAGCTCCCTAACTTTGCCAATGCCAACAGCCAGAAACAAACACAAAACAGGGTGATGACCCTACATCTGGAGCAACCGCCTCCTTAGAAGCCTCAGAGAGGGCAGATGATGTCCTAGGAAAACAACTGAGAGAGATAAACAGAATATCTGCTGCCGGCTGCTCTTTTCTCCTTCTAATTACGTTTTGGCCAGTACACCGCAGAGACGGTGCTTACTGATGGCAGGGCCACTCACAACTGTAAGGGAGGCATTTCGAGGGCTACAGGAGGCACTCAAACCAGCCGCAGTAGAAAACCCACCCTCCTCCCCAACTCCCTGGCCCCCTGGCATCCAGTGCAAGGGTTGTGTTTAGGGGGATCACCCGGAGCTCCAGGAGGAGCTTGGTCCTCCTCCAGGTCCCCAGAGTCTGGCCCACTGCCAGGCACAGGGTGGACACAAGTAAACATCTGCTGTTTACTTTGCACATCTTTCGGATCTCACTAGCTGTTGCCTGATAGTGCCCCTAGTGGTCACTGAGGCAGGCTACCTATTGACCTTCTCCCTGATAAGCCCCTGGACATCACTCCATCAGTCCAGACAGTCCTGACCCAAGAAGCAGATACGGCCACATGCATGCCTAAACCTCCTTCCTTTCCTCCGGGGCTTGTCTCTGGACTATATCTCCTAGCCCCTCTTTCAGGGAGTGTGACCATGTGACTGATTTTGGCCAAGAGAATACAGACCCAAGTGATGTGCCTGTGGGCTCCCATGGGAAGCCTGCCTGCCTTCCCTATGGCCAGCAGGAGAGGACCACAAGGACCCATAGGAAGGCAGAGGTTCAAGATGGAAAAAAGCCAGGTCTCTGAATGACCAAATGGAAGGTCATGCCTCCAAGAACATCTGTATTAGAATGTGATGTGAGCAAGAAATAAGCAGTTAGTTGTGTTCATCACATACAGTTTGGGGTTTACCTGGTAAAGCCTCTGTGCTACCTGGACTAGTACAGAAGTCGGTATCTTGCACTGGAGTGCTACCATGGCAACAACCTAAAATATGTGGTGCAGGCTTCACAGGCAGGCAGCAGCCAGGGAGGAAATGGTCTCAGAGCCTAGAGAGATGGAGATCTCTGTTATACAGTAGCAAACTAGGTGATAAAACTCGCACCTACAGTAACTGAGGAGGTGGATCTGTGCCTTCTGAGCCTACAGCCTTAAGGAACGTGGCTAGACAGGTCAGAGTGAGGCCGTGGGCTGGCTCCTACTGACTGACCTTAGCAAGGCTTTTTATAAGGAAGAGATGAGCCCAGGTTAGAAGTGGATGGATTTCAAACAAAGATAGAAGGGCCTAGAGAGAGTCTTGAGACCAAGGGCCTCACAGCCTTGAGAAACTGCTGTTTCAGGACCCCACGCAATGAGAATTCTGGCCAGTAAAATGTGGGGCACCTCTTCCAGACCAGGCCCATACAGGTTTCCCATGAATAATCCTGGCTGTCTTTCCTCATCCACTGGCTCTGAGGATGGCTGTGAGAACCAAGAAGGATGAAGCTACACTATGAAGGAGCCCAGGTCCCTAAATGAAGAACATAGAAGAACCCAAGTAGGCATACCCTCGCTGGGCTGTGAGATGAGAGGACAGAACTTGTACTGCTTTAAGTCACAAAGATTCAAGGTTTATCTGTTACAACAGGTGATTTTATCTTCATGGATATAGCTCTCCACAGGTAACAGAAAGTACTATAAGAATAAGTCCCACAGAATGTAAACTGATAGAGCCATTATGGAGAACAGTATGGAGATTCCTTAAAAAACTAGGAATAAATCTACCATATGACCCAGAAATCCCACTAATGGACATATATACTGATAAAGCTACAATACTACAAGACACATTTACCCCAGTGTTCACTGTTACACTATTTACAATAGCCAGGACATGGAAGCAACCTACATGTCCTTCTACAAATGAATGGATAAAGAAGGTATGGGACATATATACAATGGAATATTACTCAGCCATGAAAAAGAATGAATTTGAGTCAGTTCTAGTGAAGTGGATGAACCTAGAACATGTTATACAGAGTGAAGTAAGTCAGAAAGAGAAAAATAAGTATCATATATTAATGCATATATATGGAATCTAGAAAAATGGTACTGATGAATCTTTTTGCAGGGAAGATATGGAGATGTAGAGAATGGACTTGTGGACACAGTGGGGGAAGGAAAAAGAGGGACGAATGGAGAAAGTGGCATCAACATATATACACTATCCTGTGTAAAACGGATAGCTGGTAAGAAGCTGTAATATAATGCAGGGAGCCCAGCCTGGCACTCTGTGATGACCCAGAGGGGTGGGATGGGGGACGGGAGGGAGGCTTAGGAGAGAGGGGAGATATGTATAATTATGGCTGACTCGCACTGTCATGTGGCAGAAACCAGCACAACATTGTAAAGCAATTTTCCTCCAATTAAAAAAAAAAGAAGTCCCCTAGAAAAGGGGTTGTCAGAGTGCTGGTGGGCCAGGACTACTATTGAGGTCAGCACACTGTGGCCTCCCCTGCCTGTTTTTGAACACTAAGCTTTATTGGGATGCACTCACACCCTCTGGTGACAGGCTGTCTGTGGTTGTTTCCACGTTTCAATGGCAGAACTGAGGACTTGCAACAGAGACCTGCAGGGCCTGCAAAGCCCAAATCATTTATGCTCTGGCCCTTCCCAGAAAGTTTGCCCAAACCCTGCCCACAGATGCACTAATCCCTTTTGCTGGTGTCAGCTCTACCCATAAACTGTGATTAGGATGCCAATGAAAATAGCAGTGTTTATTAGAGTCCATCAGAATCCCTGGGGGAGCTTTCTAGAAATGCAGATTCCCTGGCCCTTTTCCCAGAGGCTGTGATTCAGCCTGACTGAGATTTTAATAAGCTGTGATGGGAACTCTGATGCAGGTGGTTCACAGACAGTGTTTTGAAAAATACTGCTCTTTCAGATGACTCTGGAATCCCTGGGAAACCTGTTAGCCATTCTGTGGCACTTTTATAAGGAAGGACAAGGCCTTCATCAAGTTTTCCCTGAATGGGAGGAGGTGTCACATGGTGCCTCAGGGCAAGGGCCTCAGTCACAGACATTGGTTCTTAACCCCCCGAGCATTAGTTCCCATGTGTATAAAATGTGGCTGATCATATCACTTATTTAACAGGGTTATACAGAATAAACTAAAAAGAACAGATAAAAGTTTATTCTAGGCATGATATCTATTACATGAAAACTACTCAATAAATGTTAGCTATTATTATTGCTCTTTTTATTCGTATGAATTCTTCTCTGGTTGTTAGAGAGTCCTGGAAAGCGGCTGCAGCATACATGATTACTATTAATAACTTTTAAAGAACTTAAAACAAGATGCCTGTTTTTTTCCCCCTGTGGTGAAATGGGAGATCTGGGGCCAAGCAGTCCCCTAGGGCAGGGCTGAGGGCAGCATCTCAGCCCAGCGGACCATCCCCTTCCTGAAAGTGTTGCCCTAACAGCGCGACCTCACCTAGAAAATACTTGGGCCTGAGAGCAGGTCACCAGAATAGGCAGGTGTAAAAAAGAACCAGTGGGTTCAAGTTCCTCACAGGCAAGGTGGTCTGGCTCTAAATAGAATTTCTATTCTAGCAAATTAATGTGTGAGGATGCTGGATCACGCTTTGCAAGCATGAACAGACCTGAGGACCATCATGTTACATCTCTAAAGAAGGCCTGGGATGAGAGCAAAGATTTCCAGCCCCACACAGAGGCTAGAGAAACGACCATTATGTAAGTCAGGATCCCAGAAAGCAGGACAATCCCCTGCGAAGAGCAGATGTTACAGAAACCAAAAAAGGGGAAAAAAAAGGAAGCTGAAACTTAGCGATATACTTCCTTACTCAAGTGGCCCAGAGATTACTGACTGACCCTAATGACTGGCCAGACCCCACTAATCCAGGCCTCAGTCATCTCCAGCCTGCTGGCAGGGTTAAAGCCAACAGAAGAATGAGATTCTTCGTGGATCAGCTGAAAGAAATAGTGAAAAGCAACAGGCTTACCAACAGCAGAGCTCAATGTCAGGAGTGCCAGGGCACCACCTCCACCCCCTTGATAAACAGATAGTAATAGACAGATGGAAGGGATCCCCCTATTTGAGGGACAGAGGAGCTGAAAAATGTGCCAGCTGAAACACTGAGCTTGGAGGGAGTGCAGGGCCTCCTAACAACAGGTACCAGAATAGCTTATTGCACATAAGGGAGCAGTTGTCTCTCCTTCTGGAGATAATGACACAAAAAAACAGAGCTGCAATTATACATTAACTTCTAATGATGAAATGGAAGAATCTTGTCCTCTTTTGAAAAGATTTCAGACACCAGGAAGTAGGAAGTAAGCAAGAGGATTTCTGGAGTGTTAGGGGCTCAGAAAAATCTAAGCCCCTGGATTCTTGCTCCAGACAGCATCCTGGCCCCTCACTGAGCTTCTGGGTTCCCAGCATCACGTGCTCCTGATCTTAAGTTTAACATTCATTAGCGAACTCCACCAATCATAAAATGGTCAGACATGCCTGGATCTGAATGTCAGCTTCATGGCACAACAGCTCTGTGGCCCCTGGCAAGTTACTTATCCTCTCTGAGCCTGTTTCCTCATCTGTAACATGGGCTTAAAATAATCTGTTTCTGTGGGAGGATTAAAAGATATCATAAGGCGCTTAGCACATCTGATACATAAATAAGAGCTGGCTATTCTAACCGTCAGGGACCTTACCTACCTTGGTCATGACCATGCCTCATGTGCCTGGTTCAGAGCAGGCTGCTCCATGAATACTTGTTGCATTAATGAGCTATGAATTAATGATAACCTCTTAGGGCTTCCCTCGTGGCTCAGACGATAAAGAATCTGCCTGCAACGTGGGAAACCTAGGTTTGATCCCTGGGTTGGGAAGATCCCTTGGAGAAGGGAACGGCTACCCACTCCAGTATTCTGGCCTGGAGAATTCCATGGACAGAAGAGCCTGGCAGGCTACAATCAACAGGGTCACAAAGACTTGGACTGAGTGACTTCACTTCACTTCTGCTGGCCTTTGCTCTTGCTGAATGCAGGTGGGTTCCTGACCCCTTCTCCTCTCCCTCTTCCACCATCCATCTGCCATTGGATATTCTGACATTTCTTTGGGTATATTTGATGCTACTTCCACCAATATTCAACCATCTTTCTCACTTTAATCTTCAGTTCAGTCGCTCAGTCGTGTCCGACTCTCCGCGACCCCATGAATCACAGCACGCCAGGCCTCCCTATCTATCACCAACTCCCGGAGTTCACTCAAACTCATGTCCACAGAGTCGGTGATGCCATCCAGCCATCTCATTCTTGGTCGTCCCCTTCTCCTCCCGCCCCCAACCCTTCCCAGCATCAGAGTCTTTTCCAGTGAGTCAACTTGTCGCATGAGGTGGCCAAAGTATTGCAGTTTCAGCTTTAGCATCAGTCCTTCCAATGAACACCCAGGACTGATCTCCCTGAGAATGGACTGGTTGGATCTCCTTGCAGTACAAGGGACTCTCAAGAGTCTTCTCCAACACCACAGTTCAAAAGCATCAATTCTTCGGCGATCAGCTTTCTTCACAGTCCAACTCTCACATCCATACATTTCTGTAATATTCTGAAAAGCATTCCTCCTACAGTATTTATGTGCCCGCTAAGTTTCTGGACATAGAACAGTGTCCACAGAACTTACTGGATTCTCTGCTATTACTAAAGTCTTGTGGTAATTCACTGCAAGTTTCCTTTCAATAATGACCTCTACCAGTGCTCTTGGAGTTCTAACTGAAAAACAGCAACCACACCAAACACTGGCGAAGACACAGAGCAACCAGACCACTCATAAACTCTGGGTGGGAATGTGCAAGGCAAGCCAAGCCTCTCTGGAAACCAGTTAGTAGTTTCTTATAAGATTAAACACGCAGTTACCATATGACCTAGCACTTGCACTCCTGGGCATTTATCCCAGAGAAATGAAAATATATATTCAAAAATGCCTATACACAAATGTTCACAGAAGTTTTATTCATGATAGCCCCAAACTGGAAAAAGCCTAAAATCCTTGGAAGGGCGAATGGATAAAGAACCTGTGGTGCATGCACACACTGGAATATCCCTCAGTCCGGAAAAGGAACACAACACTGACAGATGCAGCAGCTTGGACGATGTCCAGGGAGTCGTGCGGAGTGGGAAGGGCCAACGCTAAAAGGTTACATACTGCTGTGATTCCATTACACAACATTCTTGAGGTGACATTCTTAAAAATTATAGAGGAGGGAGGTGGGTTATAAAAAGGTAGCATAAGGGATTCTGTGGTGATGGAGCCATTCTGTGTCATCTGTGATGATAAATAAATGAACCGACACATGATAAGATTGCATGTGACACCAGGGAAATCTAAGGCCAGCAGATTGTATCAGTGACAATTTTCTGGTTGTGACTGATTCTGCACTAATGTAATTATGCCAGATATTACCACTGGGGAAAACTGGGGAAAGGATACATGGAATCTCTTTGTGTTTTTCTGATAACTACGTTAAAAGAATCTATGATGCTCTCAAAATAAAAAGGTTAAGTTTAAAAACACCTGTATCTGAGCTGAAATTCTTTCACTCATCCCATAAACAGTTCTTGATCACCTAAGACGTACCAGGTACTGGGCCAGGTGCTAAACCTAAGATGTGTGGTCCCCACAGTCATAGCACTTACGGTTCAGTGGGAACATATAAAGGACATTGGACTTCACAGAACAAAAAGTGTACAAGCACATCATACCTGTGTGTAGCAAAGTTGGTAACTTGTACAACAGTCCCCTTGTCCCTTTCTTAAGTAGCATATGTCGTCTTGGGATGTGGGTGTGCAGAGCAGAAGCCTGAAGGCCTGTTATTTTGCTCAGCTCAAGCCCCACCATCCAGGATTTCCCTGATGACACAGTGGATAAGAATCTGCCTGCCAAGGCAGGAGACACGGGTTTGATCCCCGGTTCGGGAAGATTCCACATACCCCAGAGAAACTGCGCCCACATACTGCAACTAGAGAGTAGCCCCTGCTCACCGCAACTAGAGAAAGCCTGCACAACAACGAAGACCCAGCACAACCAAAAATTAATTAATTTTTTAAAAACCCACCATCCAGAAACCTGGGAGCTGCTACCTACAAATGATTCCCACAAAGTGTAATGACCACACGTCTGCTTCCTCCCTCTCTTTAGTGACCTTGGCTTCTTTCTTGTAAGGTCAAGGCTGAAGGGATTTCCAGCTGAGTATAATTTGGTTTGGGAAACACTGTTACACTGGACACCTATATGTGCATGACCACAAAGCGTTAAACAGAAACTCGTTTAAGAAGAAAAAATCAGCAGACAACATATGTTGCTGCAGACCTGCCTTGATCACCTGCAGATATAATTTCTTTGGGGAAATCCCTCCAAAGTCTGTCTCCCTAGGTTCTCAAAGCTTCTCTTCTGAGATTGCCAAACTGTGCCTCCAGCTGTACCCAGACTCTGAAGGCAGGCATGCTGTCCAGAGCAGCATTTCTGAGCAGTCCCTGGCTAGCGGGAATGCTAGAGAACGGGAATCTCCCATCCTCGCTACTCAGAGTGATAGTTTCCCCTGACTTGGTTAGAAATTCAAATTCTTAGGCCCCACCCCAGACCTAATAAGACAAAATCAGCATTTTAACAAGATCCCCTGAGGATTCAAATGCATGTTGAACTTTGAGAAGCACTTGATTCTGGTTCTCAAACCTAGCTGTATGTCAGACTCACCTGGATTTCTTCTCTAATTTGTCTTATTATGAAATAGTTTAAGATGCAGAAAAATGAATGTCATGAACATTATAGATACACTGAAAACCCCTGGGTACCTCTCCTTGATCTCATTTTCATCTCTCTCTCCTTTGACACAATTTGGCTAAACAATTTGGTTCATACTTCCTACTTATCTTTGACATTTGTACCATGTAGTCATAAACCATATGCAGTATTATTTAGTATGACTTTAAATTTTATACACTTGTATATCAAACCATGACTATCTCCCTGCAACTAGCTTCTTTGAACACTTTGCTTTTGAGATTTGTACACGTTGATAGCAGTAACTCTAGTCATTGACTCACAGGGCTGTGTAGCCTCCTGCTGTGTCAATATCCCACTGATCCTCCATTCTCCTACAGCTAGACATTTCATCAGCGATCATCTCCCATACTCAGCCAGCCAAGACCTTCCATCTCATGGGTCCTTACTATTTGATGCCCAGATCCCTATAATAGCCTTGTCAGTCTTCCGGCCACCTCAACATACAATTTTAGGGTGGAAGAGACTTCCAGAGATGTCCAGAGACTTATCCAGGTCCAGAGATTCAAGGATCACTTGGTGTCCAACTTGCCACCTATGGTAGTGTACTCTCTATCAGACACTTGAAATATAGCTAACAAGTCTCAATTACATGCTATCGTTGCTGTTATTGTTTAGTCTCTATAAGTCGTGTCTGACTCTTTTGCGACCCCATGGACTGGAGCCCCCAAGGCTCCTCTGTCCATGGGATTTACCAGACAAGAATACTGAAGTGGGTTGCCATTTCCTTCTCCGGGGGATCTTCCCAACCCAGGGATCAAACCTGCGTCTCCTGCATTGCAGGAAGATTCTTTGTCACTGAGCCACCAGGGAAGACCATTACACATTATTAGCGATAAAGAAACACAGTATGCCTCAGGGCACTCTGTTCTCCCTGTCAAACTCGGTTTGTTTTTTTTTTTTTTTCTATATTGAATTGAAATCCAATCCACTTTAATTGCCACCAGTTGGTCCTATGTCTTCACCCTTTCACTTCTTAATTTCCTTACAATGACTTCCACACCCCAGTCAGTGGTCCTGTCTGGCCCACTCTCTCCCCATCTCAGCAATCCAGACACTGCCCTTCTTCCTTTCCTTTAGCCTGCTGAGCATCTTTCTCATCTTAGGACCTGGAAAGCTCTCTACAAACTGCCTCTTCTTCTGCTTCTTTTTCTGGACTTTACCCCTACTCCCCAGACTAGAAATTATTAATACAAAGACGATACTGGATTAACATCTGCCACCCCTACTAGAATATAAGCATCCACAGTGATAGGTTCTCTGTTGGTTTTGTTCAGTGCAAAATCCTTACATGTTACATAATACCTGGCACAGTATTAGTGGGGTTTTATTGAATTATGAATGAATGAGTGAATAACAGTCAGCCAGCCAATCCTTTGGGGGCACATAAAATAAGATCACTTCTACAGGAAAGCCCTTCAAATGTCTGAAGAAAGCCACCAGGTCCCCTAGGATTTTTCTTCTTTGCAAGGGGCTGGGAATGACACAGGAGGGTGAGGCCAGCCATATGGATAGGTACCCAGAAAAGAGGCAGGGCAAACACGGGGACCATTTCATAGCTTTCTCAAGGATCAGGCCTGGAGAGATACCCCAGGTGCTCACAAGGCCACTGTCGGCTGCTGCTGGAAGTGAGCAGCATTATATAGCTTATTTGTGAAATTCGTTTCTGAGTCAGACCTGAAAATACTGTAAATGTTGCCTCAGGTTAATCTCAATAAATTTGCTTCAGAAGTGAATACAATGCCAGTAATATGAGCAAACAAAGAAAATGCTGTGGGGGCCATCACAATGAATACATTGTGACATCATTCACTAGCCATTAGCTAACGAGGCTGGCATTTCCTATGTCTAGTGGTTGGTATCTTTCAATAAACAGGTAACATAAAAGTGCAACAGATCACACTGTAACATTACAAAGTGGATCAGGTGCAAGTGTCAAACTTATCCAACTGTGAACTTAAGATTCTTGCATTTTATTGCATGTAAATTATAGTACAATAAGAAGTTACTTAAAAATATTATACAGAGTAAAAAAGAAACTCTGATCCTAAATTTAAATAAATTAACATCTGTATGTATAGAGAAATTCCATGTGCGTAAGGGTTGCCTGATATTTACTCAGCCCTGTAATAACCCACCACTAATTACTGCCTGATTTTCTTACTCAGCCCTGTAATAACCCACCACTAATTACTGCCTGATTTTCGGCAAGAAACAGCCTTTCATGGGGCCTCAGTTCTACAGCTGTAAAACGGGGCTTGATTTATGAATTAATTCAACAAATACTGATAAATTTGGGACAGTCCTCATGGGGCTGTTGGATTTAAAGAGAAAACACACGTCAGCATGGTGAATAGTCTGAGCACAACAACTATTTGAAGAAACAGAGATTGTGCATCCATGTCCTTCATTAGCAAGAAAGTATGTGCATTTGAACAACACAAAGAAGAAAAAAAAAAATCTCTTTGTGGAAATCCAGAGATAAGCTAGACTCTGCCGTGATCTAAAATGCTCTAACTTTAAGAAATAGCAGTTAGGGAGGAAAAACTTTCCCTTTATTCTTCTATGTTCTGTAGCTGATGCCTGTGAATTACGTTGACAAAAGACAGATGAACAGAAGAAAAGGCATACAAATTTTACTTCTAATTTTACATGCACAAGGGCTGCACAGAAAAGAAAACCCAAAATAGCAGTTAGACTCAGAGACTCATATACCATTTTAACAAAGGGCGATAAATTGTGGAGAAGTGACTAGACATAAAAAAAGGGGCCAGATTTGGGGATTCTGGAAAGGTCAGTCATGGGAAGGGAGCCACATAGGGGAAAGCAATGATAGACAGGGCTACTTAGAAAGGTTTGTTTATGTAGACTCACCTTTGTGCAGTCTCTGTCTCTGGTAACAAGGATTATTCTCCTCCTCTCGGTAAAGAGAGGGGAGGGTGTACCTTCACATAGAGAAATTAAAGACCCGCTTTTAGTCAGATGGGGGAGGGCAGACAGTTCTTCCTATATCTGCCTTTTCTCAGCTGCCTTCAGCTCAAAATAATCCTTATGCCAAAGTGGCATTTTTGGGGTGATGTATCTTGATCTGCTTTATAGCCCATATCAATATGTGAAAAATGCTTAGTCTCAAATGTAAAGGTAAATGCTTGTGGAACTGACTGAATTTTCCCTTAAGGGGGAAGGCTCCTCCCACTGCTTTTTAAATGACCTCTATATTTTATTCTAATTTTTAGGACCAATTTAGATCCCTTGTTGTTATTTAGTCAGTAAGTCATGCCCAAATCTTTGTGACCTCATGGACTGTAGCACGTCAGGCTCTTCTGTCCTCCACTATCCCTGAAATTTGCTCACATTCATGTCCATTGAGTCGGTGATGCTATCAAACCATCTCATTCTGTGACGTCCCCTTCTCCTTTTGCCTTCTATCTTTCCCAGCATCAGGGTATTTTCCAACAAGCTGACTCTTCGCATCAGGTGGCTACTCCATATTTACTTGTGCTCTGTTTTTCTCCAGATACATTCAGACCACATACTGGAAGAAGAGCAGCTTACTCTGTGCTTTTAAGGTCAAACTGTATTTGTGAAAGATTTTCTAAAATGTTAACTTCACCAAGGTACTCTGATCCTGAGATGGTCTACAAAAATGAGAATTTGAGACCAAGGATGAGAGAGTGGAGAGGTGGGGGGTGGGGGAAACGTTCTTCAAAGAAAGCAAAATAATAGATAAACCAAATTCACAGAAATATAGAAGGCAAAAGGATTTTAACCAAGAACATTTGTTAATATAGAAGATGACAGGAAAACAACCAGCCTCCATCCAAGGCCAAATGGGATTTATAAAAATGAGGGTTAGTTTAGGTGAATTTAGGGCACGGCAGCCTAAACTATTTCCTTTTGCTTCTTATAAGCAATGATTAACAAGAGTCATACTATCTAGTCACTATTTATAGTGCGCCCTCATGGTGTTCTGTACTGTACTTCGAGATGAGGTGAGAACCAAAAATGGGTTGCTGGCCCTTGAGGACTGTAAAATTTGAAAGAATAGAAAATGCGAATAGTCAAAGGAATAAAATTTTTAGTAATGGCATAACCTCCTTGAGGAAAAATGACTGCTGTTAGTGACTGCTCCTCCAGGGGATGTGGAGCTCAGTGGTGCAGCTTCTGTTCCCAGAAAAGGACCAGGACATCCTGGCAGAGTGACACCATACTCCTCCCTGACTTAGATCACACAGAGCAGCAAGGCAGTGCTGAACCTTAAGCCACCCTTGAAAGGTGAAGACCCACATTCCTCTCCCTTCCATTCGGGTCACTCACCTCCCTGGGGACCTCACTACTCCCTGCACCTTCAAATACTGCCTCTATGCTAACCCAAACCAAATCTCCAACTCAAATCTTTTTCTCCAACTGCAAGTTCTGACTTCTAACTGCTGGATGTGGTTCTGTGAATCCCCTGGGAGCCCCTAAAACATAACATGCCCCCAGGTACCCTCACTCCTACTCTTCACTCACATCTCAGTCAGCAGCACTGCCATGTTCTTCCTAGTCACTTGAGGTTTAAGTTCAGGGTCATCACCCAGATTTTCCCCCATATCCAACATCTAATTGGTCTCCAAGCCCCGGTACAGGCCTGCACAGTGTTGCTTTTGACTGGTACATGTTTGTATGTGTGTATTTATATTTCATTATTTTAAAAAATTTTTAGTCATGTATATTTTTGGTGTCCTTTTTAAAATTTATTTTTATTTGGAGGATAATTACTTTACAATGTTGTGTTGGTTTCTGCCATACTACAATGTCAATCAGCCATAAGTACGCATATGTCCCCTTCCTCTGAATCCTCCCTCCTACTCCTCACCCCATGCCATCCGTCTAGGTTGTCATAGGGAGCTTAACCCGGTACTCTATATGTCATTCTTTGAAGAGATAAAGCTCACTTCCTTCAAAATTCACAGAGTCCACAGGGCCATACAAGAGAAAGTCTCTCCTCTCCTCCCTCCTGGCCTCACACCCCGTCTCCCATTTCCTCTCCCCATCAGTAGCCTCTACTGTCAGAGATGCTGTGTGCATTTACAACGAAAGAAAGACATATATTCCCTTTTGACTTTGGTAAATACATTACTAGTAAACCATTCACAATTCCATTCTTTTTGTTATTTTTTCATTTAATGTACCTTGGCAATCTTTCCAAATCAGTATCAAAAAAGCCCCTGTAATTTTTTCTTTTGGCTATATACTATTCCATTGAGTAGACACACCATATTTTATTTAACAGATTCCTAGGTAAATGGTTTTAAACCTTTTACTACTACTAATAAACTGCAATGAATAACCTGGTACATGCCATTTTGCACTTGAGGATATTTCCACAATTATACCATGTCTCTTAGTCCCTTATCACTTGTTCCCCTCTTCATTTCCACTTTCTCTGCTTTAGCTTAGACCTTCATCATTGCAGAAGACTCCTAATTGGCACCTTTGTTCTATTACCTTTAACTTCACTTCAGTTCAGTCGCTCAGTCATGCCTGACTCTTTGTGACTCCATGGACTGCAGCATGCCAGGCCTCCCTGTCCATCACCAACTCCCAGAGTTTACTCAAACTCATGTCCATTGAGTCGGTGACGCCATCCAACCACCTCATCCTCTGTCGGCCCCTTCTCCTCCCACCTTCAATCTTTCCCAGCATCAGGGTCTTTTCAAATGAGTCAGTTTTTCACATCAGGTGGCCAAAGTATGACCTTTAACTTACCCAACAAATATTTAGTGAGCACTTTCTATGTGCCAGACACTTTGAAAAGACCAGGAAGAACAAGAGAATTAAATATAAATAAATAAATAAATAAAACCTCTTTCTAGACAGACCCATACAAATCCTAGCCTGCCTCACAATTGTCTGAGTTTTGGGAGGCTTTTAATAAATCAAACTGCTTTCTTCTCTATATTTGGAACCAGTTGAGAATTAGTGACAGGAGTCAGGCAAATGGAAATTGAAACATCAATTTCCTTATTGTTGGAGTTTCATTGGCAAATGTGGCCAAGACCAACAGCCACCTGGGCTTCCTACTACTTCCCCTCATTTAAAACCAGAGGCTTTCTCTCCAGCTCTGTGTTTTTAAACCAAGTAGACTTTTATTCAGGAGCAAACTAGGTTTTAAATAGCTTTTGAAAGCTATTTTAGAATGTTTAAATATGTACTGTGGTTAGTTGCTCAGTTGTCTCTGACTCTTTGTGACCGCATATACTGCAGCCCATCAGGCTCCTCTGTCCATGGAGATTCTTCAGGCAAGAATACAGGAGTGGGTTGTCACACCCTCCTCCAGGGGACCTTCCCATTTAAATATGAAATTGCCTAAATTTGTATAATGCCTTGATTATAAACTCTTTCAAACACATGACAACTTTCTCCAAAAGATCAACAAGTAAACCACTGCTAATTCAGCCTAGTGATGGAAATAAATCTGAACTGTACTTTTAGAAAAATCCACTTGTTGCTAGGATACTGTAACTAGTCATAGGAAGGACTGATGGTTTAAAAAACAAATAGGCAGGGACTTGCCTGGTGGTCCAGTGACTAAGATTACCGTGCTCCCAATCAGTGCAGGGGGCCCAGGTCCTATCCCTGGTCAGTGAACTAGATTCCACATGCTGCAACTAAGACCCAAGGCAACCACATAAAGAAAGAAAGAAATATTTTTTAAAAAGAGTGGGCAGATAATTCAGATGGGATTAAAAACTCCAGACTTTCTTCCCTCAGCTCCTGGTTGACATCCTTTTAAGGCAGAATGGCCCTGAATAACCATCTTTTCAATAGGTTTCCTTTGTCTTTTCCTAAGGTATTGAGCTAAGGAAGAGACTGTACCTCTTGTTACTGGTGTTGATATTGGCTCCTTTTCCAAAAGGAGGTCACAAACGTAGTCATAAAGCCACTTCAAGTCCTTCTCTGGTAGGTATTTGCATAGCCGCACTATCTCTACATACTTGTCCTAGTCCAGGGGCGCCATTTTAGAAATAAGAAGCTTCAACGGAGGCGGCAGTATTGGTGGTGGTACTAGCCACAGCAGCGGCGGAGGCCTGGAGGCTAAAGCCGGAACCCTCCCTACTTCACATCCGCCAGTGAGAGGCATCTGGCCTGTGAGAGGCGTCTGCATCTATGTATGGATGTGAGCTGGACCATGAAGAAAGCTGAGCACCCAAGAATTGATGCTTTTGAACTGTGGTGCTGGAGAAGACTCTTACGAGTCTCTTGGACTGCAAGGAGATCCAATAGGTCAATCCTAAAGGAAATCAGTCCTGAATATTCATTGGAAGGACTGATGCTGAAGCTGAAGCTCCAATACTCTGGTCACCTGATGAGAAGAACTCACTGAAAAAGAACATGATGCTGGGAAATATTGAAGAAGGAGGAGAAGGGGACGATAGAGGATGAGATGGTTGGATGGCATCACCGACCCAACAGACATGAGTTTGAGCAAGACTTTGGGAGTTGGTGACAGACGGGGAAGCCTGGCATGCTGCAGTCCATGGGTCGCAAAGAGTCAGACACAACTGAGCGACTAAACTGACTGACTTTTCTTCTTGTAGGGTCGGACACAGCCCTGAAATAAGGTTATGAATGAGGAGACGTGAGGATGCAGAGAGACTCGTTGTGTGCCTTCTGCCCTCCCTTCCCAACTGAAACCACTTTCTCAGAGGAGCCCCATGGCTTCCTGAATCATCAAACTCAACAGAAGATATTAGTTTTGATCTTCAAACTTTCTGTTACATTCAACACCTTCAGCCCCAGGCCTGGGTCCCACCACTAAGGATTCTACAGTTCCACGATCCATATTTTTGATAAAACTTCCTAAGTTATTTTTGTGATTGGTCAAAGAGCACTCTCCTTTTTGATACTGCCCCTCTGGCTTCTCTGACCCCTTCAAATTGTTTTTCTACTTCCTGAGCCCTCCCACTGCTCACCAGGGAAGCAAGAACTGCCTCCTCTGACCCTGGTAACAGACATTCCCCCAGAAGTAGGAACGGAAATGTGGCCCAGGCTGGGAAACTCAAGTCCTTTCCCAGGGTTCCTCTAACTGATGGGAAAATATATTTTTTTAATTAATTTATTTTTAATTGAAGGATAATTGCTTTACAATATTGTGTTGGTTTCTGCCATACATCAACATGTATACATTAACATGAATCAGCATACATACAACATGCCATGTAGCAACATGAATCAGTCACAGGTATACACCAGGGCTTTTCTGGTGGCTCAGATGGTAAAGAATCTGCCTACAATGCAGGAGACCTGGCTTCTATACCTGGGTCGGGAAGATGGCCTGGAGAAGGCAATGGGAACCCACTCTAGTATCCTTGCCTGGATAATTCCATTGACAGAGGAGCCTGGGGGCTAGTCCATGGGGTCACAAAGAGTCGGACACAACTGAGTGACTAACACTTTCACTTTCATACATATGTCAATGGGGAAGATATGTCCTCTCAAGTTGCAAGCCTGACAACATACCCCACGCTGCCCAAGATCACACTCACTGCAGTGGTAAAAACTCATGGATGGTAGGAGACACAGAGGTCAACAGGCAGAAAGAAAGCAGAGTGGAAGCTTGAGGGTGTGGACTGACTGTTCCTGAATCCAGTTGACCCCGAGGCACGATCTGTCCCTTTTCTTAGCTTGGTCACATGAACCCCCACATTCTCCTTTCACACCTAAACTATTTTGAGATGGGTTTCTGTCACTTATAACCAACAAGCCCCTCCGTGGTTCATCTCTTAGTTGGTTTCTTGGCCTCCTCACTGCACACATCAGTGAAATTAACTTTTAAAAATCAGAGCCCAAACCATCACTTGTCTGTCTCAAAAACCACTCAGTGTCCCACTGTCCTGGGATTAAGTACAACACCTTTCACAATATGTCCCCCTGTCTGACTTTCTAGACTTCCTGCTACTTCACCATACAAGTGGCAAATCAGGATCTGCATCTAGAACACCCTTCTCCTACCTCTGCTTATTAAAATCGGTTCAAGAAAAACGAAAGAAGGAAGGTTCTCCTCCTTTTTCAAGATCCACTTCACTTTACTCTAAGAAGACTCTTCCAAGAACTTCCTGCCTCTAAAGATGTATTTATACCCCTCCTCAGAATTAGAAGTTCTTGGCTCACATATTATTGAAGCCTGCCCCAACAGTGGTATCTAATGATCTCTGTCTCATGCTGCCTCAGATTTTGTGCTGCCTCATCTCAAGACCCTATCTTTAAGGGCAAGGCCATCACTCAGCTGCCAGAGTCAAAACTCTGAGGGTCACTTCCTCACCTCACCACCCATGCATTTACCAGGTCCACTCTAACTTTTCTCTTAATTATTCCTTAATCCAATCCCATTGTTCCTGCTACTCATCAGAACACTTAATATCTCTTACCCGGCCATTCTGATAGGTCTCCCTGCTGCCAGCTTTTTTCTTCTGCAATCTAGCTGCCCACTGATACCAGTAATAGTTCCAGTATGCAAATCTGATCATGCTTTGCTCTAGGTAAGAGAGTCAAGACCAAACTTCCTAGCAAGGAGATTAAGCCCCCCACTGCCCAGTGACTTGGCTTCTGTCTGCCATTCCAGGCTCACTGTTCACCACTCCCCAAGAAGCACCAGCCAGACCAGACTTTTTGTGGCTCTCCTCAAATCTAGAGTGCTTAAATGCTGCTGGCCTTTGCACAGATGGTCCCCTCTGTCTGGGAACATCTCCCTTGCCTCTGCCTGGTAAAGCATCCCATCTTTTAGGTAGTCCCTCCACTGAGAAATCTCCCTGGACTTCCCTAGGTAACAGCACTTCCAGAAGCCCCAGCTTAATCTGGAAGGAGATGCTCCCTCTGCATGCCCAGTGCCTAGAATAAGGCCCAGTGCAGCACACAGGCGCTCAGTAAGTTGATTTGTGATCACTCACCTAGACATCCTGGTGACATCCAGGATGTATGAAGTCAAGACATCCTGGAGTGTGAAGTCAAGTGGGCCTTAGGAAGTATTACTATGAACAAAGCTAGTGGAGGTGATGGAATTCCAGTTGAGCTATTTCAAATCCTAAAAGATGATGCTTTGAAAGTGCTGCACTCAATATGCCAGAAAATTTGGGAAACTCAGCAGTGGCCACAGGACTGGAAAAGGTCAAGTTTTCATTCCAATCCCAAAGAAAAGCAATGCCAAAGAATGTACTCCACAATTGCACTCATTTCACATGCTAGCAGGGTAATGTTCAAAATCCTTCAAGCTAGGCTTCAATAATACGTGAACCGAGAACTTCCAGATGTACAAGCTAGATTTAGATAAGGCAGAGGAACCAGAGATCAAATTGCCAACATCCACTGGATCACAGAAAAAGCAAGAGAATTCCAGAAAAACATCTACTTCTGCTTCATTGACTATGCTAAAGCATTTGACTGTGTGGATCACAACAAACTGTGGAAAATTATTCAAGAGATGGGAATACCAGACCACCTTATCTATCTCCTGAGAAATTTCTATGCAGGTCAAGAAGCAACAGTTACAACTGGACATGGAACAATGGACTGGTTCCAAATGGGGAAAGGAGTTTGTCAAGGCTATATATTGCCACCCTGCTTATTTAACTTATATGCAGAGTACATCATGTGAAGTGCCAGGCTGGATGAAGCACAAGTTGGAATCAAGACTGCAGGGAGAAATATCAATAACCTCAGATATGCAGATGACACTACCCTAATGGCAGAAAGCAAAGAGGAACTAAAGAGCCCTTTGATGAAAGTGAAAGAAAAGAGTGAAAAAGCCGGCTTAAAACTCAACATTCAAAAAATTAAGATCATGGCATCCAGTCCCATCACTTCATGGCAAGTAGACGGAGGAAAAGTGGAAACAATGACAGACTTTATTTTCTTGAGCTTTAAAATCACTGTGGACGGTGTTTCAGTCATGAAATTAAAAGACACTTGCTCCTTGGAAGAAAATCTATGACAAACTTAGACAGTATATTAAAAAGCCGAGACGCCACATTCCTGACAAAGGTCCATATAGTCAAAGCTATGGTTTTTTCTGTAGTCATGTACAGATGTGAAAGTTGGACCATAAAGAAGGTTGAGTGCCAAAGAATTGATACTTTTGAATTGTGGTGTTGGAGAAGACTCTGGAGAGTCCCTTGGACTGCAAGGAGATCAAACCAGTCAATCCTAAAGGAAATCAGTCCTGAATATTCATTGGAAGGACTGATGCTGAAGCTGAAGCTCCAATACTTTGGCCAACTGATGGGAAGAGCCAACTCGTTGTAAAAGACCCTGATGCTTTCCCTCATTGGAAAGACTGGGGGCAAGAGAAGGGGATGACAGAGAATGAGATAGTTGGATGGCATCATCAACTCAATGGAGATGAGTTTGAGCCAACTCCGGGAGATAGTGAAGGACAGGAAAGCCTGGTGTGCTACCGTCCATGGGTTTGGAAGGAATCCAACATGACTGAAGAGAGTGAACAACAACAAAGATATCAGAATTCTTTCTGGCGGAAAGCAGGCCTTGTATAACCATGGTACCTCACATAAGGCCCAACTTTGTGCTTGGTCAGCTTTATTTATGTGCAGTCTGGTCCTGCTGTATTCTTCACTCCACAGAAGCAAGACACCCTGTGGGCACTGACATGCCATAAACACTTTGCTCTTACTTGCACAGCTGAGGTTAGGAGAGTGGCACTGGGACTAGACAGGTGCAAATCTCTGCTCTATCACTTACAGAGCAGTGTGTGTTCTGAACATGTGTTTCTCACTCTTTTGGACCTCAGCTTCCCCATTTGTAAGATGAAGCCAGCAGTAGTTACCTCGTCAGAATTTTTGGTGAAGACTAAAAAGGAGAAGGAAATGGCAACCCACTCCAGTGTTCTTGCCTGGAGAATCCCAGGGACGGCGGAGCCTGGTGGGCTGCCGTCTGTGGGGTCACACAGAGTTGGACCTGACTGACGTGACTTAGCAGCAGCAGCAGCAGCAGCAGCAAAAAGAGAAAATGCATTTGGTATGTCTGTACAAGTGCCTGGCAGAGGTAGCCAGTAAATCTGTTGAATGAATGAGTTAGTGAATGAACGGCCCGTAGAATGGCAGCAATTCTTAAAGACACATCTCTCTAGTCCGTTTTTTAGAAAACCCAACATCTGTCTCCCAATGAGTCCAGCCCTGACTCCCCTGAATCTGGGGTGCAGCCAAACCCCGCCCGCAGGGTTTACTTTGAGGGCTGTGACTCTGGCCTGGAGTTTGGGAGGAAGGAGGAGCGGCATTCCCCTCATCTCACCTTTGGCTGATGAAGCCCAGGTTTCCTTGCTCTCCAGAGTAGAGTGCTGGGCCTGCCTGGTCGCTAGTTACCAGCCACCTCCAAAGAAACAGGAGCATTTCGGTCAAATAATTCAGCGTTCATTGAAATTTTAGATTTCAGTTTACAGTCAAGGTGACATTCATTTCCCACATTCTCATAAATGGACCTACAGGGCACTGTGGGAAGTATGGTGGCAGCTCTGAAAAGCCAGAAGTGACTCCAGACTTCTCTGATTTCCTGGAAGAACCCACTGCAGAACCAGCAATCCTGAATTTATCCAAACCCTGTGAACCTTGTCTATTTCAAACTGTATTGTCGCTTAAAATCATGCAAGCTATCAATGGCTCCCCATTGCCTGAGATATAAAAATTTATACCCCTCAGGGCGTCCCTGATAGCTCAGTTGGTAAAGAATCCACCTGCAATGCAGGAGACCCCGGTTCCATTCCTGGGTCAGGAAGATCGCTGGAGAAGGGATAGGCTACCCACTCCAGTCTTCTTGGTCTTCCCTTGTGGCTCTGCTGGGAAAGAATCCACCTGCAGTGTGGGACACCTGAGTTCGATCCCTGGGTTGGGAAGATCCCCTGGAGGAGGGAAAGGCTATCCACTCCACTATTCTTGCCTGGAGAATTCCATGGACTATATAGTCCATGGGGTTGCAAAGAGTCAGACATGACTGAGCGACTTTCACTTTCACTTTAGCTAGGCATATAAGGTGCTTCACAGCTATTTTGTATTTATTTATGCTAGGAAAGATTGGGGGCAGGAGGAGAAGGGGACGACAGAGAATGAGATGGTTGGATGGCATCACCGACTCGATGGACATGGGTTTGGGTGCACTCCGGGAGTTGGTGATGGACAGGGAGGCCTGGCATGCTGCGGTTCATGGGGTGCAAAGAGTCGGACACGACTGAGTGACTGAACTGAACTGAACTGATGTGTGGTTACATTTAACATTTCTCAACATTTGCTGCATATGAGAATTCTCTGGGGAGCTGTATAAAATATTGGTATCTGTGTCTCACCCTGACTTGGGAATCTTGGGTAAAATGTGCCAGCTTTGTTTCATAGCTCCCAGACTGACTTTGTGCAGCCAGGGTTGCAGAACCACTGGTTTGAGAACCACTAGTTTAATGCCTGTCAACACTGCTGGGACCCATTTCCACAGATCCGAGCCTTTGCTCTTCAGTTTCCTCTGTTTCAAGTGGCTTTCTTTCCTTTTCCTGCCTGGCTGACAGTCATCCTGACTGGCTAAGTGCAACTGTTTCTTGTTTTCCTCCCTGTCCTCCAGCAGATTCCTTCCTCCTGTAGCACTTTCTACATGCTCCTTTTCTAGTGGCATTGGAATTATTAATACTGGGTTACTTGTCTGCCTTCCTGGAAAGGCTGTCCCTGGGTCAGAATCTCTGGGGTGGGCCCCAGGCATCAGCTGTTTCATAAGCCCGACAGGTGATTCTGATCCATGACCCTCGATGGAATTTAGGCCCGCAAAAGCACCAGGTACAGTAAGCATTGATCATTTTTGTTGCATGGAATCAATGAAGTATCTCTTGTTCTTAAGGCAATCATATTGTTGCAGCTAGCTGCCTTTGATTCCCCTGGAAAGCTAAGCACCCCTGTGTTGTGGTATCCTCTTCTTCATTCATTACTTATCCATTCATCCAGGAAATACTGTACACCCTAACAAAGCCCTGGGGACTCAGGAGTAAATTTAATAAGAAAACATAGTTACCACTCTCTGGGACCTAGAATCTATTAATATATTAGTTATAACATAGTTATTATTATCATTTCTTCTGAATATTAATTGGAATTTTCCCCTTCTAGATACCATTTGATATTCACAGGTGAGGGGATATCCTATTTCCTTATATCCTGAGTATGTTGCTGGCACACTGAGGACATCCTGTAAATGGCTATCTGTTCTATGAGCTATAAATCCCCTGAGAACAGGAGCTGAATCTATTTTGCCTGCCATGCCTGACACAAGGCCTGGCCAGAGTAGGTGCTCAATAAACATGGTTAAGTAAATACATAAATACATATAAGGGACCATTAAGAAACAGAAATGAAATCTCCCAATCAAATATCCACTCCCCTCTCCCTCCATACTCTTCCCCCCAAAGATAATTTTCTTCCTGAGCATTAGGGGGTTTCAAGTTAGAGTGAGCATGAGCCCCAACTGAGATGATGCTTCTCTTACTTACTTACAGGTTGACCTGGGCCTCTACTTCAGGGTCTTTAGTTGGCCACGTCTGCAGGGGCTGGATGCCAAAGGACAGAGAGGACTTGGCTTTCCACAGAAGGGTCTGTGCCATCTGACTCCCGCAGGACCCTTTCGTCAGAGGATCCATCAGTGGGCCTGGAGGCTGCAGTGCTGTACTGAAGCAGAGGAGTTGGGAAAGGCACTGAGAACAGAGAAGAACATGGGCCCAGTGCTGGCCTGTTCTGGCTACTCCTCCCTGGGGGCCAGCCCGTCAGTAATCAGGGGTGAAGACAAGACACTCCCAAGATCCAGGTGCCCCACCAAGACTGCACACTGTGACATAACGGCCGTAGAAACATCCAAATCCTATCATACCCCTTAGCAATGAGCGGAGGACTCCACACTCTCCAGGCAGCGGAGTCAAAGGTACAAGGAGGACAGTGAGCATGTGAACCATCACAGACTTATTTAGAAAAAGGCAGCATCTGCTGAGGAAGGGAAAGCTCAGTCTGGAGTACCTGCAGAGGACGGACCTCATGGCCATCGGTGTTTAGTCCAAGAGTGCCTGGTTTATCTCCCAGCTTCCAATTAAAACAGCCAAGAAGAGCCATAAAAAGAGCCTATGCTGGCAACAACACTGTAGACAAAAGGACCAAACTCACATTGCCAGAGTAATGGCATAGAGGAAGTAAGCAGTAACCACTTGTTGAATTAACAAATGGATAGTTTATGGGAAGAAATTGAGAAATGCATTGCTGAAACAAGTCTATTTCTTTCTCCGGTGACACAGTGAGGAAGGTGGGAAGGTGATTCTGGGACAAAAGAGGGCAGCTTTGTTAGGAAATGTAGGCATCCCACTTTTTCTGATTGGAATTATTTTCCGAGCCAGTCAACAGCATTCTTCCCTCATCTCTACCTCAAGTGACACACAAATCCAAAGCAAAGAAAATCCAACTTCTATGAAATGGAACAATAAAAATCAATCTTAGCTAACACTTATGTCAAAAGGGACTCTTTGTACTGTCTTCTCAATAAACGCTGTGATAAGGCAAAAGACAAGAGCCGTGGTGGTCTTATTAGTGAGGAAGAGGCCTCTGACAGGGAGCCCCCATACTGTTGCAGCGTTTAGATGCCAAGAGAAGTGACTCCACACAGCCTGGGTGTATGGAGCCAGATGGGCACTACCCACTCCCAAGCTGCTACAGTGGTACCAATTATAGGCTGCAGGCATGTTGCAAAAGAAAAAAAGGTCACTCTTGCTAGGTTTATAAGGGATGACCCAGCTCCCCCCAACACCTTGCCTGGGTCTGAGAACACAAGCTGCATACCTGTCAGACTGCTGGATAATCTGGCCCTGGTTGGCTTCAGGCCACTTATCTTGGAAGCAACTCGACAGACATGAAAGGCTTGAGCCTTCCACGTGCGATAAATGGCAAGGAGGGAAGGGGCTGGTATGTTTGTTGTCAGTTATTCTTTACTCACTGGAACCTCAAGTCTTCCAAAGCCCAGAGTCCTAGGGCTAATGGCTGCCTTAGCAATAAACAAACAAACAATAACGGAGCAGGGTTCTGGGTGAGAGGCACAGTTTTTCTTTGAACCCTCTATAGGTTTTTCTAAATTACAAAAATAACAGTTGTATGCAAAAGATTTATTAAGAAAATATTTCTTTCTCAATTATGCAAGTTTTTTTTAAAAAGGAAAGAGAGTGCTCCTATAAGAAACCAATAAGGGAGTGAAGGAAGCTGGATGGGGAGGTGAGGTTTCATTGTCAGGCGAAGTCCTGTGAAGGAACAGCTTCAACTCAAATGAAGGCAGGCTGTCCCACACGTTAGCATCGTGCCGCATGTGACCACCGAGCAAGGAAATGCAGGCAGGGAAAGCAAGACATGTGCATGTAAAACACACACCAGACTTTAAAGACTTAGGACGAATAAAAAAGGATGCAGAATGTCTCAATAATTTTTATGTTGACCACATGTTGAAGGTAAAATGTACGGATTTTAATGTGGCTACTAGAAAATGTAAAATCACATACAGAGCTGGCTTTACAATCTGCTTGAGGTCGGTTATGCATCAGAGCTGTCCCACCTGCTGAGGGCCCTGGGTCGCAGGGTGGGGGCTGTAAACTCCAGGCACACGGCGCTCTCTGCACACGTGGCAGAGCAGCTGCAGTAAGAGCAAGCGTAGCCCACCTAGGAAGAGTGGCCACCCAGGTGTGGGTGTTAGGGCAAAAATGCACCACAGAGGGGAGGGGAGAAGATTCCAGAAATGGTGAGGGGATCTGATGGTGCGCATGATGCCCCACTTTCGATCCCTTACCTCTCCCAGCTCAGTTTGGTACCATTCCATCACTCCTCTGTCTACATATGTGCAACTTTTATGTGACATATGTACTGAGACTGTAACAGTGCTCTGTAACTTGCTCTTCTCTCTAATTCAGTCTCGGATATCTTTGTAAATTAGTAAATACAGATACATCTTTAACCTGGAACATTACAGAAGGAAATAACCTATGTTGATTATATTCTTTTAATCTTTAAATACTAAGATTTTTTCAATGTTTTAGCATGTCTATCCCTTTCATCTTTAAAATTATGTTTCAGTTCAGTTCAGTTCAGTCGCTCAGTCGTGTCCGACTCTCCGCGACCCCATGAATCACAGCACGCCAGGCCTCCCTGTCCATCACCAACTCCCGGAGTATACTCAAACTCATGTCCACAGAGTCGGTGATGCCATCCAGCCATCTCATTCTCTGTCATCCCCTTCTCCTCCCGCCCCCAACCTTTCCCAGCATCAGAGTCTTTTCCAGTGAGTCAACTCGTTGCATGAGGTGGCCAAAGTATTGCAGTTTCAGCTTTAGCATCAGTCCCTCCAATGAGCATCCAGGATTGATCTCCTTTAGAATGGACTGGTTGGATCTCCTTGCAGTATAAGGGACTCTCAAGAGTCTTCTCCAACACCACAGTTCAAACGCATCGATTCTTCGGCGATCAGCTTTCTTCACAGTCCAACTCTCACATCCATACATGACCACGGGAAAAACCATTGCCTTGACTAGACGGACCTTGGTTGGCAAAGTAATGTCTCTGCTTTTTAATATACTATCAAGGTTGGTCATAACTTTCCTTCCAAAGAGTAAGCGTCTTTTAATTTCATGGCTGCAATCAGCATCTGCAGTGATTTTGGAGCCCAAAAAAATAAAGTCTGACACTGTTTCCACTGTTTTTCCATCTATTTCCCATGAAGCGATGGGACCAGATGCCATGATCTTTGTTTTCTGAATGTTGAGCTTCAAGCCAACCTTTTCACTCTCCTCTTTCACTTTCATCAAGAGGCTTTTGAGTTCCTCTTCACTTTCTGCCATAAGGGTAGTGTCATCTGCATATCTGAGGTTATTGATATTTCTCCCAGCATAGAAACACTTCAATGCTAGTTCTTTTAAACTTTTTCCACTGTTTAATTTTGTCTTTTTGCCTAACTTTACTCTGAGTTTTTGAGTTCTTTTTTATACTCTCATCTAATTTTTTAGCTTCATTTTTAACTGTTCAGATGCTGTCTCATTACTGTTAATTTTAATCCTTTCCCTCATTTCTGTTATCTTTTCTAGTCTTAACTTTCTAATTTAAAAAATGTATGTTCCTCTTAATCTTCTGACTTATTTTATCTTTCTTGTCTCACTATTTAAAATATTCGGCAGAGGAAGAACTTCTTGGAAAGATGGCAGAGGAAGTGCTCATCTGCATAACTCCTTGGAATCCATGGAAATAAGCAAAAATAGCCCAATACACAGAAGAAAACCTACTGGAACAAGAGAAGGGAGAAACTCCATGCTATAATTCTGAAGATCTGCTGTACCGGCAGGAATGTTCTAAAGGCCGACAGTGCCCGACCCGGAGGCATGAGGCCCAGAAGCATGAGCAGCACTGGGCAGAAGGTGTTTTGTACTTTTTTTCTTTTTCACGGCCCCAGCTTTCTAACAGGAAGTGGTGGCCTAATCTGAGGAAAGGATGAAGGAGAAAAGGAAGAGTATATCTTAAGAGCCATTTGAACCTCTCTAAAGATATTACCCAAGTACATCTGAGCCCACTAAAAGAAGTCCCGTGAATCATGGGGAACTCCACTGACCTAGGCCCTCTTTGGAGGAGCCTGTTTGCCCTGAAGTGAGTAGGGGATGGAGAGCTGAGCATTCAGGGGGAGACCTGCCATGGGGTCACATATACCACAGGCACAGGGGACTCTGCAGACACGAGGATGTGGGGGGGGGAGAGAGTAAAACCAGACAGCATGTCCCCATTGCCTTTGTCCCCTTCCCACTTCCCAAGAAACATCAAGGCCAGACCTCCAGCAGCAGCTCTGAAAGAGAAGATTCACCATCGCTCAGAGAAGCAGGGATCAAGGTTAATCTACCCATATTATCAGTGGGTAAATGCAGACCCAGACAGAGGTGCTTCTACCCAAGATGAACATGCAGGAAAAAACTAGCACAGGACCTGTGAAAAGAGGTTTACAAAAGACAGATAAGAATATAGATGAGAAGATTTTTTTTTTAATAGAAATCAAAGGAAACATAACAATAGCTTGGTTTTCTCAAAAAAAAAAAATGAGACAGTAAGAACTCAAAACAAAAGATCAGATAATACCATAGACAGACTTTTCAAGGTTCTAGGATAAAAATCCCAGACTGTGGCAGGAAAAGGGTTGATTCACAGTGTGGAGGTGCTTTCTGGGAGGGGAATGGGCCTGAAGGGGAGGAAATGAGGGCACCTCTGAGCAAATCTCCTGCGTGGGGGATGTGTTCGTGTGTGCTTTCTTCCTGGACTGGGGATGGTCCTCAGATGCACACAGCTTATAGTCTTCTCCTCTGTGACTCCCAAGCCCTCAGGACGACTCAAGCATCTGTATCATGAGTCTAAAGGGATTGCTGTTGTTGTTCAGTTGCTCAGTTGTGTCCGACTCTTTGTGACCCCATGGACTGCAACCTGCCAGGGTTCCCTTCACCATCTCCCAGAGCTTGCTCAAACTCATGTCCATTGAGTCGGTGATGCCATCCAGCACAACTGTGGCGTGAGTGCTGTTTCATATGCTGGGAGGTGGACCCCTGAACGCAGCAATGGGGCACACAAGGCAACAGCATCTCAGTTCTGACTCCTTCCACAGGGCTGATAGCTCCCTTGGTGCAGGCTGCATGGATTCCTGAGCTGCACCCGTAATTCCACAAGGAACATGGGAAACTTCTGGAAGCCACATATACGTGGCTTTGCGTTATATTTATTCAATTTTTCTTTTTTTGATCTGGGCCATTTTAAAAATCTTTATTGAATTTGTTACAATATTGTTTCTGTTTCATGTTCTGGATTTTTGGCCAGGAAGGGAACGGGATCTTAGCTTCCTGACCAGGGATCGGACCAGAGATCGAAACTGCCTCACCCACACTGGAAGGCGAAGTCTTACCCACTGGACTGCTAGGGAAGTCCTTCCCTTATGTTCTTGATCTTGTATTTTATTTCCCGTTCAGATTGTTGGCTGAAAACAACCTTAAACCAAGCACAAGTCTTCATTCTTGCTTATCGGAAAACCATGATGAGCTTTTGGGGTCTGAGATGGCTCAGCAGCCAAAGGAGCAGTAACCCCCCGAGCTGGGGGCAGAGAGGAGACGTCTATCCCGAAGGAGACTGCCTCCTTCCGCAGTCACTCCCCATCCTGCCGCTTCCTTCCTCTGCAGTACTCAGTGCCCTGGGAGTCACCCCAGCTACTGGCACCCTGTCTGCCGCCCACCCCGGCCCACTAAATGTTAGCTCCATGAGAACAGGGCCCCATCTGCCTTGTTCGTGGTGTATCCTGAGTGCCTAGCACAGAGAAGGGCTCAAAAAATACATGTTGAATGAATACGTGGCTATGTGAAAATGTCATAAACACATGTGGAACGAGTTCATTCAGAATAGAGAGGCTTCGCGGGGCTGTTTTGACTCTTTTTGAATGAGGTCACTGGTGGCCCCGGTCAGAGCGCTGTGGGACCTGCTCTATTTCTTTATCCATCTCTGACAGGCAGCTGGTCCGTGAGGACTGTGACAAGTGCAGGGAGCAAAAGGAATCCATCTGCCGGCATCAACCAGGCCTGATGTATGGCACTGATGCTAGGAAAGGCTTAATGGCTGGCAGCGCTTCTAAAGGCACTTTTCTCTCTGGTCATAAAATGTGAGACAGGAATTTATGTCCTAGTTTTCATTTGTATTAAAACTATGGAATCACTGACATTTAACGGTTGGAAAGTCATCTGAGGCTTGATTTTCCAGTTTTACCTCCTCACCCTCTAAGATGGCTCCAAGACTGGCGCGCCAGCTACGCAGCAGCACACCAGTGTGTACTACCAACTTTGGATCAGCGTGTCTTATTTATGTCTGCTGTGATTGAAGAAAGATGATGTCGGTGGCAGATACTTCGGAACAACTCACAAAAGTTGGAAGGCTGAGATGTAATTTCCTAACCTGCTTGGCAGTTTAGGGTTCTGGATGTGATTTAGAGTCCACACTCTAAATCAGAGGCACTCGTGAGAGACTGATCGGAGCTGGGCAGATGAAGGGAGAGGACACAGGGCACCAGCTTGCTTTGGGAGATCATGACAGAGCTGCTGTGGTCCTGGAGTCAGCAGCGTCTTGACTCTCTGGCTTTCTGAGGGAGCAGGGGCAGCTTTGGGGATCAAAGCCGAGTTGGTTCTGCTGCTGGCTTCGGTGGCAGCTGCTTCTTGATGGATCAGCTTCTTGTTATGCAGTGGCAGCCTCCCTGATCACTGCAGAGCACAGTGGTTCTGGGGACAGGAGTTGTGCCTGGGAGCTCAGGCTAGAGTCTGCTCTCCGGCCCTGCCAACAAGTCTGTAAGCGCTTAATTTCCTGTATTGCTATTAAATCTCATTCTGCTTCTACCAGTTGGAGTGGGCTCTGTCGTCTGCAACAGATGACTGGCCGATAGGCCTTATGCCTTGATGTCTGTCTCACTGGGTTTTGAGCTTAACAGTTCGTGTGGCCCTGTGCACAGTGCAGAGGATGCAGTCTTCAGGTGGGAGCAGTGGTATAATCTCCAATGGCAAGAAAAAGAGACTATGTACTCTGAAGGAAAATATAGGCATTTGGCCTTGAGAGCTTAAAAGAAAGCTTGCTCACAGCACTAGGCCTTTCTGCTCCAATCAGCAAAAAGGTGCTAAAGGGCAACGAAAAGAATACACACTAACTGTGGACGCTTCTAAAGTCGCCTCTACGCTGGAGCAATGACTCTGTGATCACTACCCCCAACCTGCTTCATGTTGTCTTCAGCCTGTTCCAGGTGTGTCACCAAAAACTGTTATATCCAGAAGTGTACTGAAATCACAGAAGAGTTGAGAAATACCAGTCTATCCTATGGGCTTGCTTCCCAGGGTCCCCAGGTAGCACTAGTGGTAAAGAACCCGCCTGCCAATGCAGGATACATAAGAGGAAATTTCCATCCCTGGGTCAGGAAAATCCCCTGGAGAAGGTAAAGACAACCCATTCCATTACCTTTGCCTGGAGAATCCCATGGACAGAGGAGCTGGGGGGCTACAGTCCGTGGGGTCACAAAGAGTTGGAAACGATTGAAGCAACTGAGCACACACACAGGCTAACGGATAAATGGTTTAATGTCTCCACAATAAAAACTTTACTGCATCTCGAGGTCATCATGTTAGTTTAGGGTGCGCTGGCCGCTGGACTCATGTACTGAGTCCAGTCTGTTTTATTATCCCTTGTACCCACTGTGATTTTAGGTCTAGCCCGGGGTCACGCAGAGAGACGGCCTAATTCCTTGTTCATATTCAGTTCAGTCAGCTCAGTCATGTCCAACTCTCTGCGACCCCATGAACAGTAGCACGCCAAGCCTCCCTGTCCATTACCAACTCCTGGAGTTTACCCAAACTCATGTCCATCGAGTGGATGATGCCATCCAACCATGTCATCCTCTGTCGTCCCCTTCTCCAGCCCTCAATCTTTCCCAGCATCAGGGTCTTTTCAAATGAGTCAGCTCTTCACATCAGGTGGCCAAAGTACTGGAGTTTCAGCTTCAACATCAGTCCTTCCAATGAACACTCAGGACTGATCTCCTTTAGGATGGACTGGGTGGACTTCCTTGCAGTCCAAGGGACTCTCAAGAGTCTTCTCGAACACCACAGTTCAAAAGCATCAATTCTTCGGCACTCAGCTTTCTTTACAGTCCAACTCTTACATCCAGATATTATTACATCCTTTCAAATGTGGGAGGGCAGCTATTATGTCCTCTGTGAATTTTCTCTTTTTCAAGTAAAGCACCCCACACCCCCGCCCCGAAATCTTTTTTTCTTTACTGGATCCTTCCCACCAGACATAAATATCTTTATTAAACAAAAGCAGAACACACCAAAACACAAAAGCAAACAGTTTTCAATTCACACCCCCTCCGGCCCTGCAAAGAGCTGACTGGGTTCATTGTTTCCAGTTCTGTCCTTTCATTGTCTCTTGAAGCCAGTCCAGTGTGACTTTCATCCTTACTGTTCTAAAGAAGCAGTTCTTGTTAAATGCCACCTGTGACCCATGTGATACTAAGCCAATGGTCAATTCTTGGCTCTTCATTGGATGACCCAGCAGCAACACTTGACACAGAAAAGTCATAACCTCTTTCTGTTTTTTAAAACTATTTATTTACACTAATTTCTTCCCTCCCCCAAATTAGATCGTGTAGCCATGCTACACAGTGGTTTCACTTATAAGTCTCAAAATCTAACTTTTATTTGGGACTTATGTGAAGAGTTAAGCTAAGTCCATCAAATCAGAGTCATCCTTCTCACTAATAAAGTTTGTTTATTAATTCCCTTTTCCTAAAATCTCCTGGTATTCCACACATTTTTCTCACAACGTTTTTATCTTTCCCTATTTCACTGCGATTCATAGTCACATTAAAGAACAAAACAAAAACCTTGATGCATTATTTTAAACCTTTCCTGCCTGAGGGTCCACATCTACACTGTCCAATAAGGCATGCACAAACCACACATGGCTCGTGAGCACTTAAAATGTGGCTGCTCTGAACTAAAATGCTGAAGCATAAAATACACACCAGATTTCAAACACAGTACTGAAAAGAAAAGGAAATTACCTTAATTATTCTTAATAATGAGTTTATGTTAAAATGGTAACATCTGGGGTATACTGAGTTAAATCAAATAAGTTACTGAAATTAAATTTTATTATTATTATTTTTTTACCTTTTAAAATATGGCTACTACTGATTTCCCTGGTGGTACAGTGGATAAGAGTCTGCCTGCCAAGGCTGCTGCTGCTGAGTCGCTTTAGTCGTGTCCGACTCTGTGCGACCCCATAGACAGCAGCCCATCAGGCTCCCCCGTCCCTGGGATTCTCCAGGCAAGAGTACTGGAGTGGGGTGCCATTTCCTTCTCCAATGCATGAAAGTGAAAAGTGAAAGTGAAGTCGCTCAGTTGTGTGCGACTCTTAGCGACCCCATGGACTGCAGCCCACCAGGCTCCTCTGTCCATGGGATTTTCCAGGCAAGAGTACTGGAGTGGGGTGCCATTGCCTTCTCTGAAGATTCCGCATACCGAGGAGCAATGAAGCCCTCGAGCCACAACTACTGAAGCCTGTGCACCTAGAGCCCGTGCTCTGCAACAAGAGAAGACACCACGATGAGAAGACCATGCACGGCAACGAAGAGGAACCCCTGCTTGCCATAACCAGAGAAAGTCCTTGCACAGCAACAAAAAACCCAGTGTAGCCATAAACACATAAGCAAAATCTGGCTACTAGAAAATCTGAAATTCCATATGTAATTTTACATATTTGCTATTAACTAGAAGCCACTTATTCCTTTTCACTAAATAACCACGAACATCCTAGTTGTCTTTTCAAGTCAGAACACAGATAGGTATCAATCTTTTTAATAGATAATTAGTATTGTACTGACACATTCCTGATGGACTTTCTTTTTTTTTTTTTCCACTTTTACAAGCAATCCTACAGCAATCAGCCTTCTACATATTCCTGCTTGGGCAGTCACACCTCATTGCTAACTTACATTTGCTTCCTGTCCTCTAAGATCCTGGCTCGAGAGACAACCAGATGTGTGATTTATACTTTACAACATCTCTAAACTTGCATGCTGCTTTAGAATTTTTTTTCCTAGGAAAACCAGCAGTGAGCCTCATTGTACAGGCCAAATCTCCTAATTTTCCTATAGCACTGTTAGTTAGACTTCATCTCTGTTCAGATCTTCAGCTCTGGAAACCAGACAACCAAATATAATTTCTCATATTAACCCTCCAAAGCAAAACTAATTTGACTATTGTTTTCCTCCAAGAAAGGAAGCTGTTTTATATTAACTTAAACTCTTTAGTGAATAATAAAAGTTGTTTTTTCCCTTCTCTTAGGGGAACAGACATAATATGAAAATTAATTTTCGTCTGTTGGCCCTAAGAGCTCATTATGTCAACCTGATACAAGACAGCTCTTAATAGCCTTTCCCAGGAAAACTGCTGTTTTTCCAAAAGAAAATTGACAGTGGCAGATTTATTTGTGATTAAATACTCAAGGGGCTGACATAAACAAAAAGAATAATGACATAATATAGAGGAACAAAGGCTGTGAAAACAACCCACATTAAAATGCTTGTTTATAGTACCTGGAAAAAAAAGTTCTCCTGAAAAAAAAATATCTAAGAGTCAGGAGAAACATAAGGAAGAAGAAAAGGAGGCAAGCAAATGCATAATGGATAATTGTTCTTTTCTGATTTTGTCTTGGCCTAGAAAGCCATCTTCAGGAATAAGAAAGCATTTGTCTTGGCATCAAATTTGTTCTCACAAGGCGTGGGCTCTATGCATTACTAATAAGGAAGTCACTCTGTAGGAAGCAGTATTTGGGAAAGTGAAAAATATGCTTTATATTTGTAATTCAGAATCTTCTGTCTATGTAGGGCTCTTCTCTCACTGTGGCTAAACTTAGTAAGCATAATTTAACCACTCTACTAAGGTAGTCTTTTACAATCAGTATTTTAAAAATGCAGAAATCCCCATTTGGTGACTCTAGGATGACATCTGGGAATCTGTAATTTGGAAAGCTTTCCAAATTTAATTGCACTTTTTTCTTGGATAGGGGCACCCATCCAGTATCCATTCCCCTTCTGATGATAGCACTGTGATTCTTCCTCTGGGCAATCACTTCTTCGTGGTCTCTGTGAAGTGATCTAACCTCTCCCCCCACCCTCATCCTACCCAGTTCTGGCTTGGGCACATGACCCAGACCCAGCCAATTAGAATGTTTTATCCCCTCTGGTCAAAATGATTGATTCACAGATGAGCATAGAACCTAAGAGATCCAATGAATGTCAAGCCTGGGGCATGTTCTAGAACCATTGAGAAGGAGGTCTTATAATACCTTTCTGCTGGGACTGTTCAGTGATAGAAAGTAAGTCTGGAATCATTCATTTTCTTTGTCTCCAGGAGGAAAGACTTTGAGAATCAAGTCAATCTAGAAAATGAAAAAGACTCCTGAGGACATTATTTGAGCACCTGGTTCTATTCTTTCCTAAAGCTTGGTCTGGGCTTCCCAAGTGGTGCCAGTGGTAAATATACCTGCCAATGCAGGAGATGCAAGAGACCTGGGTATGATCCCTGGGTTGGGAAGATCCTCTGGAGAAGGGAATGACAACCCATTCCATTATTCTTGTATGTAAAATCCAATGGACAGAGGAGTCTTGCAGGCTACAGTCCATGGGGTAGGATCCTATTGAGCAACTAACACTTTCACTTTTTAAAGCTTGGTCTTCCCCAGCATTTTGCAGTTTCATGAGTCAATGAGTCTCCTCTGCTTGCCATTCACAGCCTTTGATAATCTCAAAAAAATTTGAAAAAGTGCTAAGGTACTAATCAGAAAAAGTGTGATGTATTACTAGTCCTGCCTGTAGCTGAAGGACAACTGTTCAATGGTGATTATAACCGAGAGGCCAGGAATACGAATTACTTGACCACAATCCAGCCACGAGTTTTCACCTGGTATCAGAGCCATAGGCATTGCTACTGCAAGTGGCAATGAAAGCAAAATTATTAATATAAATGATGGGTGGTAAGTATAGGGAGGCAAGCTTTGACTTCACTAACAGGGAAAGATAATAAAGCTGCCCAATAACAAATGTAGTTGTGTGCTCCCTTACCTTAGATGTAATAAGCAGAAGTTGGATGACCAGCTGCAAGGGTTTCTGTAAAAAGATTCCTGTATTATCCTAGAGGAGTGGTTTTTAAATATGTCCTTGGACCAGCAATTTGGGCATTACTTGTGAGCTCGTTACAAATCCATCCACAGATCCATCCTCACCCAGAGAATCAGAATCTCAAGGGGAGATGGGGGAGGGACAGGAAACTGTTTTAAGAAGCCCTCTCTATACAATCAGCAAAAACAAGACTGGGAGCTGACTGTGGCTCAGATCATGAGCTCCTTATTGCCAAATTCAGACTTCAATTGAAGAAAGTAGGGAAAACCACTAGACCATTCAGGTATGACCTAAATCAAATCCTTTATGATTATATAGTGGAAGTGAGAAATAGATTTAAGGGACTAGATCTGATAAACAGAGTGCCTGATAAACTATGGACAGAAGTTCGTGACATTGTACAGGAGACAGGGACCAAGACCATCCCCATGGAAAAGATATGCAAAAAGGCAAAATGGTTGCCTGAGGAAGCCTTACAAATAGCTGTGAAAAGAAGAGAAGCAAAAAGCAAAGGAGAAAAGGAAAGATATACCCATTTGAATGCAGAATTCCAAAGAATAGCAAGGAGAGATAAGAAAGCCTTCCTTAGTGATCAATGCAAAGAAATAGAGGAAAACAATAGAATGGGAAAGACTAGAGATTTCTTCAAGAAAATTAGAAATATCAAGGGAACATTTCATGTAAAGATGAGCACAATAAAGGACAGAAATGGTATGGACCTAACAGAAGCAGGAGATATGAAGAAGAGGTGGCAAGAATACACAGAAGAACTGTACAAAAAAGATCTTCAGTACCCAGATGATCATGATGGTGTGATCACTCACCTACAGCCAGACATCCTGGAATGTGAAGTCAAGTGGGCCTTAGGAAGCATCACTATGAACAGAGCTAGTGGAGGTGATGGAATTCCAGTTGAGCTATTTCAAATCCTAAAAGATGATGCTGTGAAAGTGCTGAACTCGATATGTCAGCAAATTTGGAAAACTCAGCAGTGGCCACAGGACTGGAAAAGGTCAGTTTTCACTCCAATCCCAAAGAAAGGCAATGCCAAAAAATGCTCACATTAGCACACAACTGCACTCATCTCACACGCTAGCAAAGTAATGCTCAAAATTCTCTAAGATAGGCTTCAGCAATACGTGAACCATGAACTTCCAGATGTTCAAGCTGGTTTTAGAAAAGGCAGAGGAACCAGAGATCAAATTGCCAGCATCCACTGGATCATCGAAAAAGCAAGAGAGTTCCAGAAAAACATCTATTTCTGCTTTATTGACTATGCTTAAGCCTTTGACTGTGTGGATCACAATAAACTGTGGAAAATTCTTCAAGAGATGGGAATACCAGACCACCTGACCTGCCTCTTGAGAAACCTGTATGCAGGTCAGGAGGCAACAGTTAGAACTGGACATGGAACAACAGACTGGTTCCAAATAGGAAAAGGAGTACGTCAAAGCTGTATATTGTCACCCTGTTTATTTAACCTATATGCAGAGTACATCATGAGAAACACTGGGCTGGAAGAAGCACAAGCTGGGATCAAGACTGCCAGGAGAAATATCAATAACCTCAGATATGCAGATGACACCACCTTATGGCAGAAAGTGAAGAAGAACTAAAGAACTTCCTGATGAAAGTGAAAGAGGAGAGTGAAAAAGTTGGCTTAAAGCTCAACATTCAGAAAACTAAGATCATGGCATCTGGCCCCATCACTTCATAGCAAATAGATGGGGAAACAGTGGAAACAGTGACAGACTTCATTTTTTGGGCTCCAAAATCACTGCAGATGGTGACTGCAGCCATGAAATTAAAACACTTGCTCCTTGAAAGGAAAGTTATGACCAACCTAGACGGCATACTAAAAAAACAGAGACATTACTTTGTCAACCAAGGTCCGTTTAGTCAAGGTTATGGTTTTTCCAGTAGTCATGTATGGATGTGAGAGTTGGACTATAAAGAAAGCTGAGCACCGAAGAATTGATGCTTTTGAACTGTGGTGTTGGAGAAGACTCTTGAGAGTCCCTTGGACTGCAAGGAGATCCAACCAGTCTATCCTAAAGGAGATCAGTCCTGAGTGTTCATTGGAAGGACTGATGTTGAAGCTGAAACTTCAATACTTTGGCCACCTGATGCAAAGAACTGACTCATTAGAAAAGACCCTGATGGTGGGAAAGATTAAAGGTGGGAGGAGAAGGGGATGACAGAGGATGAGATGGTTGGAATGTATCACTGACTCGATATACATGAGTTTGGGTAAACTCCGGGAGTTGGTGATTGACAGGGAGGCCTGGCGTGCTGCAGTCCATGGGGTCACAAAGAGTCGGGCATGACTGAGTGACTGAACTGAATTGAACCTGGGCTTCCCTGATCATCCAGGAGTTAAGTATGCACCTTGCAATACAGGTGACACTGGTTCAAGCTGAAGATTCCACATGCTAAAGAGCAGCTAAGCCCTGAGCCCATGCTCCAGAGCATGTGTTCCACAAGAGAAGCCCCGGAATGACACACTTGTGCACTTCAACTAGAGAGTAGCCCCCACCCGCCACAACTAGAGAAAGTCAGTGCACAGCAACAAAGATCCAGCACAGCTAAAAAAGAAATGATTTTTCTTTAAAAAAATAAAGGAATCCTTCCTGGTGATTCTCATATATGTCAGGTTTGAGACCAACATTATTAAACTTGAGAGCGCTGATTCTCAGTTTCCTAAGCTTCCATCCCCAGAGATTCTGACTGAGTAAATTCGGGGCTGGGCTTGGGGACTTGCATTTCTAACAAATTCCCAGATAATGCTGATGGTGCTGGTCCAGGGACTACACTTTTGAGAACCACTATTTGAGAGGGTGACCTAAGAGATGTCTGAAGTTCCGTTCAGTGTTGAGATTCTCTGATCTTGAGGATTGACATTGCAAATCCAGTCCTACTGCACGACCCTGTTAACGCTTTGGTTCATGTGTGGTTTGGGTCCATGAAGTGTTGCTGCCAAAATGACACAGCTCAGCAGTAGAAGAGTACTTTAAAATAACTCAGGTTCATCACTAAGTCACAAAAGATAACAGATGTATTTCTTAAAATATAACTTAGAGCCACAAAGGAGAAGGCAATGGCAACCTACTCCAGTACTCTTGCCTGGAAAATCCCATGGATGGAGGAGCCTGCTAGGCTGCAGTCCATGGGGTCGCAAAGAGTCAGACACGACTGAGCGACCTCACTTTCACTTTTCACTTTCATGCATTGGAGAAGGACATGGGACCCACTCCAGTGTTCTTGCCTGGAGAATCCCAGGGACGGGGGAGCCTGGTGGGCTGCCATCTATGGGGTCGCACAGGGTTGGACACGACTGAAGCAACTTAGCAGCAGCAGCAGTGCAACAAAAACCATAGGGAAACCTATTAGCCACCCTCAGACAAAGTAGGTGTTTCTGTACCTCTGACTGGTCAAGACTTCCTAAAGGTTTTTATTCAGGCAGTCCTAACCAGTGCCCTGTGGACCTACTGTCCTTTGCCTCAGTCCCTCTCTTCCTAAATTTACTGCTTCAAAACCTGCAAAAATGCTGGGCAGGACCTTGCTCTGAGGGCAGGGGAGGAGGAAAAACTGAATAGGCAAAGCTAGGATTTTAATGAGGCATGGGAAGGAAAAGGTTGAGAACTTTCACGTAGACGTTAATCATTTTTGTCCATAACAGTTATGATTTACTCACGCTTTGTGCCAGACACTGTTTTTAGCACTTTGTGTAAATCAGTTCACTTAAAGCTCACATCAATATTGTGAGAGTGGTGTTAACTGTCACTTTACAAATGAGTTAACTGAGGCTCAGAGGGGTTAAACAACTCGTCCAAGGTCACACACAAAACAAGTGAGAAGTTAGAAACCTGAACTTGGGTCTGTGTGGCTCCCAAGTCCTTGTTCTTGAACACTGCCTGATAAGCCTTCTACCAAATGAGGACAAACACATCTAGGGCAAGTGGCTTTGCAGCACCGGGTTTCCCAGCTAGTCCTCCTCACTGCCACCTGCTCTGAGCCCTCACGCCTGGGCCCCTCCTCGCTCCTTTATATCCATTATGAGCTGTGTGTGCCTGCCAGTTATTGGTGCTGATACGGGAGAGTCAGCAAAGACAGCTGCCATCTTGAAAGTAATGCCTTTTTTGCATGATGTCACCAAGATGAATGAATAAATATGGTTAAACCAGATTCTGAAAGGCCCTAAACACGAGGCATTGGCATTTAAACTTGACACAACAGGAAATGAGAAGTAGTAGAGGACTTTGGAGTGGGGAAGGCTAAACCTGCAACACACCCGGAAGTGAGACGGAGGCTCTCGCCCCTGGCTGCCCATCACAGTCACCAGCATCCCACGCCCCATCAACATCCTGGACTTTTGGGAAGAACAGGCCTGGGGGAGGGACCCACACAGCTGTTTGGTTAAGATGTTTCACAGGTGATTCTTCTGTTGGCCCTAAAAGTCCACGATGTCAGTCCAGTGCAAGACTGCTCTTCATTCAGTTCAGTTCAGTTCAGTCGCTCAGTCGTGTCCAACTCTTTGAGACCCCATGAATCACAGCATGCCAGGCCTCCCTGTCCATCACCAACTCCCGGAGTTCTCTCAAACTCACCTCCATTGAGTTGGTGATGCCATCCAGCCATCTCATTCTCTGTCGTCCCCTTCTCCTCCTGCCCCCAATCCCTCCCAGCATCGGAGTCTTTTCCAGTGAGTCAACTCTTCGCATGAGGTGGCCAAAGTATTGGAATTTCAGCTTTAGCATCAGTCCTTCCAATGAATACCCAGGACCGATCTCCTTTAGGATGGACTGGGTGGACTTCTCTGCAGTCCAAGGGGACTCTCAAGAGTCTTCTCCAACACCACAGTTCAAAAGCATCAATTCTTCGGCGATCAGCTTTCTTCATAGTCCAACTCTCACATCCATACATGGCCACTGGAAAAACCATAGCCTTGACTAGACGGACCTTGGTTGGCAAAGTAATGTCTCTGCTTTTCAATATGCTATCTAGGTTGGTCATAACTTTCCTTCCAAGGAGTAAGCATCTTTTAACTTCATAGCTGCAATCAGCATTCGCAGTGATTTTGGAGCCCAGAAAATAAAGTCTGACACTGTTTCCACTGTTACCCCATCTATTTCCCATGAAGTGATGGGACCAGATGCCTCTTCACAATCTCACTTAAAAGTGAGATGATTTGGACTACTGCATTAAAGAGGTATTTTTTTGTTTGTTTGTTTTTAAAACTTTTAGTGTTGTGTTGGTTTCTGCCATACAACCACGCGAATCAGCCATAATCATACAGTACACCCCCACCTCCTGAGCCTCCCCCATCCCCCATCCCATGGCTCCAGGTCCTCGCAGGGTGCCAGGCTGGGCTCCCTGTGCTACACAGCAACTCCTCACCAGCTCTCCATTGCACACCTGAGAGTGTATTCATGCTGATGCTATTTTCTCCACTCGTCCTCCTCTCACCCTCCCCCACTGTATTCACAAGTCCATTCTCTACATCTGTGTCCCCATTGGTGGTGGTTTAGTCACTAAATCATGTCTGACTCTTGGGACCCCATGGACTGTAGCCTGCCAGGCTCCTCTGTCCATGGGGAATCTCCAGGCAAGAATACTGGGAAAAAAAACAGGCAAGTTTATATGCTCTTGGAGGAACTGTAAACTGCCACAACTTCCCAGCATTTTGGCCTTCTGCTTCAAAGCCTTTAAAAAGTTCATTTTCTTGGGTCCAATAATCTCCATCACTGCTATGAATTTCTCTGAAGATGATAACCTCTTACAGACTCACACACAGACAAATGCATGTGATTTTAATGTGTCTTTAGTCCAAGTGAAAAACTGATAATAAACTGCATGTTCAATAATAAAGCGTGGCTTGAATACATTGTCCTCCAATAAACAAATTATTTTTATAATCAGAAAAATGGTAATCGTTATTTCTAAAGTTTATATGATAATATCATGGAGAGTTAAATAGAGGGAAAACCTCTGGAGGCTGTGAAATCATTTAGTCTTTCAGGTATAAGGTCATGAAGACAGAGGAGGAGTAAAAGTGAGATTCCAAAGGAAGAGAGAAAATTTCTAAACCAGTGCAGTCCAATATTGGAAACATTAGTCATAGGTGGCTATTTAAATGGACTCCCTGGTGGTTCAGATGGTAAAGAATCTGCCTTCAATGCGGGAGACCCAGGTTCAATCCATGGGTCAGGAAGATCCCCTGGAGAAGGAAATGGCAACTCACTCCAGTATTCTTGCCTGGGCAATCCCATGGGCAAAGGAGATTTAAAGTGAAATAAAATTTCAAATTCATTTCCTTAGTTGGATTAGCCATATTTCAAGTGCTCAACAGCCACAGGTGGCCAGTGGCCACAGAATCAGACAGTACAGACTACAGAATGCCTCCATCATCACAGAAAGTTCTACTGGACAGAGCTGCTCTAAACATTCTACCACAGGCCTGGATCCAGCTTTTGACTCATCTCTTCAGCCTCATTTCTTGGTACACTTCCCATCCTTCGTGCTCCAACAAGAGTATAAGCATCAGAAGGGCAAAAACCATACCTGCCTCATGCTCAGGGAGAGGTACTATCCCAGTAATTATCTACAGTGATGTGTGGAATAGCAGATCAATGTGTAGATTGCTGAGACAGCACAGAGCTCAGCCTGGGGTTCAGGGAAGACTTTCCAGAGGAGGAGGGGAAGGCATTACCCAAAGACTAAAGAAAAGACTATTTATTCTAAGAGCATGATATGAGTCAAGGCACAGATGAGAGACAGCACAGCATAAGGGAAAAATCACCAGCTGGTCAGGCATTTATTTATTCAACAGATAGTAAACGTCTGTGATGGGCTAGGCTTGAGCCAGGCTCTGACGACAGAGCCACGAACAGCTACAGTCCCTATTCTCAGGAGGTTGACACTCTTGTCCGGTATTGTGGGAGCACCAAGGGTGAGGTGAGGTGCCCAAGAGCCTGGCATCTCATACTCAGGGTCCTGTTTGTTTCTTTATCCTAGCTTTTCTGCCACAGGAGGGTCAGAGTCCCACTTCCTTTCTTTCTCCCTTTCCTCTGCCCCAGCCCCGATGGAGGCCCTGCGGGATGGAGAACTCTCAGGAGTGGGGAGCAGGGGTAAGGCATGGGAAGGGCAGTGGACAGTGTGGTAAGGCTCTTCCAGCGGACAGCGAGGATGTGGATTTAAGAGGTGGAAGAGGGACTTCCCTGGTGGTCCACTAGCTAACACTCCATGCTGCCAAGCCAAGGGCGCCAGGGGTTCGATCCCTGGTCGGGGGACTAGATTCCAACATGCTACAACTAAAGATAGAAGATCCTGCTTGCCGCAACTAATACCAGGTGCAGACACGGGGGAAATATTTTTTGTTTAAAATAAAGAGAGAGGTGGAAGAATAAAGCCAGAAAAGTGTAGTTGGGGGCAGATAGAGTATTCTAGAAGTGATCAGGGACTGAAAAATAGGAGGGCCCACTTCAGCGACGTCGGAGCGGGAGAGAAGGCACTCTAAGTTAAGAAGATGCCCTCCGAGGGAAGGAATCTAGCCGGGCAGACGAAGCGCCACCGAGGCCGGCGGGGGAGGGCGTGTCAGCGGGGCAAGATTCCGGGGGGAAGGACCCGAACACCTCAGGCGAGTTCCCCAGGGACGCGGGCGAGAGGGGCAGGGCAGCCCTGGCAGAGGAAAGGCGTCGGCGGGTCAGCGGGGTCGGGCACGTCGGAGGCCAACGGCCAGGATGGGCGGGGCCCCGAGGCAGCAGGTGTGCTTACCTGAGGGGCCAGGCGGGGAGGCTGGAGCTGGCCCGGGTCCTGGGGCGGCGCAGAGGGACTCCCCGGGTGAAGCGAGACCGTCCTCCCTTAGACGTTAGGGGGGCTATTTCCCGACCTTGTCCTTGAGCATTTACAAGAGGCGGACAGGGCGATTCTCCACAGCCCGAAATCTGCCTAGAGCCAACGGCTTTGCTCGGGGCCTGCCAAGGGACCGACGCTTTTGGGGGCGTCTCGTCGGGCTGGGATCCTCGTCTGGCGCTTCATGAGGCGACTCCCTCCCGCACCTGCCGCTCGGGCGGCCCAGCCCCCCGCCTCGATTCCCGGCCGCTGGGCTCAGGCTCCTCGCCGGATTCCCCGCAGACTCACCCAGCCCCCGGCCTCGCGGCCCTCGGTCCCCTCAGACCGCCACCCCCCACGTGGCTGGCTCCCCACTTCCGCCCCTCCCGGACCGCTGTACCTGGGGCTCTCGAAGCTGCACCCCCTGCGCCGCAGCGCCGCCCTCTTCTGCCGCAGGAGCGCAGCGGCCGCCCCGCCGGGCTCCCGCTCCATCGCCCCGGGCGGGGGCCGCGGGCTCGGGCGCACTCGGGTGGGCTCGGGCCTCGGCGGGGCTCGGCGGGCCGCTCGGCTAGCGCGCCGCAGCCCACGCCCCGCCCCGCGCGCCTCAGCCCGGCCTAGGCCCCGCCCCAAACTTCGGTCCAGCCCGCTCCGCGCCCCTCGATGGGGGGGTCTAGGCCCCGCCCCGGCCCCGCCCCGAGACTGAGTCCCGCCCATTCTCTGCCCCTCGGCCGGCTTCAGACCCCGCCCAACCCCGCCCCGAGCTGCAGCCCCAGCCCACTCAGCGCCCGTCTACAGGGTCCAGGCCCACCCCAGCTCCGCCCCGCGCTCCAGCCACGCCCCTCCCGGACAGAATCCCGCGGGGATCGGGAGGCAGGCTGTCAGCACCTCCTCTAGGCCCACATGCCACCCCATCCCCAGCTCCATACGGTCCGTGGCCCCGCTGCTCCCGCTCGGTGGCCCTCAGCACAGACCTAGGCCCCACACACCTACCTTCCCACCACTGAGCTCTTGGTCGCGGCCTCTGCCCTCACCGCCAAGGATCGGCTCCTTAGAGTCTTTCCTCCACGTCTAAGAACCTCTCAGCTCTTTCTAATATAGCGCCATCCCCGCTGGGGGCCGCCTTTCCCCGTGTCCCACCCATAGGCAAGGCCTTGCCTTTTCTCTTCCAGCACCCCCCACCTCCAGCACCACCTCCCCAGCCCGGGACTGAGATCTCCCAAATCAAGCTCTGGGCCCGCCTCAACCCAGCACTAAGGCCCCGCCCACAGCCCCGCCTCTGCAAGTGGCCCTGCCTGCTCCCCCTCACCTCCGCGGGTACCCAGGTCCTGGCTAGCTGGCTACATTTCTGGGTACCAAATCGAAGCTAAATAGGAATTCTACCTTACCTTCTGCGTTAGCTCGCGGATCTCGCCATCCATCAAAAAAAAAAAAAGAGTACTGCTGTCTCCAGGTGGCGTTTGTGATGCCTGCCTGCCTGCCTGCCGCAGTGAGGCCGAGGGGCTGGAGTTTTGCAGGCTACCAGTTGTGGGCTCAAGTCTTGACTTAGTTTCCTGCACTGTCAGATGCATCCATCTCAGAGCTCTCGAACAGCCCTCTGAGGGCAGCGACCCTATCTGGGTAAAACTGGCGGTCATTGTACCACATAAGTCGTGAGGAGCAGCTGAGCTAGGGAACCTCAGTCAGGAGGGGCTTGTCATAGTGAGTGAGGTGTGGTCATGCTGGCCAGGAACTGGTGGTGCAGACGCTGAGGACTGTGTGTGTGGGAAGCCTGAGCTTGGAAGACACTAGCTGGGAAACTGTGGCAGGTGGGGCCAGGGGTCCCCACGATCAACTTGGATCGTGTTACCCCCTGGTGCACACTCCCTCAACAACTTGAAGGTGCTTTTCCAGGTCTGGACTCCTTCACTGCCGCAAACTCCAGCAGAGAAGTCAGTCTGGAGAATACAGGGGAGGACAAAATGTAGGGGACTTCCCTTTTCTCTTTCCTGCCCCTTGAGACTCCCACTTGTTCCTCTCCTCAGGTGTCCATGAGACAATCCTTGTAAGACCGTCTCCCCCACCCCACTTTCCTTTTATGCAAAGTCAGAGTGGGTTTCTGGGTTTTGTGCAGCATCATGAACTTCCCCCAACATACCTTTTCAGTCTTGGAGCCCATTATGCCCCCAAATCCTGGACTCAGCAATACTGGGTTGCCCGCCTCCCCAACCTTGTCCTGTTCCTTCTCTTACATCCTCCCACCTTTCCTGCCCACCACATGTTCAGCCATCTCTGAAATGAATCTGCAAGTGGCACTGCCCTCTCTCTAAGGCTTCCCCCAATTCTGTGTCCCGCCCCCGAGTGCCCACAGCACTAACTCTGCCCCTCCCCAAGGGCACTGCTCCAGTATGTCATTCATGTTCTAGTAATCTCTTATCTGAGTGCCCACACCTCCTTCACGTCTGTGTCTGGCACAGCAACTGTTGGCTAATGGAATGCACGTGACTTTAAAAAACTGAGCAATATTCATTGGAAAACACATTTAATTTCAAAGTAAACAAAAATGTTTATACACTAAAGTATTTAATTAGTGAAACAATTATTATCCACATAACAAGCTGAAAAATACAGCGACTTGATACAAGACTGAGGTAACAAAATACTTCACCAAAAATCTAAAGAATCCCACAGAGGGCTGATGTTCAGTGGTCACTGCAGATGAGACAATTCACAAGAATTAGGGAAAGTCCTTACACAACTGCATGCAGGGGGATCTGCTGGAAAAAAAAGACAGCTCGGGAGAGTGCAACAGATTGAACAAGAAACGAATTGAAATGTAAAAATTGATTCTCAACTTACTTGGAGGAATACGTAAGAAATTGAAAACTACTCTCTATGCAACATTTTGAATGCTAAGTGAAAAACCATGCATTTTGGCACAAAATTTATTGAAGATTTTACCACACTAAATTAATCACTATTGTTACTGAATGGTCACAGTCGTTCAGAAACGGATAAAGAGCTCAGTGATTACAGAGCTCACAGACGCTCCATCGCTGCTGCTGCGAGCAGGGGGTTGGGGGCTGCCCGTGGCGCACACACATTGGTGCAGCACCAGTGGTGAGGCGGTCCATGGGACAAGTTCTCGACACCCAAGGGAAAGCAGCTCTTGCTCAAGCTGTACTTGTGTTTAACACTGAAATTAAAACCAAAGAACTCCTGAAGGAAATACTGTAAGCGCTCTGACGTGACTCTGGTTCCACCCCGGAATCCTCACTGTGGCCAGCCATAGCTCTGTGCCTGGCTGTCCTGTGCCAACCAGCCACTCGGACAGTAACTGGACTCGCAAATTGAAGACTATTCAGTCTGTTGAGCCTTTCGAAGCCTTTCTGAAGGAATCCACACAGGGTTTCTACCCTGTGCTGGGGAGGGGTTGCTGGGGGTGGTGAGCCAGGGTCTTGCTGGGAGAGAGGAAATGGAGTGGTGAGGACTATTTATTCACTGAGAGGTCAGCTCCGTGAGGGCAGGGCTTAGGTTTATCTTGTTCTCGGTCCCCTCGATCCCAGGGAAGAGTCTGGCACACAGGAAGCACTCACTAGAGATGATAATTGATGGCCGAATGGGTGGCTTTACACAGAGGGTCTGTTATTTCAAAAGGACTCTTGTAGTTTTTCTTTTAAAACGTGAGATCACGAAACATGTCAGAATGATGTGGGGCTGATTAAAGTGATTTACCAAGTAACAATAGGTAAGTCAGGTTGTGTTTTCAGCACTGTTCACGTGGTTGTCAGCATCAGTAATGTGGGTCCAGAACTCTAGACTCTCCACCTGTGGAATGAAAGCAGACCTTGCTTGTAAGGGCTTCCTGTCTCGTGGACCATTCTTCCACCTGTCAAATGGCATCCTAAAAGACACACATCCTGGGCTTGGAAGGTGGGAGGAAGACGATGAAAGAAATACTGGCCACACTGGTAAGGAAAAAAATACTTTATAAATTCAGGTGGCAAGAGAGAGTGAGTTCTTTCATAAGCAGAACCCCTTCAATGTCTTCTCGTCAGGGTCCACAGGGGGCTGGGTGATGAACTGGCTTCTCCAGGGAGGGGAGGCAGGCCACACTGTCCCACTGGGCACACTCAAATCAATATTTCTACAGCTTTCCGCCAAATCTGTCCTCCACAAACTTTCAGTCGTCAGAATGCACTTGGTTGACCTTGAGTTACAGCATGCGTTTGACAGAGAGGAGTGAAAATTACTCCTGGGGAGAGGTGAGTGAGCTGTTTGCATGGCATCATGAGGATACTGTCTACTCCATAGTTCGCAGACAGCACTCTAGAACTTTCATTCAGGGGTGCCATCATTTCTTTGCTTAAAAGAAAAAAAGATACAACATACGCGTGCACATCACCTTCAGTGTTTTCACAGACATCTGTGCACAGTGGCGAGTCAGAGAGCAAGACCCAGGCGTGCTTCCTTCCAGGGCGAGAATCCACCCGGGGGCTTTCCCCTTTGGGGTTTGTGCCTAGCCCTCCCTCTGCCCCTCGCTTGCTATGACTTGCATGAAGGACAAACCAATGTTAGGAAGACAGCAAGCGTGGCCCTGAGCCCCTGCTGGGAGAGCCAGGAGCCTTATAGCTTCATCCGCAGGACTCTTCTAGTAAGTTCAAGGTTCTTACCAGTTCAATGGAGAGTCCAAGCTAAGAATGTTTCCAGGAGGGGACATGGAATCAATTTCAACTAGTGAGAAGACTAAACACTTTGACAAGAACTGCGATTGTGCTATTTCAAAACTGAGCTCAGAAGAAAACGTTTGTGAAAGATAAAGAAAATCTGTAAAGGGCAGGGAATGATCTGATTTAGTGGAGCCTTAAATTTTGAGGTTTTTACATTGGCTTCTATAATATCTCACTGTGGAAAAACCAGGGCAGTCTGAAGAGTAGAGAAACTCAAGGAATGTACTTCAAACTTTAGACTTAAAAAAAAATTAGTAGGTAGAATCAGAGACAATATCAGTTAAAGCATTAACACTGCATGGTTCTGGTGAGAGGTGTTGGGGTGTCTGGTGTGTTCATTCAGACTCCAGATGCTAGTCTGAGCAGCTGTTGGTATGAATTAGGTGCATGCATCTGACCCCAGCTGTGGGGGGTGTGCGAAGCACCGATGATGGGCCAGGTTTGATGGCCGCAACTTCCCCATTGGGCGTTTCTCCCACCACCAAAGTATTCTAGACCCTGTTCCAAAGGAAGTTAGTTACTGAGCACAGTAAGGTGCCATCACAAAACAAGACCCCGATGACAACCACTTTCCTCAAAAATTCATCTGAATTTTCGGAAAAGTGGTCGCCTTTTGATCAAAATACAGGGGTGGGTTCTTCGGCAGTTTTAAAATCGACCTATTACCATTTAGAGGTTAAAGTGTTGTTTTGAAGCATCTTGCCCAGAAACTCTTTTAAGAGTAGTTTGCGGTCTGATCAGTGTGAGCTCTGAAACCACGAGAGTGACAAGGACCCAAAAATCCAGTCTCTTTCAAAACATCATTCAGGTTTCCTTCTCAGTATCAGGACACCCAGATTAGAAAAAAGAGAGAGGGAAAGAGGAGGAGGAAGAGGGCTGGGGGGAGAAGCTACAGCAATAAAGCTACCATAAATAAAGCTAATCTCTGTTCATGACTTTAAATAAAAATGTATTTGTGCAAAGTAAGTCACTTAAAAACACGACAAGGAGTGACAGGTGAAGGATGGTGTTCACCTGAAGAGCTCTCAGCCGAAACCAGAGCTCTGACTGTCCACTCCCCGGGGCTTTGCTCTCTCGTCACCATGGTCATCAACTATTGTGCCCTTGGACTTGGCTGATGGAGAATTTGCTGGTGACTGTGTTTGGGGGCAAGAATGGGGGAGCTTAAGGCCTCGGTGTCACTCAGGCTCCCCAGTGTAATCGGGAATCCCAGAGGCCCCGCCCTGGCAGTGGAGGCAAAGAGATGGGTTGGGGAGAGAAAGCCTGGCCCTGTGCGGAGAGGTTGGTGCAGAGTAGCTTCCATGCAGCGGGTCAGGTCACCGCACACAGTTGGCCTTGAGAAGCTGGCAGAAAGCGGCTCCCATGCTGGCACAGGGCAGGGTGGCGGGAGAGGGGAGGAGAAATTGGGGGGGGGGGGCGCGCCTTCAGCCCCTGTGGGAGGGGGCTGGGAGGAAGCAAGCCGGCCAGAGGCCGGCCCAGTCCATGGTTTCGAAGCCGGGTCCTATCTCAGAAGAGCTGACGGCAACAAGGCCTGGGAGGGCCCGGGGGCCCAGGGAGCAGGCCTTCCGGATGAATAGCACCCATAGGAACAGAAAACAAGACACAATTTAAGGCATTGTTTGTTTACAGTAAAAGAATGCGAGGGACCCTTAACACAGGAGGAATCTGGGCTCTCACTCTGACCTTCCTCGGTGGATGAGTCTATCGCTTAAGGTGAAAGCAGGGCCTCAAAGAGAATGAAGTGTGTGATGTCACGAGTCTTGTGCCAAAATGCATGTTTCTCGGAAAGTCCATGCTCGCTCGCTTGCACGCACACAGACACGGCACGCACACGCAGAGGACGCTTCGGGTGTACAAAATCTGAGGCAGCCCTGTGGGCGAGTGACCCCACGCGCTGGGGTGAAAAGAGCCAGTCCCCAGCCTGTCTTGTCCCTTTGGCCCTCACACGGGGGTCGCCGTCCACTCTTTGTGCAGGAGAAAGCCCTGGGGACCCAACGTGGGCCGGGTGCTCTCTGGTCGCAGCAGCAGCTGGTGCACAGATGCGGGCCCAGGCTGGGCGGGCGGGCAGGCAGGGTGTACAGTCTGCGGCCCAACTGAGGCCCCGCGAGGTGGTGCTGTAGAATGGGGAGCATGAGGATGGCTGGGGATTGGCAGGTGGACCCCACACCGGCGGAGCCCTCCGGACTGTGAGGCCATGTCCCCTCAAGTCCAGGTCTGAGTCTCCCAGCACCCCGCCAGCGGCCTGTGCCCCCGATGTGCGCTTGGCCACCAGTCCCAGGCTGGGCTCCCAGAGGCCTCCGAAGTCACGCCAAGTCCTGCAGAGACTTATTCAAATGACATAAGGTTTGCAGGTACCTAGAAGAGAAAGCTCAGTCTCTTGTCCAGGTTCCGACCTTTCGGAAGGGGATGGGGCGGTGGGGGGGAGGGTAGAGGGGAGGTCCCTAAGCGAAGGGTTCAGGCCTCTCCCAGTCAGTCTGTGAATGAGTGGGTGGGGACAGGGAGAGAGCACAGCAATAGTGACAGCCGCCATGTGTTAAGGGGCCACCATGTGCCAGGAAGGGCTCTGAGAACCCCATCAGTATTGTGTCCTGAGTCCTCACAACAACCCCAGGAGGCAAGTACTAGAATTATTCCCATTATAACCCAGGAGGCAAGTACTAGAATTATTCCCATTATAAAGACGAGGAAACTTAGGTTTAGGGAGGTGAAGGACATAGCTCTCAACCACTATCTTTCGGTCAAAGCACAAGTGCATTTGCAGGAAGAGGTGACCAAGCCTGTAGGGTAAGCCCATGCCTCTGGAGAGAAGAGGGGTGGTTAGGGGATGGCAGGAGTTTGCAAGTAGAAGCACAAGGAAAAGGAGGAAGTTTGGGGATGTCAGGAACCCCAAGACCTTCTCATGCTGTGTCTCCAGGACCAGATCCCAGCTCCCTTTACTGGGGGACCCCCAGCCCCAAGATCACAATGCTTCTCTTTCCCTTCTAAGCTGCTGACATGCCCCCAGCCCCAGGCCTCCTCCCCAGCAGGGCCGTGGGGTTCCAGAAAATTTGATGTGAAGCAATTTCATCAAAAACAAATCCATCTTGGTGTCAATTTGGTCAAAATGATGAAGTGAAAAAAAAGCATCTCCTTGCACCAGGAGACAGTTATAAGAATGGTCATGGCAGCACTGTTCAAAATAGCAAGGAGCAGGAAATCATTCTTGGGATCATGGACAGGAGAAGTGATAAGAAATTACAAACAAATGAATCACAGCTACACACACCGACACAGAAGAATCCTAGGATCATACTGTAGGAGAAAAGAAAGTCACAGAAGAAGCTATGCAGTAATGGCTCTGTGTTTTTAAAAGAAAATTTTAAAAAAATGTACCCCAGGGACTTCCCTGGTGGTCCAGTGGTTAAGAATCCGCCTTGCAATGCAGGGGACATGGGCTCAATCCCTGGTCGGGGAACTAAGATCTCACAGGCTGCAGGGCAGCTAAGCCTGTGTGCTGCAACTACTGAGCCCACGCACCACAGCTAGAGTCTGTGCGTGACAACGAAAGATCCCGTGTGCGGCAACTAAGACCCGTCACAACCAAATAAATGAATGAATGAATGAATAGTGAACATTAAAGAAAATTAAAAGTGAACCCCAGATAACACACTAAGAAATCAAATACGTGTGGTAATGCTTTAAAGGAACAGGAAACAAACAAATCAGGAATGAGGTTATGGGGTGCAAGTGGGTGGTAGAGAGACAGAATTAGGAAGACACCCCTGGGAGGGGGCAGTTCTGAGGCCTGGGGAAGTCTCGCCGTTAGGCTGGGTCGGGGGCACATGGTTATTTGCTTCATTGCTGTGGTTTACACTTCATATACATGCTATCAGTAAGTTTAAGTGCACTCGCTATTGGGTTTCCCCAGTGGTTCAGCGATAAAGAATCCACTTGCAATGCAGGAGACGTGGATGAGAGTTCGATCCCTGGGTTGGGAAGATCCCCTGGAGGAGGGTATGGTAACCCACTCCAGTATTCTTGCCTGGAGAATCCCGTGGACAGAGGAGCCTGGCGGGCTACAGTCCATAGCGTTACAAAGAGTTGGAAACGACTAAAGTGACTTAGCACACACACACACACACACACACGTATTCCCTATTAGCACAGATGATTTGAAGAAATGCAATTCCACAAAAAGGTCATCTCAGGCACCGAGAGTTTCAGTGGGAGAAGATGCACTGCTACATCGCCCTTCTCTGCAGCCCCTTTGTATGCCATCGCAGGCAGGCGCTGTGGCTTGTTTCAGTAATCCCCTGTTGTGGCATATTTAGTTGTTGCCATTTTTTATTATTACATACGGCAGACAGTAGGAATATTTGGTTGAAAGTAAATTAGAGATAAAAGTATTAAAAAATAGAAGACCTTCTCCCTTTGGTCTAAAAACTGGGCAAAAGTACTTCAATGTTGCAAAACCTTGCTGCGGGAAGACCACGTTTGCCAGACATGGTATGCAATCCATTTGTCCTTCACACCAAACACCTCCCCTGCTGAGTGGGTTTGACCCAGGCCCCTGTTACCTGCCACGGGGCTGCTGCCTCCCTCAGGCGCCCCCCGCCAGCCCCCCAGATCAGGACACAGGCTCTTGTTCAGGGCAACCATCCCACTGCTGACTGCCCATCCCCTCAGAGCCACGACTCTCTGTGGGGCAGACACCGAGGAAGGGCCTGCCTCTCTCTCTGCCCCAGCGTCTGTGTGGCCCACTTCAGTGCTTCAGTTCTTGTCACTCCTCGGGGCCACCTGGGTACAGGTGAGCTCCAGGCGCCATGTCCTCAGAGCCAAGGAGGGGCCCCAGGCAGGCACCACGTGAGCAGAGCAGAGGAGGGCAGGAGGCTCTTCCTCTCCCAAAGTGACCTGAGGTGGCACCCTGCTCATCACCTTGAGGTGACTGTCAACCCAGGACCCTGGTCTCCTCATCACGGGGATGGGAAGTTACATTTGCTTAATATGAAAAACACGCTCTAGAAACCTCGGAACTGTAGTCTCCCGTATGCTATTCCACAAATGTTACATGCACCACCAGGCATGTGATAAATAAGCACGTGTGTTTTAATACAAATGAGATCGTCCTGACATGTGATTTTACACTTAAGCTTTCTCACCTGTGACGTGCAGCATCTTTTAGGTAATCACACACACACCAGGGGCTGCACAGTAGGGACATACTGAGGGTCAGCAAGGTTTCCAGTGGCTTTTCTTTCTCTCCTTCTATTAAGGACAATGGTGCAGTGAACACTCTCACCACAAGCCTGTGTGTGTGTGTGAGCATGTGCCCGGGGACAAATTCCTAGCAAGTAAGTGGAGGGACTCCAGTGCAATTTACCTTGAGTTTCCCTGTGGGGCCTCAAGTTTATCCCTGTATCGGTCTTGCCCTCCCGTTTTAGTCTGTCGAGGACTTTCTGCTAATTCTGCCGTCGAGCTTCTTATCATGTCTAATTTGATCAGCTTGTCATACATGTCCACATCTATGTTACAGATGAAAATCCTGAATGGGCCCACACTGAGCACAGACATGCCACTAGAGACCTCCCTCTGCTTCGTGAGAACCACCCTGGGGGCCGAGAAGTCTGTGACTGAGCTGCGACCAGCACCACGGAAGCCCTGGCCCTCCCAGACCCACACGTCTGGTGTGGCCTCTGTACCACGAACCTCCTCCTCAAAGCTGCCTCGCTCTAGTCCAGCCCCAATGCTGGCTCTCTAGACAGAGGAGAGAGACCCGGCTCCCCTGTCCCCATGCTCTTCCAGCTCATCCTGGGGAACAGGTCAGGGAAGTTCAGGGCCGGGAGCATTGGTCCTGGTCCTAGAGGCCCACACGCTGCCTAGGCTGGTGTGAGGGCTGGGTGGCCACCTCTCTCAAAAGCCTGGACAGCGAAGTCTCTGCTTCCAGGCCTCTGGCTCGATGGCAGGAGGCTGAGCAAGTCAGGGGCCCTGGGGATGCCTGCGGTGGAAGAGCTCAGGGGCAACAGGTCTAGACTCTGGTGTCAGGTAGGAGGGGGTGAGACCTCACTCACCAGGGAGCCTTAAACCAGGGTCCACCACTTTGTGAGCCTCAGTGACCTCAGCATAAAACGGGGACAATTCGGGGACCTATCCCACATGGATGCTGGGAGGATTCGGCCAATTCCTGCATGTAAAGCATCTCGCCTCAAGCCTGGTCCTGGGAGGCGTGGCATGGGGGTGGAAGCGAGCCTCAAGCCAGGGCCTGGCAAACCAGCGGTCCCATTGGTTCAAACATGCCAAGGAGTGGGGAGCCCCACTCACCAACAGCCATGGTTGGTTCTCAACAAGTTAGCTATTATCCTTATTCCTAAGGGTTATTGGGGGGCAGGGAGGCCCTTTGGTCAGGTTGGAGGATGCCCCAAAATCAACTTTCAGGGGGATGACCTCAACAGATGCTATAGCCTGACCCATAGGGCAGTACCCCATCTGCCACCTGTCTGTGATGGGATGTTTCTGTGATGTTTCCTTTAGTATGAAAGACACGGGAGACAGGTTCAAAGCTCTAGTCTGAAGCTGGGCTTAGTTGTAAGCCGGGTGGGGGGGTACCCTATCTCATGGGGAAAAGCTGATCAAAACAGAGTCCCTGGGAGCCTAGCTGATAGTCTCTGGGGGAAGGAGGAAGGTGTGTTTTCTGTGGACCCTTGGCCCCGGGAGTGGGAGAGGGTATTTCAGGTGACAAGCAGGTCTTTGGTGACTTTACCTGAGGCCTGTTGCTTTTACATGCATCATCCAAATGTTTGTGCCACAGGATTGCATGGAACCGGGAGCCAGTCTGGAACTTGTAAACATTGCCTGGTGGTAAAAAGGCCACTGGTTAAGAGGAATGTTACATGGGAGGGTCTGCTCGTGGTGTGAAGATAAGCGTGAACCTGGGTAACTACCCTGGGGAAGGTCAGGAGCAGCCCAAGATGAGCTTGGGGTGTGTGGAGTAGGAGGCTTCTGTGCCCCTCCCGCCCCATCTCTCTCAACCATTTTCCCCGCCATGGTGTCTTAGGCTCTGGTGAAGCCCACGGATCCTTCTCAGAATAATGTGTCAAATGCATAAGATAAAACAGACTCCTCCAGCTTCAAAGTTACTGCCTCATCCAGCACGATGCTATTTATTCCAAGACCCCGAAGCCACAGCTCCAGGGTAGATGGGCCCCAGCAGCCATAGGTGAAAAGGATTCCGACAGCCACGTGCCATGAGCATTGCTCAGTGGACATGCCCACCATGGTCTAAGCAGCTTTTAGGAACGAATGGGGCCCTGTAAACATCAGAACCTAACGTGAAGGGAAAGCAGCAGCCTCAAAAGTCCCTACTTTTGTGTGTTTCAAAATGCACATTTAGCTGCAGCAGGAACAGGGCAGAGAGAGGCTACAGGCACTAGCTCTGGCCTGCCGCCTACCTTTGTCGGGGTTATTCAGCTGGAATATGTCTGGGTGCTCAGGGTCGTCGGGCAGCTGCACCATCCAGCCCACGACGGAGACCTTCTTGCCAGGTGTGGATTTATACTGCAGGGGAACAACAGCATAGCCAGGAGGCCCGTGCCCTCCACTCCCCTAGGAAGGCCCACCTGGGCCAGGAAAGCTTCCCTCCCATCCCCACCACCTTTCCCCACCTTCCCCCCACACCCCTAGCAGTTCACATTACACGAAGGCCCAGCACAGGGAGTTCTTTCACGGAACATACGTGTTTTCTGTCTGTGCCCCGCAAGGACTTGGCTCCGTAGTATAGGAGGGTGGATCCTGAGAGTATGACCCAGTACCTGGTCCATGAAGACAGCTAGGGAGGAAGGGGAGGCAGAGTGACAACATCGCAAGTGGCAGGGGCGGAGTTCCCAGGCTGCCTGATTAGAGACCCAGGCACATGGGTGGAAGGGCAGCCCCTTCTTCTGAGCGGGGCCAGCATAGGCCTCCTCTCTTCCCAGGCCTCCACCCCTCGGTGGCACTCCTCCAGGGCCCTGAGCAGCCAGCGAGACTCCTCAGCAGATCAGCAGCCCCAGTTCTCCCTCCCCTCCCTGGCTCCTTTCCTCCCAGAGCCTTTCCTTTTCCCACCATGTTTAGTGCCAAGGCATAACTTCTATGAGTTTGGGTGACCTGAACCCAAGAACGTCCTGGGGAAAAATGGACAAGCGGAAACCACAGCTTGGAAGAACTGGAATGTCTGTGATGGGCACTCTTGGCTGAGAGTGAATGGCAGCACCTCGAAAGCATTTATGGCTAGAAGGGGTGATGCCCGGCAGGGCCAAACTGCTGGTGTAGCTTTTGTTTCTCTAGGCATAAGGCCTGGAATCCCCAGTTTGGGGCTCTACTCATTGGTTTGGAAAAGCCAGTTCTGCAAAAGTGCAGCAAATATCCCATCGCAGAAGGACAGGGGTTCAGCAGACTGCCCTGCATCACAGCCCGGGGGGGCTCCTCTTCACACTGGTGGGGGCGGGGGTGCTGCGTCGTCTCAGATGATGAAAGCAGCAGCTTTCGGACCTTTTTGATGACACCCCCCCCAGGTGTATACAACACACAATCATGGTGGTGTGTATTGAATCAAAAGGAGCTTCATGAAACCATACTCACCTTTATTATGTGTAAGAAACTCCAACATTTTCTAGTCTATTCTATTAAAAACTATGGGTCATGACCCCCTGGACTGCCTTCATTGCTTTACCAGTGGGCCAACCGGCATTTGGGACAAAAGTGCTTTTAGGATATTGTCTCGGTCTGGTTTCAGGATGACTGGGGCCTGGATGTAGGTACAGAAGGGTGGCAAGCAGGTCTGTACAGCAGACCAGATACAGGGCCTCATGTTGCAGGATGCTGCGTGACACTGAGTCCAAGGGGCAGAGTGTGGCCCGGGGCTGGGGTGAAGATGCTTCTCCTCACCCGAGAACCTCCTGGAACCCGAAGATGGGAGCTTTTAGACCAGTCCCCAGACTAGGGGCCTGGCGTCTTCACGCTGGGCATCAGTGGGAGGGGGCATCTCCAAGTGGCCTCATGGGCAGCAGACGGGGGCAAACACCAGCCAGAGATGGAGAGGGAGGCCGGAGCGGACACCGGCAGATGCTGCCTGGAGACCCAGCTCACAGGGGAATTTGTGGGCAGCCAGTCATGGGTGTCCCAAAGAACGAACAAAGAGGCCTGTGCAAGGGGCTGAGGGGTCATGGAGCCAAGGACCTCTGGGTTCAGCACGGGGTGACCTGGCGGCTAGTGCTGGAGCCTGAGAGGCCTCTCGATCCCTGGCCCCTGTCCTTTCCACCACACGTTTCATGATGGTGCTGAGCGGGGAGGGGATCTGCACTGGTGATACTTCCCAGGCCATGCTGACCGTCTCAGGAACAGCATCCACCCTGACTCCCGGGGCCTCCAAGCTTCCACCTGCCCTCAAGATAATCACACGGCGACGTCCACCGCCTGCTCACTCTGTGCAGGACCACACACAGTCCTTCCTGCCCAGTCCTTCAGGAGATAGGGACTATTTTATCCCAATTTACAGATGTGGAAACTGAGGCCCTGCCCACCCTGTGGCATGGTCAGGGCTGGGACTCTGGCTGGCCGGTCTCTGGAACCCACGCCCTCCCTGCCCTCTGCACTCACCGCAGGTTTCCGTCCCTCCTTGAGCAGAGTTTTCCTTCTCAGAGGCCCCTCCATGGTGGGGGCCGCTGCAGAGCTCCCCAGCGTACAGATGCATGGACCGGTGGGGCTGGGCGGGGGGGAGAACATGGGTCAGACATCACCCAGAGGAGTTGGGATCATGCACCCTCTCACCCATGGGGCTAACAGGCCCCCCACTGCCAGGTCCAGGATGCCACCACAGACCAGGAACTCAACAGGGCTGGGCCAGGCCTGGGAGGGAGGGCTCTAAGGCCACAGAGAGCCTGAAGGAAGACGGCTCTGGGCTCGCCCACAGCTCGGAACGTGCCTCTCCCTTGTCTTTCTGAGCCCTGAGCAGGTCTAGGCTTGGGGACCACGCTCGCTCCCTGTAACCCAGCTCCTAGCATCACCCCGTATCCTGCTTCCTCTTGCCCTGCAGATCTTGGGACCGAGCAGCACCCTCTCCTCCTTGTGTTGGCAGGAGCTTGGGAGGAGCAGTGAGGAAGTAGGAGGGAAGCAGGTGGAGTAAGAAGAGAGCAGGGTGGGTGGGGGGACCCCAAGCCCCATGCCCTGCACCTTTGCCTCAGGGCGCCTCTCTCTGCCTCTGCCCTGGGGATTTGGGTGCCACCTGCAGGTGAGGAGTCCCAGTGCAGCGCCAGCCCAGGCCTCCCTCCGAAGCCCTGGCTTCGGCTCCCTGGACGGCACCTCCTTCACCGCCGCACCGAAGCCAAGCTGCTATCCCTCGGCATCCCAGAATCCTTGATCCCATGCCCTAAATATGCATGACTGCCCACCTCAGCCACCCCACCTCCCACCTTACAGCAGAACTTGGTCATCCTTTGAGCAACTGCCCGACCCTCTTCTCTGGCCTCCCTGTGTTTCTTGCCTTCCTCCCACGCGCTGTGCACACTGCAGCCAGGATGACCTGGGTCCTGCCACTCCCTTCCCTCTCCATCCCCCTCCCCCATGCAACCCCTCCAGAGCCTCTGAGACCCCCTGACTCACCGCCTGCTAGACCTGGCTCTGGTCCACCTCTCTGGCCTCACCCGGCGCCCTCTCCCATCTCTTACTTCTTACAACTTGGACTCTCCTTCACTCCCGGAATTACCCTGCTCCCCCTGCCTCCTGGCCCCATGGACTATCCTTAGGCTGTGGGTCTTCTTACCCCGACGCCTCCCTTCTCTTTATCTGGCTGGTTCCTATCACTCTTCCAGTCTTTTCTCCAGGTCGGCCTCCTCTCTGGACCAGCAGCACCCATGATTTTCTATTCCATTTCTGTCTCAGCCCCACAGACCGAGGCAGAGGTTGCGTCTCGTCGGCAGCCTCGAACACAGTGCCCGGCGACCAGCAAGCGCCCTGGAACTACTTGTTGAGTAAATGATCGTGAGTAAATGAGTACCTGTAGACGCAGCTCCGGGTTCTGGGAGAATTCCGGACCGGAACGCGCCAGTTGGGCCCCAGCGTGGCATAGAGACGTCCCCTGCTTCAGAGGGAAAGAGCCGAGTTTTAGCAACAGCCTGGGAAGACGAGCCCCTCGTGGAGGAGGCAAGGGCATCTCGGACAATGTGGTCATGAGCTCCGGAACCTCAGCCCCAGCTCCTCCCCTGGCCTCCTCGTTCACACTGCAACACATCCGGGGTACACCTGGAGCACAACAGCCCTGGAGCCTCCATCACTGTGGGTCCCCAAGTCTCCAGGTAAGTGCTCCCGTAGCCTTAAGTGTTCAGCTTTCTTCCAGTGACAAAGGGATGACTAAAATCTGGGCACACCCTCATCCCAGTGTGAGGCTGACAAAACACTGTAAGTGTGAGTCGCTCAGTCCTGCCTGTAAAGTCCCAATACTCCATGGTCAATCCAATGAAAAGTGTGCACTCATGGACACAGAACTGTGGGCTGTCTTGCATGTTGACCCGGGGTGGAGGGGGCGGGGCACGTACAGCTTCAGTACCCACCAGGTGCTACTGAATTCTTCCGTTTGCTGCGTCTTTCCCAGCGGACAGGCTCCTTGCTGGCCCCAGACAGTCCCCAGCAAACCTGCTCTGTGATCCGTTTCAGGGTCTAAGAGTTGGTGCTCCAGAACCCTCCGTGGGCTCCCATCTGGCCTCTTTCTCACCCGTAGCTCCCCTGCAGTGAGCCTTTCCAGGGGAAGGTGTAGCGTCCAGGGCAGGTAGGGAGCTTAACCTATTTGGGGGTAAGCCTTCCATCTTTCTCTCTTGACCCTTTCCTCTCTTGGCAGAATGACTTCCTGTGTCTACTTGGTTCTCAGTCTTCTCCCGACCTCTGCAGTATGGTCTGCTGCTGCTGCTGCTGTTTAGTTGCTAAGTTGTGTCTGACTCTGTGACCCTGTGGACTGCAGCCCACCAGGGTCCTCTGTCCGTGGGATTTTCCAGGCAAGAATATTGGAGTGGTGGCCATTCCCTTCTCCAGGGGATCTTCCCGACCCAGAGATAGATCCCCCATTTCCTGCTTGGCAGGTAGGTTCTTTACCACTGAGCCACCAGGGAAGCCCACAAGTCTGTCCCTGGGCTATAGCCCTCCATTGGCCAAACAATGACGCAACTCAATTTATAAAGCCAGCCAAGGTCCACACTCTCTTTTCAACTATTCCCTCTATTGTCCACTGTCAGTCCCAGGTTCCTGCACGTTGCCCTGTGGCCCTGGACACCTGGGTGGTGTGGGGATGTCCTCGTTCCTCACAGCAGGTGCATTACACCATCTCTGAGCTCAGGCTCCTCTGAGGGGTGGCTGCGTTGCTCCCTGCCCCTCCATCCGCTGCTCAAGAAGGAACAGTTCTTGACGACAGTCTTGGGTTTGTTGTCCAGAGGACCAAGTTCAAGGTTGGTGGGAGCCTGATGGTCATGCAGGTTGACTGCCCTGAGACTCTGTCCTTCTTGTCCGTCAGCCACTCCTGTGTAGGTGACAAAGAGCTGCATCACGTGCTCGGCCCTCCAAGTCCTCAAGTGTAACTAGTCTCAGCCCTTTCCCCAGCCAACCCTTGTGATATGATGGTCGCAGGTCCACCCCACCCCCACTGTGAGCTCAGAGGCCCTGGCACCTTCAACCCCCAGCCCACAGGCCAGAGTGCCTCCTCTCTTTCTTCACAAATGGGTGTGACACCATGGCACGTCACAGCCCTGTGCTTGAGCAGGCTGCGCAGGGGCTTAGAGACTGCTTCTGGGCTTGCCTCTCTCCCAGCCATGGCCAGGATCCCTTAAGAGGCAGGGCAGGGTCTGACAGTGAACTTTTCAGCAGCGACACTCCTGGGCCCACAGGATGCCTCCTGGTTTGAACTGCATTCCTGCTCTGAGTTCTAATCTCTCTGGAGTTGAGGATGCAGCCTCCCTTTGCAGAGTGGATCCTCTGGCCCCTTCTTCTCCACATTTCTTCCCAGGAAAATGTATGATGAGAGTGGACTGTTCCAAGACAGGGCCATGTGGTGGTCGGCACTGCCACCTTCTCTCCCCTTTTGTGAGACAATCCGTGGCTGGCAGGACTGACTATTGATGGAGAGCTTTAAGACCTCTGTCCTCCCATGGACGGAGGAGCCCAAGGTTACTGTCCATGGAGCCGCAAAGAGTTGGACACGACTAAGAGACTTCACTTTTCTTCTTTAAGACCCGCATCTTCCAACCAGTTTGGCCTTCTAAGCAGCCTTTCCTCCTGTTCTTCCTGAAGGAGTGAGGTGACCCAGAGTGCAGTGGACTGGTGGGATGTGCAGGGGTGCCGGGGGTCACTGGAGTGGCTCGTGGGAGAGTCACTAGTGAGTGACCTCTTCTGTGCATCAGGCCACTGATTATCTCACGGGAGCTTTGTTTTAGCATCGTTGAACGGGGACCTGAGGCTCAGTTATGTGAAGACACTGAACCGAGAGGCACATTCAAAGCCAGGGTTTGAACTCAGGTCTGACTAACTCTCCAGGCTCCCTCCACACTCTTTAGGGTGGGAGCCAGATTGAGTTGTCACATTTGGAGGAGTCTGTCAGGAGGACTGGGTCCATGTTTGGAGCCAGCATCCGGTGGGTGGCTCCCTGGCCTTCTGTTCTCAGAGGCACCACTTCTTGCAGGTTTCTGCCACAGCACACAGTGAACGGGCTCTGTCCGTGTCTGTGAGGCGGATGACCACAGATTCTTAGACCCTGGGTCTCCTGGGGTGGGGCCACCTCCCAGGCAGGTCCATTGGCACCCCCGACAGTCTTCTCCTGGTGGTTCGGGCTGCCTGGCGCTTAAGAGCAGCTGCCACTGATTGTCTGCTTACCGTGAGATGGCTGAGTGCTCTCACACCCTGCTCCTCCCAGTTCCGTGGGGGGAGGGGGCACCGTTCTCACCCTGTCTTAGATAAGGAAACTGGGGCTCCAGGAGGAGAAGCCACCTACTGGCCTGTCATTAAGGATGGGGACACATGTGCTCACAAAGGGAGGATGTCTTTCCCACAGGAAGCCGAGTGCCCCTGTCAGTCAAGCTGCTCCAAGTTGGGGGGCTGAGGGGGCCAGGGGTCAGAGACCACTCCGCCTGGAGCCTGGGGAAAGACCCTGGCCTTGAAGGGCAGTGGAATGGTGACTTTTTGCCAAGGCCAGCTTTTAGGAGACTAGCGGCAGGGTGGTGGCTGACCTTTCCGCCCAAGGCAAGCCTCACCAGGCTGGAGGAGGGCTGTGACAGGTGGGTTGGCTCTGGCTAGGCCTAGGACAGAAGAGCCAGGATCTTCAGCCACTGAAACCAGACCATCTGATCACATCCCTGCTCTGAGAATGTTATTTGAATGTTCAGGACCAGAAAATGCAAAACGAGTGGGCAGTGGTATTTGGTGAACTCCACAAATCATGGGACTTCTCCAACTGACATAGGGAGCTCCCAAGTCTAGAATCACAGACACCTTTTCCAGCAGCACGCTGGGAACAGAACGCATCCCAGGAAGGCCGTTCTACGGGTCCCTCTTGGGGACAGATCTTGGTGGGGTGGAGGCCTGCAGCTGGCCACCTTCCTCATGGGAAGTTTGGTCGGGGGAAGATGTGGGCTCGCAGCCAAGCAGAACCTCAGTCCCAAAGGGTGCTCAAGAAGATGACGATGAAGAGGAGGAGGATAAAGATGACGGGATGATGGTGAGGATGAGGATGATCAGATGACGGGAGGATGGTGATGACGGGATAATGATGACGGGATAATGATGACGGGATAATGAGTACCAGGTGCTAAGCAGTCCTGGGTCATTATCTTGTTTTATCACAGCACTGTGGGGCAAGCACTGTTCTTATCCCCACCTTATAGATAAGGAGTCTGAGGCTTAGAGAGGTGGAGTAACTTGCCCAAGGTTGTAACACTGGGAAGAGAAAGATGGGAGGTGCCAATGAGGTGGAAGCAGCCAGGGGCTTGCCTGGACCAAGAGTATCCTGAGAATTCACAGCAGCCGAGACAGGTCTGAAAGGGAGCTTTCCCTCAACACACATTAGGTGGTAGGTATCTCAGGGGTTAAATTTCATAAAGCTCTGAGTCCCTGTTGCTGGTCCAGGAATGGGGAGCAGGGAGGAGCCTTGGATAATAATCACACTGAGGCCTCAGTAATCTTGTCATAGCAGAAGTAGCACACTGCCTCCCTAATTCTTCTGTCTTACACACACAGAGACCCTGGTCAAGTGTTCCTGTGGAAGGGTCCAGATGATGCTGTTCATCAGCAGTGTCCACCGGCACCAGCAAACCCTTGCCACTGGGCCAGAGCTTGGTCCTGGCCACTTCCTAATGACTCATCCTCATCTGCAGGCAGGAAGCTGCTTTCCTGAGTCTGCTCAGCCATGCTAAGGACCACACATGTCCCCCAGCTGTCAGCGCCCTGGAGGGAACCTGCAGCAGGTTCTCTGCTCTGCAGGCTTTCTGCAGTTCTCACCAAGCAGAGAGGCTGAGCCCCAACACGCAGGCACCATGAGATACCTCGTGCTCCCTTGATGATGGTCAGTGTCCCCTGGCCCCTGAGGTTTTCTTTCCACAAGGAGGCACTAACCGAGCTTGGGCAAACCAGCTAGAAGCCCACCCCTGCCTCCCTGCCCTTCCCTGCATGCCTCCTCCATCAGCTGCTGAGCCCCAGAGACCCATCACCAGTACACGGGCCACGGAGCCATGGCCACCCCCACCCTTCCTGAGCCCGTGCCAGCCTGAGGAGGGGGCACCAGCCTGGGAGACCAAGAATGCCCATCAGCAGCTCCCAGAAGGGCAGGGGAGGCCCGGGTGGGCTGACACCCCCAGCAGCTCTTCAGCCCCCTCCCCATGCTCAGTCCAGCCCCGACCCAGTGTCGGGGGCTCACGCGGTCATCCACTTGTTGCCCAGGCTGAGTCCTCTGGGCCCTGGGACATCCCTTCCAGCAGTTTTTGTTAAAGGACTTTTGCTGCCTGGGAGTCACATTCTTCTCTGGGCAGTGTCCACTGAGTGGGTCCCTAGGAGCTCTATTTGTACTGGATGCGTAAGGGGACTGAACAACCCCTGATCCAAGCCAGGTCAATCAGGTTTTATCTCTTGCAATCAGATAGGAGAGGCTGATAGGCTCTGCAGCTCGGTGAAACTCTAACATGTAAACTTGGAAGCTGAGAGGTCCAGAAATCTGGGCTGCAGACCCAGCGGAGAGCACAGCAGATCCGCGCAGAGAAGAGTAACGTGAGAGGGAAGGAGCGGCCTGCCCACCTTGCAGGTCCCGACCTCAGGGGCTGTAGGTTCTGGACACAGAGGTGGTGGGCAGAGATTTCTCAGCTACCTGGGAAGCCGCGGCAGCTAGCTGGCAGGGCCCAGCCCTTGTCTGTCAGGGCCCAAGGACAGGGTCAATCAAAAGGTCAGGGACTCTGCCCACTCTTCTCTCCCAGAGGAGCCTGAAGTCCTGGGTGGAGACTTACTTGCCAGACTTCAGTTCTGACGCTGAGAGCAAGGCAAGAGATGGCGCCTTCAGGGGGAACCAAAATCAGCAGCTTGGCCCATCACCCGGCTGGGCTGCCACCCAAGGCAGAGCAGCAGGATGGAGGCACAGGGCGGGATGGACCTGGGAAACCAGACTGAGGGGTGGGCAGGGGAGGGACACGAGCCTCGGGGGTGCTCCTGGGCCTCAGCCACAGGGGGATGGGGTGAGGTGGGTGTGGGGCAGCGAGGCCCTTGGTGGGAGTCACCCTAAAAACATCACCCTTATGCTTGTACTTCAGTCGAAGTGAACCCCTCACCTCCAGGATCACCCCCCAGAACCTTGCCTCCCTCTCTCAACACGTGGCAGAGTTTGGGGCCCAAGAGGCACCCCTGAACCCTGGCCCATCCCAGGGCATCTGCCAGAGTCCCCTAACCTTCTCCAGAAGGGAGAGGAGTGGTTTCAAAGGCTCTGCCTTGGGAGTGGCAGGCTCCTGCTGCCATGGGCTCTGCTGCCATGATTCCATTTCCCTGGGGCCTCCCAGAGGATGCTGGGAGATTTCAGGGATAAAGAGAGTACAGGGCAGAATCTGCATTATCGAATCTCCTCGACACCCCAGAGCACCTGTGGGCCCAAGTGTCGACAGCCCCCCTTACAGGTGCCTTCCCCACAGTTCAGTCACCCTGGAGGCCGGCAGGCGTGTGGACGCCTGCCTTCACTGCCGTCCACCCCAGGATGCCTGAACTGCCGCGTGGGGGACTCTCTCTCCACCCCAATCACTCTTGGACTCCAGGGTCGCTTGCTTGCTGCCAAGAGGTTCCTACTGAGTGAAGTTCATACACAGCCCAAAGTAAGTTCCCCGACCACAGCAACTGCACCTACATGCCCAGATCTTCCTGTGAGCATCCTCCCTGTAGAGTTGGGGGAATCCAAGGCTCAGAGGAGTTGAGAGACATGCCCAAGGTCACCGAGAGCGCAAGCAGCCCTGAACTCAGCCTCCCTCTCCCCCAACACGGCTGACAACATCTGGAAGCCACCATGACCTCCCCCTGCAGAGGCACACCCAGAACTCCAGAGACCAGGTTCATCGCGGACCTCACCGCTCCTGCAGAGACTCAGGGATGCTCAGCACCGCTGCGCCACCTCTCCTCCCAGGACACGGCTCAGGCCTCGCAGCCTCCTCAGGTCCCTCGACCCCCGCCCTAGAGGGCCCACTCTAGTCCTTTTCACTCGGTGTCCTTGGGCTTCTGCTGAATCATCGCCTCTACAGAAGTCACCCCTGAACCTGCCGTCTGACTCGACTTCCCCTGCTAGACTTTGCCATCAAGTCCTCTTCCCGGCCCTCTATGCACCTGGCGTGTTGACCAAATCCGTCTCCCACCCTGGCTGTGAGCAGTGACCACCCCCTGCTGCAGCCTCCCCCTCCTCCAGAAGGCGGGGTTTGGTGGGGTGGTGCACTTTCCCCTGCCGCTCCCCTTCCCGCTCCCACCAAAGGGGGCTTCCTCCAAGGACCCCTCTGCCCCCCAGGCTTTCCACCACCTGTATTTTGGCCAGTTCGTCCCGTGAGACGGCGCTTCGTCACCGGCTAGAGGAGATAGGAGGCTGAGTATTTTGAAATGAACTTTGTGACTGTGCTTTCCTATTTTACCCCTTAAAAGCCTTTCTGATTATGTCCTGTTTTAAAAAAGTTAAATGTTACTTTTTCCTGGGTGAAAGAGAAACATTTACCACTTGTAGAAAATTTGGAGACTACAGAAAAAGAAAATAAAGGAAAGAAACTCATTCAATAACTCTACAAGCAGAGATAACCAAGATGAATGATCCCACGCACTTTCTCACACACACACACGCACACGTTCATCCCTGTCATCCACTCTGCTTTCTCTAAAAGCCTCACTTAAAATGTTTAACTCCTGGGCTGATACTCTTGCTCTACTCAGGCACAGAGAAGCAGCTGTTACCCCTTCCCAACAGGCCTGCCTAACAATCCCGCTCCCCTTCCCCTTTGTGAGGAGCCTGAGGTTGGCTCGAGGCCAGCCTGGGGCAATGTCCACAGCCCCTACGTTTCAATTCATCAAGGACTCGCAGCGTTGAAAATGCCTTTCAGAGCCGTCCCCTCCCTGCTTGGGAAGGCAGACGTGATGCGGGGCTCTCTCGCCTTTGCCCCACTCCCAGGACGCCCGAGGGGACGTGAGGGGGTCCCACGCTTGCCCCCTCCCCAGTGACTCTCTGGCCTCTGGTTCCCCGGAGGCCCCTGAGCCAGGACCACCACTCTGTCCTCATTCTGGGCCCTGAAGATAGGGGAGGGTCTCTGGGGGTCTCTGAAGGCTAAGAAATGACCCACACCGCCCAGGGTCTGGCCACTTCTGGGCTCCCATTTCTTCCCGTGCCTCCCCAGCACCCAAGCCTGTGACTTGCTGAGGCTGAGCTGGATGAGGGACAGGAGGTGAGCGGAGCTCAGAAGTGACCCTTGAACCCCCACTCCACAGGCCCAGCAGGAACAGGACCTGGTGGCCACACCTGGCCCACTCCCACAGAGAGCAGCCCAGGGGGTCTCCATGATACTGGGGGCTCCAATGCGCCTGCTCTTTAAGGCTGGCCACTTCAGTCCAAGCTCTGGACTGCAGAGGATCACCCAAGGGCGCCTTGGGGCCCCGAGGCTGAAATAGCCAGGAGTGTGACCCAACCCGGGGAGACAAACTCACAAGATGGGCCACATGACCTCCGCTTTAGCCAGACAACAAGAACCATCCTGCCTGTCTGTTCACGTGGCCTCCAGGCTGACTGATGTGGCCTCAGACCAATGCAGGGGAGTGTGCTGATGGTGGTGGGGGTCACTGGCCTGGGCCTCCCTGCCACACATGCTCACATCTGCTTCCATGTGACTCCCTGGCCAAAGCCAAGTTTATCACTAGGGTTGGGAGACTGGTGGGCAAGTGAGTTGAAGGTTGTAGGCTGTAAGTTTCAGAGCTGTGGGGCAAGGTGCTTCCCCCCACCCCAGTCCCTGCCTGGCCTCTGGGGACTGGAGAACTAGGACCTCTTCCCCTGCGGCCCAGCCCTCTCCTGCACCCTCGTCTCTGGTTCCGAGGTCACCATCTCCTCACGCAGATATACAGATGCAGGGAGAGCACATTCTTACAGCATTTGCTGGGAACAGCAGGAGGAGGTCCAGGAGGGGAGGCTCTGTGGGTGTACCTGCTGGCCTCTGGGCCCAGGAAGAGTGAGGCCTGGCTCCTGGGGAAGAGGGAATCTGCTCCCCTTCAATGAGCAGGGGCAAAGTGGCGTGGGGGAGGCCAGGGTGGAGGGGGGTCTGGTGGGTTGGGGTCCAGGGAGCCAGAGTCCAGGGGAACTGTGGTCACTGCACTGTGAGAGAAACAGCAACGTTTTGCAAAGATTTCGAAGGTGAGGTAAAGCCTCCCTGACTCTCGTGGGGTCTTCAAGAAAGTCTGGAATGCTCACATGCTTTTGAGGGAGTGGACTCTTTCTGGGGGACATGAGAAAAGGCCAGCGCAGGACAGAAATGGAGGTTGGAGGCTGGGCCACGGGGACGGGGGGGGCACCTGGTGTCTGGATCGTCAGGGCCACCTTGAATCTCCAGAGCAGGTGGTCTCCTGTTCCCCTCAGGGGACGGGGCCGGACTGAGAGCGGGGTCCCAAGGAGATGAGAAATGGGGGTGGGGTGCTGTTCTGAGGGCCCTGGAGGCAGGCTGAGCATCTGCACAGGGGGCTGCGTGGGTGACAGGCGCTTGCCAGGGAGCTCTCCAAAATGACCTTTTAGAGACACTCAGATGCAGAGTGAATCCACCGCTAAACTCTAAGTTGAATCTAAGGCTAAATCCCAAGTGGAAGAGAAAGAAGCGAAACACCAAAGCGTGTGGAGTTCCCCTCTGAGTGGAACACAGCACTGTGTCCCTGAGGCGGGAATTCTCTCACCCCCTTCCTTTCTGGCAGCTCCCACCTCAGTCGTGGGGGCTCAGCAGGAACTGTGTCCACCACCCTCAGAGACTAGTGAGGCGTCTGGCGGGAGCACCTGCTTAATAAACAGCTTCGAATGGATGAGTGAGCGAAGAAATCCATCCGTGAACGAGCGAGTGAACGGGTGAGAGAGTGAAGGGGTGAGGGGATGGAGCGCACGGACGAACAGAGGAGTGGCGGGTGAACGGGTGAAAGACCAAAGGGACGAACGAGCCAGGAGCAGGGCCCGGTCTGCGTGCTGTTCAGGGTCACTGTCGCCTCGTTGGCTTCTGTGTGGCTGGGGTGACGCTGGGGTGCCTGTAAGCCCCCTTTCCTCAGGGCTGCCCCAGGAGTCCCCTGATTGGTGCTGAGAAGAGTCAAACTTCCGCCAGTCAGATCTGATGTCTGCCTGCCATCTGTCTGGCTCTTGCCCCCCGACTCGGGTGGGCAGAGAGAGGGCAGCGGGCCCACAGGGAGGGGGCCTGTGCTCCCCAAATCAGAGCCCAGCAAACGTCCCTCCAGGAGGCCTTGGGCAGGACAGAAAGAGGAGGTCTGAGGGCTCAGGATGTCATCGCCCCCCACACGGCCCCCCACCTAGGGCATCACGAGGACAGACAGACAGGCTGACCGACGCGGGGCCAGTCCCTGCAGCGTCACGGAGGCTCTGGCTGAGGCACAGTGATGGCCACGCGGGCCCTGCGGTCGGGGGAGGTGGCCCTGGGTCAGCCCTGCGCCGCAGGGGCGGGGGCGGCGGGACCACGCCGCCTGTCTGTGCCTTGCTGTCCACAGACATGAGACAGGGACGTGTCACAGGTAATCCTCGTGCTGGAGGCTAGAGGGCTGGGAGAGACCAAGACAGCGCCTGGCACACGGGGAGCGCTCCACAAGGCTCACTGTCCCCGTATCCCGTCCTCTGCCTTCCGGGCGCCCCTCGCGGTGGGCCGCACCTCCTCTCTGACCATTTATGATTGTGGGGGCTGAGCAGCACGGGAGGGGTGTGGGTGTGGGTGTGTACAACTGTAAGGGTGTGCCTGTCTGTGCATGCAGACCCCTGTGGACACAGGCGAGAGGACGATGCAAGCCTACCTCTGTGTCACGGGATGCCCCCGCTCCCCCAAGAACTTGAGTCCCCACGATGCCCTTCACCGTTGGCGGCGCCAAGGTTGCGGGAGCTCCCCGTTCACAGGGTCCCTGTCTTCCCAGAGCCCACCTGGTGCCTGGCACAGAGAAAGCATGTGGAAGAGGGAGGCGAGGGGAGGACTTCCTGGGGCAGACGGACTGGCTGCAGGGAACCTTGGGCAGAGTCTCCTCGGCTCACCAGAGCCCAGGAGGGTGGGTGGCAGCCCGAGGCCACAGGGGTGCAGTGCTCTCAGACCCCACCAGGCGGAGCCACATGTCCGTCTCCAGACCCATTCCTCAGGCTTCTGCTTTCGAGAACCCACATCTCAGACCAAATCTGTGCTCGGAGGTCTCCTCGGTAGCTAGGCCTGAGGGAGAGGCGCTGGCCTCCAGGCTCCCGGGAAGACTCTGGACCCGAGGATGAGGAGGGCCGCCAGAGCAGGGGGCGGGACCCCGCACCCCACACTCATCCTGTTCAGGTGGCCTCCCTGCCCGTGGGCCACGCTGACCTTTGGAGCCACCGGGCAGACCCCGTCAGGCTGGGTAAGGAGGGTGGGGCTGGTCTCCAGCTCCCTGGGCGCCCCGCCGAGTGACTCCCCGGGGAGGGAGGCCCAGCCCAGGCCACACTCACCTTTCCAGCCCTGAAGACATCTCTTCACTAAACTCTGAGCTCTCACTACTGCCTGGAAAAGGAACACAGATCAGTGAGCGGGGCGGCCTCGCAGGAGCCGGGCCACTAGAGCGGCCTATTCTCCGCCGGGCCTAGGCCCCGAGCTGCACGGACCTGCCGGAGGGTGTCAGTGTGGCTCCGGCTCTGCTCTGCTGCTGCTCTATCTGACACTCGGCCCACCCCGTCCCACGGTTCCCAGGTGGGCCCTCCTCTCCCTTCCCTGCCCGCTCAGCGCTACAGCTGCCCGCACGCCAGTCCCCTGGACTCTGTCTTGGCCTGGCCTGGCTCCACCACTGCCCTTCTTCTGGCCCAAGGGAAACCAGCGCCAAATGGGCCAGATGACCATTTCTCCCTCCAAAGGTCAGGGCTGGAATAAACGCGGGCTATGGAGCAGCTGCCTGGCACTGGACAAAGGCCCCCGCGGAGCGCCCTTTCAGAGCCTGGGGCAGTGTGCACAGAGGGCTCAGCTTTCTCCTGGCCTGCCCTCCGCAAGGGCTGACTGGGACTCACCAAGGCCCAGCTTCGGCCACAAGGAAGCAGAGAGATTTTCCTTGGAGGCACCTGGGTTCTGCCCTCTCTGCCTAGGCTGCCTGTTGGCACCATGGCCGGGCAGTGGGAGTGGGGAGAAAGAGGCAGGTTCCAAGCCCCTTGGCAGTTTCAGGACACAAGGACCAGTTCAGCCCTGAGCAGGACACAGGCACACAGGGCAGCGAGCTCCCAGGCTCCAGCTCCAAACAGAAAAACCTCTGAATGTTCGGAGTGGAGGAGCCTGGGGATCTCCTGCCTGGATACCAGACAGCACAGCGTCTGACTTGGTTTTCTGTCTCCGGAATAGCAAGGCCTGGGCTTAGGCACAGCTCAGAAAGTTTCCTGGATGTGAAAGAGCTGTTCTGCTGCCCAGCCCAATGCTCTCGGGCTGGCATTTCCCAGGCGGGTTCAGAACCCCATCCCAAGGGATTCTCCAAGGGGAAGGGTTCCGTCCCAGACAGTGGGCTTGGCTGACTCCCGGGAGACCCACGATGCCCGTCGGCACGGCCCAGTCTCTGGGAAGAGACCTGCTGCCTTGACTTAACCCAGCCTTCCCAGCTCACAGACCCTGAGCTCTTCTCCCCAGGCGCACCGAGGAACTCCGCGCTACGCTGTCGCGAGCTGGCGGAGACCCCTGACTGGGTCCAAGGAGGAGGACCTTCTCCCTCGATGGACAGCAGACACAGGCCTTGCTTGTCACACACTTTCTCGGAAGTGGGAGCCAGGTGCCCCTCGCAGTGACACTGCCACGGAGACTGGCCCCGTTTCACGGGATGCGAGATTCCCGCCCGATTTTCCTGCCCGTACCACCTCTTCCATCCCATGCGCTGGGGGCCTCCACCCTACTGGCCTCTGTCTAACCTGCTGCCAGCCCCGGGAGGGCTCCCTGTTAAGACAGACACACAGACACACAGACTACAGAAGCAAGGCACACTGAAAGGACAGCCAGAGGAGTACACCTGTCTGTTGGCAGAAATGACCGGGTGACCTGGACTCCACAGGGGGATGAACCTGTGACCAGAGCTCAAAGTCATCCTTAGATCTGACCCTACCACACCCCACCTCTGGCCCCAGCAGCTCAGCTTCTGTCTTTCTGTTGATATAAGCACCATTTCTGGCTGGACTTCAGACATACATTTTCATCCCAGAAGGTCAATTTTTCATTCTCCTTTACTTTGGCTTCTCAGTATGAAGACAAGCGCATGGGGAGCAACCCAGGGCCGCCTTGCTGCCATCCCCAGGCAGTGTCTCCTCCTTAGCCCTGCGGCCAGGGTTTGTGGCTCCCCAGGGACAGAGCCCCGTGAGGGCAGCAGCCACCAGGCTTTGGCAGTCACCTGCCAAGGACAGTGGGTCTCAGGAACGTGTTCGTCCCCCATTTCTTACCCCTCTCAGGGCCACTGGCAGGATGAGGACAAACCCAAGGCCCTTTGTGAAGCTTTGGAGATGGGGAAGCAAAGGCCTCTTTGGCTCTGGCGACGCCTGCGGGGAGCCCTCTCTGCAGGGGGTGCGGGGCCCCCGGGCACTGCAGTGACGGAGACAGACACAGACACGCCGGGCTGTGGCCCACCCGCTGTCGTGTGCAGGCCGGGGACGCTTACCGAGGGAGAGTCCGTTGGTGACGGCGGAGGAGGAGGCAAGGGCGAGGCCCCTGCGGGGGCTGCGGGACTCTAGGACACTGTCGTCCAGCAGGTGCCTCGCTTTCTCCGACGGGAATGTCGCGCTTTTACTCTCAACTACACTCAACTGACACATCATACTGGAAAACGGAAAGGAAGAAAGAAGGCACAGCTCCTTATCTGCAGAGCAACAGTGGTTCCACCTGCCCAGGGGCCTGAGCAGAACGGCACCGCTGCAGGAGAAAGACCTTCACCCAGAACCGCGGTCCTATCTCCCCATGGCGTGACCTTGGGCAAGTCACATCGTTCTTCTGAGCCTCAGCTTCTCTGGCAAACGGAGACTCATGCTACTCACACTGCCTGACTCCCAGGATGACTGTGAGGCTCAGGTGAGCGGATGGTGCTTTGGAGTGATGAGGCCTAACAAGCAAAAGGATGGCTGACCTTGTGATCAGCACGTCTGCTTCTGGAGTCACACACCTGGTCCAAGTCCTTGCTCCAGCCTTACCCACCACTGCCAGGTGCTTCCCCTGTCGGACTTCCTGGCCTCATTCTTACAACATGAATCAGGCAGCGCCTATCCTGGAGGCCCCCAGGGGCCAGTGAGAGGATGCTGGACAGGCACGTGGCAGTGTATCCAGCACTGAGCAAGCCCCGAACTCTTGGAGAAGCAAGTCTCTTTTCCTCCAGGGCTAGGCTGGGCGGGCTGAGGCTTGTGTCTTAACGGTAGGAGGATGAAAGGAAGGAACAGAGAGAAGGAGAGGGAGAGAGGGCAAAAGGGACCCCACTGCTCAGGGTTCTGTGCCCAACACCCTGGGGACATGTGCACAGCTGCCCAGCCATGCTAAGGACCACACATCTGTCAGCCCCATGGAGCCGGGGCAACCTGCAGCAGGCTCTGGGCTCTGCAGGCTTTCTGCAACTTTTGGCAAGTGGAGATGCCGAGCCATGAGATAATACCACATGCTCCCTGGAGGACAGTCATGGTGTTTCCTGGTCTCTGGGGTTTTCTTTCCATGAGGAGGCACTAACGAAGTTTGGGCAAAACAGCTAGAAGCCCACCACTGCCTCCCTGCCCTTCCCCGCATGCCTCCTCCATCAGCTGCTGACCCCTGGAGACCTGTCACCAGTACACAGGCCATGCGGCCATGGCCACCCCTGCCCTTCCTGAGCCCGTGCCAGCCTGAGGAGGGGGCACCAGCCCGGGAGACCAAGAGTGCCCATCAGCAGCTCCCAGAGAGGCAGGGGAGGCCCGGGTGGGCTGGCATCCCAGCAGCTCTTCAGCCCCCGCCCCATGCTCGGTCCCACCCGCCCCTGATATCAGGGGCTCATGCGGTCACCCACTTGTTGCCCAGGCTGTGGCTCTTCCTGTGTCTCGGGACCGGGGGTGTAGGGAGGCTGCCGGCCACAGAGGCATCCGGACAGGTGGGCCGCCGGCTGAACCTTGCGGAACTGGAGCCGCTGGACGGGCCTGTGAACAGAGCACAGAGAGTGAGGCGAGGGGCTGGGGAGGCTCTCGGGAGGTGGGCTGGGTATGGGGGGAGACCCCTAGCTCGGCTGACAGGAGGGAGCAATGTTCCCCAAGCCCTGTAGCTGTCTACTCATGAGACCCTGACCCCTCACCCCCAGCTGCCAGGCACATTGTGATACACATAATAAGCCTGAGAACAGGCCGTCAGGATGGCCAGCATCCTGCTGTGCACAGCATCCCTGGCCCGACAGCCCCGCTGCTCACGTGGAGGAGAATGCCATGGATGGACAGGGCAGGGGTGGAAGCAGGGGTCGGCAGCCTGGCCTGTTTCCCCTGGGGCGGTACTTCTCCACGGCCACCCCGCCGGGGGACAGAGTTGAGCCTCAATAGTGTGACTTCTGAGTCCAGGTCCAGGGCCCATACCCCTGTGCCCTTCCAAGGCCAGACTCTCTTCTGAAGCACATGTCCAACTGAAAGGGATGTGTGCAGGGCTCACTGGGGGCAGTGGATTAACTGGGCGAGAGAGCACAGCCGGGCAGGCAGGGTGTCAGACACCCAGGCCCGTCCATTATTGCCTGGGTGACCTTGGATGGACCTTGCTTCCTCTCTGAGCCTCGGTTTCCTCATCTGAAAGGTGGGAACAACGCACTCATCTTGCAGGTGGCCGGGAGAGGTCTTGGGGAAACACACTGAGTTTCACAGTTAGTGCTCACTCTGGTTTTATTATGATAATGTTACCCTGTCCTCAGCCCCAATCATGGGGCCAATGGAAGACCACATTCACAGCTGTTTTCTGTGGGACTGGTCTAGACCACTGTTGTCTCTTTAGTTTCTGTGGTGGTGATTTGGGAAGGGAGGTCTTAAGGTGTTACCAAGCTGGGTTCTTGGACTCTTAATCAACAGAAATGGATTAGAGGTCAGACAAGGAATTCAGGCAAGGCTTTATTCAGACTCACAAGGGAGCAAAAACAGGTAACAGATTCCCTTGCTGGCTCCCTGTGGGGAGGCGGCCTGGTTCCTTAAATGGGTGAGGGCAGGTGCAGATCAGTGGGTCAGGCCAGAGGGGCGGGGCCTAGGTGGTCTGCCCAGACCCTGGCGGTGCTGCGTGTGCAGTACCCTGCTCCAGGCACCTCAGAAGTGGCAGCTGGATTTTGGTCCTTTTGTATCTTATTGTTTGAAATTTGCCCCAATTGCTTATGCCTGTGGTTATTTTTAGTCCCTCATAGTTTCTTTGTATCTGCTGCTCAGGAGACGTTTGTCCAGGTGCAAGCACTTCAGGAAAGAGTCCCAGGTCCCAACCTATGTCAAAGGGAGGTGACCCCAGATGATAGCTGAGCCATAGCTACTTGGGCCAGACACCGGAAATGGGAGCCAGGGTTTTCACAAAGGGGCTCAGTTACTTCCTGCGGAGCACATCGAATGCGGGGCAAACCGGGGGGCTACTGCCTGGCTGTGCTGGGGAACATCCTGGAGGGCCTGTGAGGCCAGAGGTCCACCCAGGGCTCCAGGTCCTCCCCCACAAGATGCGGCAGATCCACTAGTGACCTAAGGGTCCCCGTGTCCTCCAGCATGCTTGGCTCATTCTTATTTTGGCATCCAAAACAACGACCCTTGTCCCCAGCCTGTCCACTGTGGGAAGTCCAGCTTCTGGCGCTTCAGAGGGGTCCCAAGGCAAGGAACTCACAAAATCTTGGGCTCTGATCTCCCGCTCCCAGCGATCGTCCCACCCCACCCCGTGCCTCCCCACATCCCACACCCTGACCCCACACCCTCTCCTTCACTTCCCTGAGGCCCCACCACCACGCCCTGCACTAGGTCTCCGCTGTTCCCTTCAACAACCACTCCCAGGTGTCAACCCCTCCTTCAGCCCCCCTGCACAACGATCAGACCCTCTCCCCTCCAGAATGCTGCCACCCTCCTGCCACGAGAACACTGTGCCTGTTGGGTTTGGTTGCCCTCAATCACCATGGGCACCTCCGGCGACACCAGGCTTCCTGCCAGGCCCCCGGGGAACAGGGACCTCCGCCCAAACCCCCTGTTCCCTCTGAGAGTTCACTGCACCACTTTGCCCTCCCCTGCTCGGTCCATTCCCCGGTTTATGCATACACTCTTAGTCTCTCGCCTTCTGCAAGAGAAGGTCCCCCTGGCCCGGCTCTCCTCCCAGGCGCCACACTTCCTCAAAAGCCGGCCTGCCCCCCACTCCGCTGCCGCCCCCTCACTCACTCCTCAAGTCACTAAATCTGGTTTCCATTTCCTAATGACATTTCCATTGACTTCTTTTGGGCCAAACTGCCAAGCACTCATTGGCTTCCTCTCCAGCGCCCTTAGCGGCTGACACGGGGGATCGCTCCTCATAAGCCTCTGCTTCCTGGGCGCCTGTGATGTCACTTGCTCCTGCTTCTCCCTGAGCCTCTTTGATCGCTGTCACTCAGCCTCCTCCATGGGCTCCTTATCCCCCCGTGGCTGGTATTGTCCCAAGCTTCCCTCTTTGGCTCCTGGTTCTGATTTGATTTTAACTTAGCAGGTTGGCTGATGACTCTTAAACCTTTACTGCCATCCTTCTTTTTTTTGTTGTTGTTGTTTGTTTTAAAGAGCAACGGAGCTTATGGAAATGCACAACAGTTATTTATTTTTTAAATATTTATTTAGTTACTTGTGCACTGGGTCTTCATTGTGGCATGTAGAATCTTTAGTTGCAGGCATGTGGAAGTTAGTTCCCTGACCAGGGGTCAAACCCAGGTCCCCTGAATGGTTAGCCCGAGGAGTCTTAGCCACTGGACCATCAAGGAAGTCTCGTGATGGTCATCCTTTTTTTTTTTTTTTTGAGCCTGAGACCTGCATTTCCTTCTGTTGGCTTGATCTCTTCATCTGAACTTTCCGAAGATATCATAAGTTCAGCCAAGGTTGAACCTGAATCCTCTTCCTGTATTTCCAGCCTTGGCTGGAGGCCCTGCTGGCCACTCAGTCACTTGGCCTGGAAGGAGCAGTCGTCCTGGCTTCTCCCAGACTGTGACTTGCCTTTTCCCTTCTTACTCAGCTCAGTTCAGTCACTCAGTCGTGTCTGACTCTTTGCAACCCCATGGACTGCAGCACGACAGGCCTCCCTGTCCATCACCAACTCCTAGAACCTGCTCAAACTCATGTCCATTATGTCAGCGATGCCATCCAACCATCTTCTCCTCTGTCGTCCCCTTCTCCTCGCAACTTCAATCCTTCCCAGCATCAGGGTCTTTTACAATGAATCAGTTCTTCGAATCAGGTGGCCATCGTATTGGAGTTTCAGCTTCAGCATCAGTCCTTCCAGTGAATATTCAGGACTGATTTCCTTTAGGATGGACTGGCTGGATCTCCTTGCAGTCCAAGGGACTCTCAAGAGTCTTCTCCAACACCACAGTTCAAAAGCATCAATTCTTCTGTGCTCAGCTTTCTTTATGGTCCAACTCTCACATCCATACACGACCACTGGAAAAACCAGAGCCTTGACTAGATGGACCTTTGTTGGTAAAGTAATATCTCTTGCTTTTTAATATGCTGTCTACGTTGGTCATAGCTTTTCTTCCAAGGAGCAAGTGTCTTTTAATTTCATGGCTGCAGTCACCATCTGCAGTGATTTTGGGGACCCCAAAAATAAAGTCTCTCACTGTTTCCATTGTTTCCAAATCTCTTCTTACTCGCCACACACAATCACCAAGACCCCTAGGTTTTATACACCCCCTCCCTGTCCATCTCTCTTGTCACTGACTGTTCTAAGTTGCCACACTTTCTCTTCTTCCTGAAGCCAGTCTAAACTCCTCAAATCCAACCATCATACAGATTCATGAAAGTTTGATAAGTGAAAAGCCTGAAATGGTCAGGGGCATGGTGCTGAAATCCTGTTATATCTGGTCATTTCGGCTGATCTTAAAATCCTGAAGAAGAAAGGGACAAAGCAGTCACAACAAATCTTGAGAAGAACAGCACAGGACTTGTCCTACCAGTTATCAGACCAAAACACAAGACAAAAGTAATTCAAACAGTCTGGCGCTGGTGCGTGGATAGAGAAACGGTTCAGTGAATCCCAAGTGAGAGTCTAGACTTCTTCATGGTGGCAGTGTCGCTACAAGTTAAAGGGAGGGCAGGGTCTTTTCAGTACATGGGTCTGGAACCATTAGGTCCCATGTGGGAAAAGATGAAATTACTGAGTCCTCCTACCTTACACTATGCAAGTGGATTAATGGCATACATATGAAAAGCAAAAATGCAAAACTACGGGAAAGAAAAAGGAGACAATCCTGATGACCTTGGGGAAAGGAAAGAAACAAAAGTCACAAACCTTCAAGGAAAAAAAATGAGGGAAGAGAGGCTCAAGAGGAAGGGGATAAACGTATAATTATGGCTGATTTGTGCTGTTGTTCGGCAGAAACACAACATAGTAAAGGAATTCTCCAGTTAAAAAATAAATTTAAAAAAGTGAAAAAATTTGATTAAACATTTCTGTACCAAATCAAGCCAATAAACAAAAGACAGGAAAACCAACATTAGATGGCAAGGTGTAGTCTGAGAGAAGGAATATGTCACCCACATCACCATCAAAGGGTTCCGGTTCAGATTATAAGAAAGAGAATGGGCAAAGGAAACAAACAGGAAATTCACAAAACAGGAAATGACCTCAATGACCAATAACTATATGGAAAGATGCCCTATCCTCACTGGTAATAATGGAATTGCAAATTACAGTAAAACTGAGATACATTTTCAACTCTTTAGATTGCAAAAAAAAAAAAATATGATTAGCCTGACAATATCAAATGTGAATGCTAGTTAAGGGCTCATTTGCACGTCAAATACTTGAAAAGTAATTAGCAATGCTGAGTAAAGGTGCCTTCATGGCATCACCGTGACCCCAGAATTCCAGTTCTGGTTGTCTGCCTTCAGGAAATGTGCATCCATGCACAAGAGGGACACATTTCCTCTCCAAGGACGTTCAATGTGAAACAACCTTCATGCCCCTCAGTAGAGAAATGGATAAGGGAGCTGCAGTTCATTCATTCAACAAATTCTACAGAGCAGGAAGAAATGAAGACACTGGATCTGCAGGTAACCATGTGGATACAATCCATATGACAGAAACATATGGGAAGCAGGCAGAGTGAGTTGCAGATGAATGTTTAGGTGAAAGGCATGATGCCATTTATGTAATATTTTAAAAACCTAGTATATATGTTTATATGTATGCATACATGCTAAGTTACCTCAGTCATGTCCAACTCTGTGGGACCCTATGGACTATAGACCCCCAGACTCCTCTGTCAATGGGGATTCTCCAGGCAAGAATACTGGAGTGGGTTGCCACGCCCTCCTCCAGGGGATCTTCCCAATCCAGGGAATGAACTCGTGCCTCTTATGTCTCCTGCATTGGCAGGCAGGTTCTTTATTACTAGTGCCATCTGGGCAGCCCATATATAGGTATACATGTAGTAAAATACAAAAATCCACACAGGAGTAACACAAAATGGTACGGGGACAGTAGATACCTCCATTCGGAAGAAAGGGAACGGATGGGGTGTAATCTATCTGTAAACAATTAAGGAGATATAAAGTAAACATGGCAAAATGTTTGCTTCTGTTAAAGATGGGTGGGAGGTACCATAGATATTCTCTTCGTAGAAAGGTTTCATGATTTAAAATAAACAGACCTGAAAAACGAATGGACACTTTCTCTGTGCCAGGTGCCGTGCTAGGGGCTCGGCTGGAATCCAGGTCTATCCTTCCCCACCCTTTGCCAGGAACTGGGGGCTGCATGATGGGGCCTTGGTCAGTGGGCTCCCTTCTGCCTGGTTGTCTGGGCCACCCGGCCAGGTGCCAGGAGACAGTGCTGTTAGAGCTCCTCCAGGTCTTTGCTCAAAACCCATCAACCAAGACTTCCTGGGAGCTAAGACTCCACGCTCCCAAGGCAGGGGGTCTGAGTTCCATCCCTGGTTGGGGAACTAGACCCCACATGCTGCAAAGAAGACCTGGAGAAGTCAAATAAATAAAATTAAGAAAACAAAACCCATCAACCTCCACTGTTAGCAGAAGTGTCCTTGCTTAAAACTTGCCAACTCTCCCACCTTTAGCAGGAGTGAATATAAATCTTTAAGTTAAAGCGTCCAGAGATAGGAAAGGAAACCACACACACACACACACAAAGAAAAAACCAGATGGAACCAACTGGGACCAAGATGGCGATGAATGGGATTTCCAACAGACTCTGAGTCTCCTTGTACCTCCATCTTACCACATTAGCCTATTAAATGACACGTCCACTGGTGGCCAAGACTGGACATTAAGGACCAAAGAAGGATAGAAAGAGGGTGGCACCCTACTCCCTTGAAAAAGCCCCACCCCTCCCCGGTAGGCTAAGGCATCTGCCTCCCCATCATTAGCCTCTCTGCTCATCCCTCTGTCTTTACTCTGTGAATTTAGTTCCTGCTTCTCCATTCTTTAGCCACTGAACAAAGCTTCTGCTGTGTTGATTTCAGCTTCTGTTCTGTCATTTGCCCACTCAGACCTGAATGGAAGTAATAACCCGCCTCCACCAAGACAGAGAGCTCAGACTTGGGCCAAGCAGGGGGATCCAGAAGACTTAATTTGATAAGAAGAGGGGGTGCTATTTGAGGTCCCGATTCCAGCCTGCATGTGGCATCATCTCAAGAATTGGGGCTCCGACAGACCAACCTGTGACAGTGACGTCAGAGAGTCATGGCCTGGACTTCGCCAACCCTGGGAGGGTCCATGGGAGCCGGCGAGGACTGCGGCTAAGCTTTGTGTACACTTGCACTTTCCTGGGAGGGGTTCCAAGTCGCCGTCAGCTTCTCTGAGACTGTCATTCTCAACCAGGGCATGTTTGTATCAGAAGCATCTGGAGGGTGTGTGAGAAATGGAGTTTCTTGGGCCCATCCCAGGAGGGTCTGGTTCTGCTGGCCTCAGGTGGGTCAGGGGTGCTGCTCTTTGGGTGATTCTGATGGGCACCCCATGAAGAACTTCTGCTCAAAGCACAGGGATGAAAGCAAGTTCTGTCCCGGGCAGACATCTCGTGTAGCTGCCGTGGGGAGGAAAGGCAGCGTGGAAGCACCCAGCTTTGTTTCTGTTTTGTACATATTGCTCAATAAGTGAATCCGTGCGGAGGGTGGAATGTGGCTTGTTTATCAGCTCCCTGTACACAGGATCACAGTCTCGAAGCCTGAGTCACTCTGGCTCCCACCCCGGGCTCAGTATTTTGTAAAGGTCAGATCGCTTGGCTCCAAGCTGTGGTTGGAACCGGTGGTGTCCTAGCATTAATAACTGATAATTGAGCGCTGTGGGCCTGGCCTCTGGCTGTGTGTGGTGCTGCCCCCCAGAAGGTGGGTGCTCGGAGGGGGCCTGCTCTGCAGGTGAGAGCGCCCGTGAGCAGGACCTGGGCCCTGCGCTACTATCCGGGAACCAGGGGCAGGGGGTTGGGGTGGGGGGTGGCCTGTGGTGGGGAAGGAGCTCAAGCAGTTCAGAGGTCAGGCATTAGGGGAAACCTGAGGGAGGAGGAACAAGGTGGCACATTCGAGGTGATCTAATCTAAGCAGAAGGCACTTCTTGAAGGAAACGTGTGAGGGATAAACGTCCAACTGCTGCTCCCGAGGAAGGGAAGGTGAGGGAGACTAACACCTATTGTGCACCAACTGTGTGCCAGGCTTGTATAAACACTCCATTGCTGAGTCCAATGACTCCCGAGCAGTCAATACTCCTACAGCCATCCTGTGGAGACCTCCCCGCCCCCAGGTCACATGGCCAATGGGAGCTGGGTTTGCTCCTTGAACCAGCCTCGTGTGCAGTGGGAAGTGGACACGCTGAGGCTCTTCTGGGAACCTGCCTGGCCTTGGCTCTCTCCTCACCCACTCCCTTCCCCACCTGTTTCCCAGAGGTTCCTGCGCCCTGGCTCCGACCCCAGACAGGCTCTCCCGAGCCTCTGGACTCGCCCCTGGTCGCTTCCACTCAGCTCCTGACTCGCCCTCCAGGCCAAGGCGCGGATCCACCCCCTTCTCCTTGCTGCTTTGGATGGGAGGCAGGCCTGGCCTCAGATGCCCCTGCACTCAGCTGGGGGAAGGCGGGGGGCTGTGACCTCCCCAGGCCCAGGGTCAAGGCGGATGCTGCTCTCAGTGCCCTGGGTCTCCGTCACTCCCATCCCTGCACTGCGGACCAGCAGCAGGACTGTGACGCTGAAGCAGAAGAATTTCCATTCAGCTGGGACCTGGGGTAGCGGGGTGGCCTCTCTGCCAGTAAGTGACACTCTTTCTACTGAAAAGCCTCACGTGCCAGCCCCACCAGGCGGGGTGGGGGTGGGGTGCCACCATGTGACAGCACCAGGGACACGTGTCTTCTGGGACTGGTTCGGAGCTGGGTGGCTGACAAGTTTGTTCCTCCGTGTCCTCGGGGTGGGGGCGGGGGCAGTGATAATGGGCTGGGGCTCTGGCCTGCCCTAGCAGAGTGTGGTCCCCACTGCCCGGCCCGATATGGCACGAGAAGCTGGAAAAACTGACCACGCGGCTTGAAGCTTGACTATCTCAGAGGATTGCTCTATTTTTCCTCAGCATAATTTTTCCATGAATAATCTTTAAGTGGCTGTTTCTTTAGCAGTTTTATTGGAACATATGAGAACTGACAGTCATTGGGGAACAAGATACCATGAACGAAATCTGGTTTTCATTACACTTCTCTCAAGAAACCAACATGCTGCCCAGCAGACCACTCACTGATTGGAAGAGAAAAGAACACAGAGCCTTCTAACAATGGCTCTGGAGTGGGCAGGATCAAGGATGATGAATGGCGACAGAAAAGAACGTGGGACCCAGAGGCAGACAGGCCTGCACTCCCACTGGTACCTGCCACCTCCCGGCTGAGCGACCTTGGGCGAGTCACCTCGTGCCTCTGAGAGTGAATTTTACATCTGCAAGACAGGGGTACTAAGCCGGCCTGGCAGCCCCCTGGTGAGGAGGAAAGGACAGAGTGCTGGCCTCTCCTTCCTAACAACACCTGGGGGTGGGGGGGTGCGGCCCAGCTACTCTGAATTAGAGAGCTGACACTGCCTTCGTGGAGTCACAGTCAAGTGGGGACAGAGACAAGCATCCAGATAATTACACCCAGGAAAGACACCTGCTTTGATAGGAAAAAACAAAGAAACACGGTAATAGCAGTAACGACATCAATTGGATAACTATCACGACTGTGCCAGGGCTGGCGATGGTAATGGGTGACATTCACTGAGAATCTACCAGGGGCCAGAGACTGTGCTAAATGTTCTGGACAGAGGATCTGATGTCAGCGTCACAGTAACACTGCCTCGCAGGCCCTGTTGGCGGCATCTCAACATTATGATGTGGCACCTGGAGTTGGAAGGGTTAAGGAGCTTGCCGGGGTGAGGGACGAGTGGGCAGTGGGAAAAAGTGACCTTGTGCTCCATTTGTAATTCTAAAGGAAGGCGGCTCAGAAGCCACACACTACTCTGACCTCGGCAGCCTCAGTCTCAGCCGTCACTTCCTCTTCTCAGAGGCGGCCTTGGCCGGCCAGCCAGCACAGGGACACTGCGGGGGCCACGGGCCTCTTCTGCCCACCCACGGGGGTCACAGGAGACAAGCCTGAAACGCCCCCAGTGCCTCCTGTTCCTTCTGTACATTTCTCTTGGAAGAGAAAGAAACGGACGGAAAGAACTGGAGGCCCCTCGCATCCTCAGGGGTTAAATTAGACCCTCACTGAGATACAGGGCCTGGAGTAGCAGAATTCACGGCCCCGAGGGTGGGAGTTCTCACGAAGAGGGTGACACCCCATCATCCTGGGTGCACGTGGCCCACGCCCAGCCTTCAAGGCACCCGTTCATCCGAAGCTAAGTAGTTGTGTGTGATTTCCTGCTGACTGTCCATCCCCACCCCCCACCCCAGGAGGCAGGGACTGTGTCCCCGTGCCCAGCACAGGGCTGGGTGGGCAGTTGGAGTGCCAGCGGCGTGTGCCAAGAGCACCGGCATGGTGCCCACGACTCTGCCGAGGAGGACACGCACCCGGGTCGGGAAGCCTCATTCCCACGGGTCCCGGCGGCATTGGAGCGGTCCTGCCTTGGGTCAGCGCTGCCCAATTCAAGCAACCTGGCAGCCTGGCCGCTGCTCACGGGCTACGCTCCAAGTCTCGCACATCGGAGATTAATGGAAGGCAGCTGTGTCGGAGGGAAACGACTCAATCTCGAGTCACAAGACTCGCGTTCCATCCAGCCTCTGCCCCGGGCTGAGTGGGGAGCCGGGGTCCATTCTCCTCCGGCTCTGAGCCTCTGCATCACCCCTGGAGGCCAGGATGACCGCTGCCGCGATCTGGAGCTTCGAGCGTCTGGGGCGCGGGGTCCACGTCCTCCCAACTGCAAGGGGTTCCGTGTCTCCCCGTTTCATCCCTGTGTTTCATTCATTCTCCATTTCATTTTGTTCCCACACTGGGGCTCTCACCGGGCCTGCCAGAACCCTGAGCGCTCTGGGCCCCGGGGGCCCCTCTGCAGAGGAAAGCCTGTTTGTGTTGAAAGCCTTCTCTGGCCAGGTTTCCTGGTGGAGCCTGGGAGCCAGCGACTTCTACGTTCACACGCGGTCTTTGTTTCTCATGTGTGCGACTCTGACGGGTCCTCACTGCGAGCCAGGCTCTAACTCACACGTCACTCGGTTTGCCCCAGTTCATTTCCTTCTGAAATATGGCATCCAACACCTTTCAACTGCAGTCAGGTCTGGACGCTTTCTTCTCGCAGCCAGAGGCCCAAGTTCCCAGCTGCAGCAGGGCAGCAGCTTTGAGTCTTGGTTCCTCTGTTTGACCTTGTCCTTAAGGGGCTACTAGGATGGGAGACTCCAAGGACAAAGCAGACGTGAACTCCAGAGGGAACCAGCGAAAACTGGTTCCCTGTCCCTTGAGTCTCTCACCTAGGGTCCCCCACCCACTCTGAGAATATGAGGGCAGAAAGAGGGGGTCGCTGCCCTCACCCATGGGGGTGCTCTCTCACTCTTCTCAACCACAGTTAGGGGTCTCCAGGCCACTCGAGGAACTTGCTATATGTCCCCAGCAGCTGGGAGACCCAAGGGACTCTGAGTGCCTCCCTCAGGCCTACAGTCCACACGGCTGTGGCCACACGAGGGTTAGCTACACTCACAGGTTCATCCGGACCAGGACAGGTGTGGCCTCCCATGGACCAAGGTGGTCCCTGTGAGTGGATCTGAGGGCTGGAGGGGACTTCAAGCAGTAAGAAACGCGGTGGGCACTGGCTGAGGGCCCATGCAGTGCCCCGCTGGAAAAGATCTGCATCTGCTCAGGTCAAGAGGCTGTGGGGTTGCTGGAAAACCCATGACAAAGTGCCTGTGAAGGAAACAGCACCTGAGTCGGCACTGAGCCTGCACCATTCTTGGCAACCAGACCCTGAGGTTAGCCAGCCGAGGAAGGTAGACAGAAGTCTGGAATGGGGGGATGGCAACACCCCCACTGCGCAGTCACAGCGGGAGGTCCCAGACAGGGCAAGGGGAGGAGAGGCAATGCCAAAGCATGTTTAGAATCTACCGTTACACAGACCAGCCTCTGAGGACCATGCAGGGACAGCACACCACTCACAGCGTCAGTGGCAACGCCACGGGTGCGCCAAGGTGGTCACCCAGGATAGGGCGCTTCCTGCACTGCACCGATGATGGGGGGCCCAGGGGACTCCAGGGCCCTCTGGTGCATCCTGCTTCTTCCCTGTGCTGGGTACAGGCGACAACCAGTCCAGACCCCTGGGCTCAGCAACTGGCTCTGCCCCTTCCTCCAGGCGTGAGATGTGGGGAGCAAGCAACCCAGCACCTTCGCCTAGAGGGCAGTTACACCTACTTCACAAGGTAGGTGTAGGTGCACCAGGCAAGCCCATGGATGGGCTTAGAGTAGTGCCTGGCAGAGAGGACTCGCTCCATATGTGTCAGCTATTACTATCTTTAACCTGTTTCCCTGCCTGTGAACCAGCTGGTGTGGCCAGTTTGAACACAGGGCCACAAAGTCTGACACCCCCCCTCAGTCTTCCTGCCCTGTCCTTGGGCCTGACAGGCCTTTGAGACTGCCTTGACTGACAGAAAGAAGGCTGGGCGCCGAAGAATTGACGCTTTTCAACTGTGGTGCTGGAGAAGACTCTTGAGAGTCCCTTGGACTGCAAGCAGATCCAACAGGTCAATCCTAAAGGAAATCAGTCCTGAATATTCATTGGAAGGATTGAGGCTGAAGCTGAAACTCCAATACTTGGGCCACCTTCACCGATGTGAAGAGCTGACTCATTGAAAAGACCCTGATGCTGGGAAATGGAAAGCGACAGAAGGGGACGACAGAGGATGGGATGGTTGGATGGCATCACTGACTCAATGGACATGAGTTTGGGCAAGCTCTGGGAGTTGGTGATGGACAGGGAAAACTGGAGAGCTGCAGTCCATGGGGTTGCAGAGAGTTGGACACAACTGAGCGACTGAACTGAACTGACCTACAGAGCATGGCAGAAGTGAAGCTAAGTGATTTCCGAGGTGGGTCACACAGACATCATGATGCTTTGAGGACCTCTGCTCTTGGAGAGCAATACCATGCAAGAGCTCAATGACTCTGAGGCTCCCATACACCAGGGAAGCCCAGGCCACACTGGACGCCATGTGGACCTTTGGGTTCCGCCCCAGCTGACACCCAGCACCAGGCATGTCCCGACGGTTCCAGCCCCAACATCCAGTCCCTCTCAGCCTTCACATCTTTCCCACTGAGACCCTAGTTGTCATGGAGCAGAGACAAGCCACCCCGGCTGTGTCTTGTCCAAACTCCTAGCCCAGAAAGTCTGTGCATCTAATAAAATGGCCACTTTGTGTCACTGGGTCCTGGGGTGGCAAGTTATGCGACCAGAGTACCTGGCACAGCTGCTGAGTGTGAGCTGGAGCTGAGGTGAGGGCCCTCTGGCCCCCCGTCCAGTGCTCCATTGGCCATGCCATGCTATCCCTCCATCTGGTCAGCATCAGAGCCTATCTGTGAGGGCCAGAAGCAAACATTCCTGAGTGGTAAGCGTGTGCCAGGCACTGTCTAAGGGTTTCTCCGGCCCAGCCTCAGTCCACGAAGTAAGCCTACATGAAGTATTTATGGTGCTTTAGTTGCTAAGTTGCGGAGAAGGCAATGGCAAGCCACTTCAGTACTATTGCCTAGAAAATCCCATGGATGGAGGAGCCTGGTAGGCTGCAGTCCATGGGGTTGCTAGGGGTTGAACACGACTGAGCGACTTTACTTTCACTTTTCCCTTTCACACATTGGAGAAGGAAATGGCAACCCACTCCAGTGTTCTTGCCTGGAGAATCCCAGGGAGCCTGGTGGGCTTCCGTCTATGGGGTCACACAGAGTCGGACACGACTGAAGTGACTCAGCAGCAGCAGCAGTTGGTAAGTTGTGTCCGACTCTTGCGACCCCATGGACTGTAGCCTGCCAGACTCCTCTGTCCATGGGATTCTCCAGGCAAGAATACTGGAGTGGGTTGCCATTTCCTTCTCCAAAGTATTTAGTTATTCCTATTCCCATTTCACCAATAAGAATGCCAAGGCTCAGTGGGACCATGCCGATCACCCAAAGTCCCAGAGCTAGGAAGCGCTGGAGCTGGCCCTGCACTCAAGATCCAAGATCTTCACGACTCCAAGATCTGCCTGACTTTTACCCACTGGGCAACAGAAGGAAGACAGAAAGGTGTGTTGGTGAGCAGTCCTGAAGGTATAGGAACCTGCGGCCAGCCTGAATTTCTCCATGGACTTGCTTTGCTGCCAAGGAATCTTCGGAGAAAACCTGTCAGCTGGTTCAGCCACATGGAGGCGGGGCTCACGAGATCTGGAAATGTCTTCACCGGTTCCAAGGCACACACAGCACCAACTGCCCTCTCTCGGGGTCAACGTTCTTTACGATTTTTGCTCTCCAGGAAAATATTAGTTCATTTATATAAGCTAAACATTACATATGGGGGGAAATGGAAAACGTGGCATTCCTGGCCTTTTTTCTCCCCAGACCAGAAACTGAGAAGGTTTCTCCACTTCCTTTCTCACAGTCTGTCCATCTGCTGGTGTGGAGCCGCTGGCACAGCCGCTCCCCGGGGGGTGGATAGGGGGGTGTGAGGGCATCGGAGGGAGGCAGGGTGCAGCTGCAGCTCGGGGGACCACCTTGACACCAACCGAGGCCCCAGAGACCTCACAGGAGGGCTTTGTCCGACACAGAGCCTGCATCTCCCAGGCAGGGCCGGCGGGCTGAGAGGGGAGCGAGTGTAGCCAGAGTGCAGTCAGGCAGCTCACACTGGCCTCCTGGGACTGCTGTTCCCCCCACCACCTCATCTGGCTGCTGCCCGCCTCCCCAGCTAAGGGGAGAATGAAGCCCACGAGGGCAGGTCTTCTCCAGGCTCCCCAGTGGGTATGGCTCACAGCCGGCCCCTGGCATGTGAAGCCTCCAGTGAACAGACTCTCCTGGGGTCTTTCCTCGGCAGGTGTGGGGGTGCCTGCTGGCTGGAAAGAGCCTGGGCTATAGCCCCAGCCCCCTCCCAAGGAGTCGAGGGAGGCTGCGTTCCTCCCATTCCTGGGACTGCAAGAGGCACATTCCTGTCCCTGATCTGGTCGGGCTCTTGCCACGCAGCCCCATCTAACTGCCAGACGTGGAAGACCTCCCTGAAGCTGCCCTCTGTCCCACCTGCAAGGGACCCCGCAGGTCCCCTCTGCTGTCTGGAAGCCGAGGCTGGGAAGTCGGGATCCCTGAGTGCGTCTAAAGCCTTCCAGACACTTCTGGGCCCTCTGATGGTCCATGAAAGCCTTAATACCCTGCTTCCAGGCTGGAGCCGCAGCTGTGGAAAGTCAGTGGCAGACACGCCTGGGTACTGAGGTCTGCTGGCCTCAGCACTTTGCTGGGAGGGGTGTGGAGTCAGCAGGCAGCCGGAGAACCAGGTGCCCACAGGCCCAGCTGGGAGCCCAGAGACCAGGCGACCCGCAGGCGGGCTCCAGGAATTCCAGGCCTGGGGAAGGCAGACACAGGACAGAGAAGCACAGAAAGCTGTCCAGTTTCCACAAGGGAAGTGCCCTGGAGCACGGAGAACTGCAAGAGGGTACAACGCAAGGTCAGCAGGCTCTGGAAATTGGCAGGTAGTAGATGTTTTAGGTCTGCAGACCTCAGGGTCTCTGTCTCAACCTCAACTCTGCCGCCATAGCGAGCAAGTAGCCAATGTGTCCACGGCTGCGTGGCTGTGCTCGGATACAAACCAGAGTGGCCTGCATCAGAGCCACGTGTGCCATTCCCCAGTGTAACAGAGGGCCTGACCTGGTCGGGGAGTGGGAGGAGAGAGAGGAGGAATGATTTCCCCAAACCCCGGTGATGATTTGGCGACAGAGGCAGAATCATAACATTGACAGTAATAACATCATCCTAATAAAGTTACATTTGATGAGGGTGTGCTCTGTGTCAGGCACATGTGATCTTAATAAAATCTCACAACCATTCTCTGAGGGAGGTATTACTATGCCCACTTTACAGATGGAGAAATCAAGGCTTGGCGGGTACACAGGGTGTTCTGTCCGACATTTCAGATGAGTTCTTCACCCTGCTAGGTGCCCTTGGGAGGATGGACCCAAGAGGCATCTCTTGGCTCCCTCACCCCAGGCTTCCAGCTGGGTTTGGCTGATGGGGGGCTGCAGCTGCAGATACAGTGGGAGGGTGGAGAGAGAGGGCCAGGCATTTCAGCTCCGCCTTCCTCCTCCTTTACCCTTGGCTACCACGACTCCTGCCAAGCTGACCCGTCCTCTGCGCTCAGCACTTGTTGGAGTTGGCAATAGTTTTTCTTCCCCAAGATCTTCAGCCTAGAGGTGCTGGGTACCCTGCTGTCCTTGTGTAAAGTATTTATTCCTATTCCCATTTCACCTTCATTAAGTCTCTTCCAGTGAGTCATCTGGGGGCAATTCTGTTTCCTGCCAGGACTCTGCGGAGAAGGCAATGGCAAGCCACTCCAGTACTATTGCCTAGAAAATCCCATGGATGGAGGAGCCTGGTAGGCTGCAGTCCGTGGGGTCGCTAAGGGTCGGACACGACTGAGCGACTTCACTTTCACTTTTCACTTTCACACATTGGAGAAGGAAATGGCAACCCACTCCAGTGTTCTTGCCTGGAGAATCCCAGGGACGGGGGAGCCTGGTGGGCTTCCATCTATGGGGTCACACAGAGTCAGACACGACTGAAGTGACTTAGCAGCAGCAGCCAGGACTCTGACTGACGCTGGACGTTAGTTAACTGGCTGGCTTCTGGTTTCACATGGCCAATAAGGCCAGTAAACACCGCAGCCAGGTGGGGATGAGGGGGGATGGGATGGAAGGAGAGTAGGGCTGAACCTTGAGGAGGCTGGACCGGGGGCTGGATCCCGGCTCTGGTACCGGTTTCCATCCTAGGCAGGGCTCAAAAGTGAATGCAGGCACTTCCCTGGTGGTCCAGTGACTAAGTCTCCATGTGCCCAGTGCAGGGGGCCCGGGTTTGATTCCTGGTGAGGGAACTAGATCCCACATGCCGCAACTAAGACCCGGTGCAGCCAAAGAATAAAGATCGTGTTTAAAAGTGAGCAGAGCTCCTCCTTTCCTGCCCCAGGGCTCAGTGAGTGGTCTGCTTCTGGAGGCCCCCAGAAGCAGTGCTAAGTTTTCTGTGCCTGGCTCCTGTCTCCACCTGGGGCACTGGGAGACAGATAAATCCTCCAGCTCGTCGGGCCGTGGGGACCTGAGGGCACCTGGGGAAGGCCTGAGATGCGCTCATCCCGTTCAGGTATGCTAACTGGACAGGATGCAGGGACCTCTTATTCAGACTGATCAGGAGACGGAAGGGCAGAACCCTCTGTATCCAAGCCCACTCTCTGCTCCAGAACCCTGGCATTCCCTCTGGAACAAAGAGCCTTGAGTGGTTAGCGTTCCTACACCCCTCTGAGGGATCCCATCCACCCCCACCCACAGCCGGTGTATGTGAGCATCGGTTGAGTAAGCAGGAGAAGGTTCTAAAACAAGAAGGCAGAGACGAGACCAGCGCTAGGAACTTCTCTCTGGTCACGGCTGGTGGGTCATCGGCCGTGTGCGTAAGGCAGTGGATGTGAAAGGAGACCATGGGAGGCGTTTCCTATTGGGCTCATGGGACCACGTGAGGATCAAGTTCAGGCCAGGACTCTGTCTCTTGAGGTGTAGACAGCAGCATCCCCAAGCTAGGTAGATTAACCAGCTTCTCCGTCTCTCTCTGCTAAGTTACCGTGGGACCCTGGGGTGGGCTAGGGGCAGGGTCCAGCCTACGCACTGGAGCCGGCAGAGGCTGGGAAAGGTAAGGCACCTGGAGGAAACCCCGGAGTCAGGGCAGAGGGCTTGCCTGGCGGGGCCAGTGAGAGGCTGTGACGTAGCCTCCTGCGGCCCTAGGGTCCTGACACAGCAGCACCGCTGCACCAGCCTGGCTCCAGAAAGGGGAGTGAGTGGTTGGTTAGCAGGTCAACAGGTCGGGGGCAGGGGTCATGACACCAGGCAGCAGCCTGAGACAGCCACCTCCTCACCAAACACTCACCGCCTGTCAGACTCTACACTGCATGCCTTGCATGTATCATTTCAGTTTTCATATTCCAGCGACTCTGGGATGGGAGGCTTATTATCCCCATCTTACGGGTAAGGAAACTGAGGCCCAGAGGGTGTAAAGTTGCTTGTTCAAGACTGTAGTGGCCTGGCACCCAGGTGAGTGTCACATAAGCTCAAACCAGGAGGAAGAAGTACAACTGGACCCCAGGCTGCAATCTGATCCCGCCCTGAACAGCAGCAGAGAGCAGCCCCGGCAAGAATCGGACATGAGCTAGCGGCTGAACAACAACCAACAGGAAACCGTCACAGAGATGACTCTGAAGCAGCCGACACTGCGAACACGTGGGCGGAGCGCTTTAAAAGCATGAGTGGCCCAGTCCTCAAGGTGAGAGCTGGCCCACCTCCACTCTCTGGATGAGGCCACTGAGGATCGGAGAGGCACAGTGACAGCTGGAAGCAGCACAGCTCGAGTCTGACTTCAAAGCCTGGGCCTCTTATCGCTGACAGGACGCCACATGCATCCCAAATATGGGAATGAAACTTATGCCCCAGGAAGGTGAGCCTTCTGTGTGTGGTGGGACCAAAGGCCCCAGGCATCCTGTGCACCCCTCCGGGGCGTGTTACCACGAGCCTGGTTGGGAGGCCTGATGACAAGCGTCCAGGTGACCTGGGGAGTGTCCTGGGCTTCTCCACCCAGTGCAGGCCCCCAGCTTGGGCTCTGATCTTGCCTCTGTTGGGTCTCAGACTCTCCCAGGGAGCCCCAGACCAAAGGTGCCCTGCAGGACCCTGGTGTGATCAGAAGCCTTGGCAGGCTGCGGGGGGTGGGAGGAAGCGGCTGTGAGCAGGGACACTGAGGCTGCCAGCCAGCAAACTGGACTCTGGTCTTTGGCTCCACAGGCAAGGCCAACCCTGGCAGCCACGTATGGGCCATTGGCGAGTCTGCCCCCACCCGAGGGGCTACGATACCTGCAAGATCTTCCTTGGAAGAGACTAGTCTTGGGGAGCTGCTTCCTGGTTCAATTCGGAGTGACAATCTGAAAACAAAGATTTTCAAAGGATTAGATGGGCTCTAGGGTTTCAGAGGGGGAACCGGACATGTGCAAGCTGGGAACTGGGAAACTGGACTGCTGCTAAGGGCTATTCCCGTCATGGAGCCAGCAGTGCTCTGAGATCACAGATCACAGTGCTCCAGATCACAGACATGGCTTTCCAAGGTCCCCGGGGGATTTCCATGACCAAGAAAGGGAAGACACCGTAAATAGTGTAATTGTGGCCCCTCACTGCCAGGCATAGATGTGTTCCTGCTCAAGACAACACTATTAACTAGGAACACCATCCCCGTCCTGTAGACGAAAAAAGTGAGGAGCAGCAAGGTTACACAGCTCCCCCCAGATGTGCGGGGCTAACAATTGGCCGAGCAGGGGATGGAGGCTGTCTGACCCCAAGCCAGGGGGTTTAATCATTACACTGCATTCTCAGATGCCCCCAGAGAGGCATGACATAGTAGTTATTACTGTTTTTCTTTAAAGCATCGATTAGGAAACTTCTGGCAGAAAATGACAGAGTAAAGCTGGATGCCAGAGTCTCCCTCACCCAACAAGACCAATAAACAATTACAAAGGCTCAAGAGTAAAAGAACCCCCCAGCTGTTACTCAACAAGGGAGGGGGCATGAACTTTAAGAACTTACAGCCAGGGAAAGAAAAAGTGGATTGTGCAGCCGAACAAGAGCTATCACATGGCCCAGCTCCCATCCTGACCTCGGACTTCTCAGGGGATCTGAGTGGCTCCAGATTCAGGAGAGACACGGATTGGGTGGTGGGTGGACGGCATGGGGGATGATGCTCTGATGGAAATGAAGGCTCCATGGTGCGGCGGGTGCTGCATCATCTGAAACCTGAGTGTATCCCTTTCTGGAATGGGATTCAGCCCCCTATTAGATGGAGGAAACACTGATGAAGGCCTTTTAACAGAGGCCCCTTCTCTAGAACAGATGGCTTGCTCCCTGCCTCCAAGGAGCCGGAGACCTGCGTGCCCCCAGGCCGCACAGAGGGCAGAGAACCCCTGTGCCTCTCAGCGCAGCAGAAGGAAAACCAGCCCATCCCACACAGCGCAGCAGGACAGACGGCGCCTCCTTCCATCGGAGCTGTGGACTAGCCAGAGGAAGCCTCTCCTGTGGGAGCAAGATGGAAAGAAACAGTGCTGCCAACTCAAACATCCCTGCAGAGAAAGGGGACAGAGGGAGGAAGAGAGCACTGTCCAGATTGCTCGGCCCAGAAGGCAGCCCCGGGGGACACCAGGAAATCCCCCCCAGGTGCTTGAGACTATGGGTTGTATAGAACCAAACCTGAAAAATGAGATGGGAACATAGAAGATGAAAGGGGAGACTGGAGACCCCAGGGAACAAACCAAGGGCAGAAAGGAGAGGACTGAAGGAATACCAAAGGAGAACAGATCAACCCCAGTGATTACAGCCATCAGAAAGAGGTCGATGGACGTGAAAGACAGAGCGCATCCAGTGTACGGATTCCTGGAACGCCGGAGAGAGAAAAGCCAAACAATGGTGCAGAAGAAGTGGTCACAGATAGAAACCAAAAGAATTCCTCTGTGATGAAGAAAGAGCATATGCCGTTCCAGGGAAAGCTCCACTAGGAGGCATTCCCCTTGCAAGGCTTCTGAACTTTAAGGAATTCTTCCCACGAGGTAGACAAAACAAGTCACTTACAAGAGGAAAAATCTAGACTGGCTTGAGACTTGCCTATAGCAGCACCCAGCGCCAGACGGCAATAGAGCAGGTTCTGTGTGTCCTGTGGGAGGGAAACCAAGGAGGCAGATGTTTTCACCAAAGACATCAGAGTGTGCAGGACTTGAGCAAACCTACTTCATGATGAAACCCAGCTAAATAACGGACTGAGTTAAAGACTCCAGGAATGGAGAAGCAACAGGTGGTAAGAATTGAAAATGTTTAACTACAATGATTCCTAAAGAGTAGGAATCATGATTCCTGAACGTGATGTGTATGTTCCAAACTTGGAGAAACAAGGAGATAACTAAGGAGGAGCTGGAAGGTGGTGCAGGGGAGGTGAAGGAGTTGGGTGCAGCTTGCCAACGATCTCCTCTTGTATGACCCGCGTCGATGGGCCCTGCTCACCATGGAAATCCAGTTGAAGCAGAACTTAGGGACTTCAACCTCGTCATGTTCTTCCCGACCTCTTCTGTTAGAAGGCTCTTTTAGGGAGTAATATCTCTTGTGGAGAAATGTTTATCTGAAGAGCGGCAACTCCTTATGTTTTATTTCAGTTCATTTTTCTGGTTAAAGTAAAATTGAAGCTGTTCTAATTTAAAAAAAGCAAGTGCAGTATAATCCAATTTCAATAAATTCTATTCTTGCATCCATCCATCTGTCTATCCATCCTTCTCCACATGTATATATGCACTTTCTATGCACAGAAGAAGGTCCAGAATAATGCTCATTTAATGCCAACAGTCATGCTTTTTAAGTGGCAGGAATTTGGGTAATTTTTCAAAAATAAAGTAAAATAGATGAAAGACTGAGGAAAACAAAACACTGGTTGGGCTCCTTGGCACAATGTCTTCAAAGTAAGAGGAAGCCTGCATCCTCGGAGGTGGGGATCAAGTCTCTGGGTGTGCACTGGGCCATGGAGTGTGGATTCCTCCAGTAGAGTCACAAGCCCTGGGCATACTTTGTCACTCAGATCCAGGGCCTTCCTAGGAAGGGACCCCCTCAGTGGTCTGGGCCTGGGACAAGAACACAGCCTTCCTCCCTGGGTGTGCCCACTTGGACCACAACAAAAGGCCTTTGTGAAATCCAGGCATTAAGTGCTAGGGGTGTTCATTGTCCTTCAGAATGGAAGGCGTAATTACTCACAATTTGCAGTTTGTCCAAGGATTAGCTCATGGTCAGAAGTATTTATGGACCATTTTTCTCCTTAAAGTATATTAGTGTTAATGAAAAACTAGTCTTTTTAATAAAATTATTGGCACATGAATGGAAAATATTATCCCAGAACCTAACTGGGAATAATTTCCCACTCCAGGGTACTCTTTTCAGGAACAGCAAATGCTTTGTAAGTAACAATGAGCAATTTGTGGCAAACATAATTTGAATGGTCATCTCTGGCCCTCATCTATTGCTGTTACAATTATGTAACAGATCAAAATATATTACATTCTATTTTAACAAAATATTGTACAATAACAACTAAAGGTATCACCTCTATATTTCTAAAGACAGCCAATCATTAGGAGGACCATGTGGGGAGCTTTGGAAACAAATACAGATTTCCAGGCCCCATCCCAGACATCTGGGTGGCTAGAAGGCTTCCTAGGTGTCTCTGGCCCATGGTCAGGGCTGAAATCCACTACCGCAGAGCTGGTGAGGGTGGTGTTACTTCAACAGCCATTCCCAGGGTCTTGGTGAATGAAAACGGGTAACCTGAAGCTGTCCCTAGTGGGCACAGTTTCCAACAATTTAGATGAAGAGCAAATCATCAACCTGACCACATTTTTGAATGCAAAACTGGAAAAGATTAAAAAATATATTGGAGAGCAGGATTCAAAGAGATTATGCACGCTTTACTGGAAGCAACCAATAAGACAAGATTTAAAAGAACACATGCAAAGCTGGCGTTTAGTGGGGGAAACTAATCAATTACATGATGTCCAAGACTAGCCTTGATAATAGGCCGTGTGAAAAGCCCTGAGGTTCTGAGTTGACCTCAAGCTCAAAATGAGCCAAGAAGATGTCCAATCAATATGGGGGACATGTAAAGGTACTATACTCCAATAACAATTCAGCAGGAAGAAAAAAATATGGTGGACAGACTCAACATGACAAGCTGTCCTTCTCCCTCTAATTACACAGAAATGCTGGATAAATTCCCAGCTGCCACGATGAAGAGAGACCTGAAAGCCAGAGCAGGTGAGTGGGAGACGAGGCCAGAGGGCCCACTGGGGGTCTTCACGGGAACTGGGTGTATTCTATATGGGCCGCGTGGGATGGAGATGGAGCCTCCACCAGTGCCAGGTGGCGGGAGTCTAGCAGCAAGTGGGGGCCCCAGGGAGCTGCCTCGTCCGTGAACAGGCTCTCGAGAACTCTGTTTGGCAGCCCGGAGATGAGTCTAGCAAGCTGCCCTTCCGCTCAGCGCTCTGAGTGGGGAGTCCATCACGAGAGCCTGGAGCATGAAGCCTGCACCACACACCGCTGTGGAGCCCTAGTTTTACCCTCCCCATTGGAAAAAGCCACGCCGAGAAGCTGATGGAACACCGTCCTCGGTCCAGGGGTGCCTATGGGGGGCGGACTGGGGTGAGAGGAGATGCTCAGCAGCCCTGCTCTGGGCTCTGTGGGGTCTGAGGTTGCCGAACACACACGTGCTGGGGCGGGGGCACGGATGCTGCCACACAGGTGGCCGGGGCGGGGTGGGCACGCACTTGTAGTTGTCGTCCTCCACAAACTTCTGGAGCTCTTCGATGTAGCGCACGGACTTCAGGTACTTCTGCACGTGGGGCAGGGTGGTGAGGTGGTCTGTAGGAGAACAAGACCCAGAGGCTTCAGGCTCTCTCCGTCTTTGTCTCTCCCCATCTCTGGGCCCCACACGAGACGGGACTGAGACACACAGGCAGTCTTTCAACAGTTGGTGATGATCCCTTGGGCCAGGCCTGGGCTGGGCACTGGGCACAGAGTGGACCCTCGAGGCATGCCCACCCCAGATGGCTGGGCCATGGACCCCACACCCCAAGGTCACCACGGTTCCTTGGCTGGGCAAAGATGGATCTTGGAGGGGGGTGTGGGAGGGGAAAGACAGCCTCCAGAGCAGACCAGAGCCAGGTGTGTGCCCTCAAACAGGTTTCCACTGGAATGACTGGACCAGTCTCCCTCACCCACCCCACCAGCTCCGTGTGACAAGAATGAATGGATCCTGTCCAGCCTGGTGAGCAACCCAAACCCAGACTCGGGCACAGCCTAAGAGCCTGGCTGCTGCATCCTGAGAAGATAGGGAGGGGCCTAGATGCTTGAGCACCTGTTCTGTACCAGGCTCTGCACCAGGTGCTTTCTAGAAGCCATCTGGCCTCAACCTTTGCACCTGCCTCATTTCCAGCAATCAGATGCTCAGAAGATGAAGCCACGGTAACCTGCAAGGTCACTCCACTGACCTTGGAGGACCCGAGTCACCTGTGGCCTCGGCCACACTGCGCTGTCTATCTTCTGTCCCGGGCTGACTGATGTCAAGTGCTCTCCTCAGACGATCATGGTCACTGCACTCTTTCTGAGGGGTCCCCAACACTCCCTGATCCTCTCTGCCATTCTCCACCGGTTGGGACAGAACTGGTTGAGGAGGGAGATGGAGGCAGTGGAGGAGGCCTTGCAGAGGAGCAGAAAAGAAGGTGGGGAAGGGCCGCTGCTTTCCTGGGGTGGGGGTAGGGGGGTTGGCAGTGCATCTGGCTGCCAAGATGAGCCTCTGATGGCTCTGCCCAGTAACTGTGAGATTCTCAGCAGGTCATTCGGTTTCTCTAGGGCCTCAATGTTCTGGTCTCTGAAATGGGGATAAGAACCCCTGCTTTACAATGCTGATGAGGGGGAAGATACAGGTACACAGAAGAGCGGTAAGAGTGAGCATTTCCTGCGCTCTGATGAAAGGCTGGGGCGAGGGCCCGGCACACACACCTCCCTGTTGTCACTGATGAGAAAACCTCAGAGAAGACAGACTTTTCAAGAAGCAGGGCTGAGACATGAAGCTGAGCCTGTAATTGTTCTGCTGACCAGCAGGACCAGTGCTGAGGCCCCAGGGAGTGGAAAGGGCCCTGGGAATTCAGGCCTCTCCCTGCTCTCTGCGCAGGAGAGCTGGTCTGCAAGTGCAGGCCGCCCCCCCCCAACCAACTGCGCCGCAGTGTTTGTTGGGGGGGTGCTCCTGAGCAGATCTTTGGGCTTTGGGCCCACCCCCTACAGCGGCCTTCCCACGCGGAGGCAGCTGGCTCCTCCCACCCCATGTGCTGGAGGTAGGGTTGGTCTCTTCTCCTCCGGCTTTGCTGTTTCCTGACTTCTACTCCTCCCCTTCCTGTGAAGCTCTGCTCCACAGAGACACATTACCGCAGTTTACCACCCTTCCCCTCTTCCCTGTGACTTCTGCCATGTGGCACCCAGGTCACTCAGGCCCATTCCTGGAGGACCCGGGTACCTGACTCCCAGCTGAGCCCACTCTCCCCCCCACCCCCGGTGTCCATGTGGCTGGCCCATCAGCGTCTCCAACAACATCTGCTCCATCCATCTCAGACGCACATCATCAGGGTCACCCTTTGGATCTGGTCACCTGTGGCAGAGCCTGGCTAGCTGTTGACCAAGTCAATGCCCTTTTCCCTCTAGGCCCACAGCTATGTTGCATTCCTACCTTCCCTGGACAGAAGCAATGAGTGCCATGTGCAAGTCTGACCCAGAAGTCCCATTCTTATGTGATTCTTTCTTCTTCTGCATCTGCCAGCTGGATGCAGAGTTCCATGGAGGACTCGGGGCCATGGGACATGGTGGAACCACATGACAGAGGAGCCCAAGTCCCAGAATCTGCTTGGAGGAGAGCCACCCAGGAGCTGCCCACAGAGCTCTTCATGGATGAAAGACCTGGCTTTGCCCCTGACTAGATGTGTGACCTTAGGTGAACACAGTATGTTCAGCCTCGGTTTCCCCATCTGTGATACAGGGATGGTAACATCTAGTCTGCACAGTCTTTGAAGATCAAACAAGCTTGCAATGGATCCAGCATGCATTTGATGCTCAGGATATCAAAATGAAGAGCCCTGGGTGGGGACTACCGGGTCTGTAGAACTTTCTCACAGATAAGGTGCTGCACTGAAAAGATTTCACAATCCCAACAACCAGGGGGACTAACCGTAGCTGCAGGAAACTTGTAAGTCAGCAATTATTCGGAGAATATTGTTCATCTGATTGGATCTTTGTTCGTTTTCCATGATGCTGCCTGAGGCAGGATACGCAGAATCAATGTAGATTAAATCCAGAAGATAGATGCCTAAAATCAAAGAAGATATTTAATGATGGAAGGTGTTTATTAATCAGAATGGCACAAAACAGAACTGCTCTGCTAGAAGGTACACAGTGGCTTATGGAAAACTGCAGTATGACTTGGACTTCAATTCCAATCCCGACTACTAACTGTTCACATAAACTGCTCAACTGTAAATCAAACATACTGAGCAACAACCAAAATGAATGTTGGCAAGATTTTAGCATTTTGAGTTCCTACACTCTTCCAGCAACAAGGGTTATTCCCTGTAACCCAGCTGGAAAATAACAGGACATGAAAGGGATGAATGAATACTTGTGTTTTACCAACCACTGCAGTTTAATAGGGCTAAGGTGTCATACCCAGGAGAACACTGAATTCAGGCTTTCATTTATTCACGTAACTGTTTGTCTATTTGTTTATCTATCTGTCCTTACATGCACACACACACCCCAAATCATAAATAAAGGAACAAAAGAAGAAATCAAAAAAGCAATAGTCCTTGGTACAAAGAAGTAAGGCTAGACAGAGAATTCTCCTGCTGAGAGTGCTTAATAAGAAAATAACGTGTGATGTAAAAACATTGCTGTGATAGGCCAGTAGGGAGCCTCAGCACGGCCTCATGGCATCACCCCAAGGGGAATTCGGGACAAGCTGACTAACCAGAGATGGGGGAAGAGGACTGGCTGTGCAGCGTGGTCCAGCTGACTTGCTTGCTGAGGGCCGCACTTCAGAATCTCCAGGTGTGCATGGACAACGGGTGGCATGGCCTTCCAGCAGCCCCCCTCCAGAGTACTGCCACTAAACCCATAACACTGGGGAAGTGCACGAGTAGTGATGCAAAGCAGAACTGAAGGCAGAAAACATTGAATGAGGCAAAGAGGAATGGCTGATATTAATTAAAGGCACAGGCGACTGAGAAGATCTAATGATTATATCTGCTATGCACAAAGCAATACTGCACCAAAATATACAAAGCAAAAAAGTGCCAAAAATCAAAAGTGGGTTCAACAAAGCCACAACTATGGAGGTGGCTTTTGGTATGTCTTTTCTAGAATGTGTGTGTGTGTGTGCGCACATACATATGTACATACAAAAATATATACATATACATGTATCTATAGATATATGTATGTATGTGTCCTATATGCATGTATCTAAGTAACACAGCTAAAAGCTTGGTGTTATGTAAATAAAAAGACAATTATTTAAAAATACTCATGAAATGCTTACAAACACTGATTAGCATTGCTGCTGCTGCTGCTGCTAAGTCACTTCAGTTGTGTCCGACTCTGTGTGATCCCATAGACGGAAGCCTACCAGGCTCCCCCGTCCCTGGGATTCTCCAGGCAAGAACACTGGAGTGGGTTGCCATTTCCTTCTCCGATGTGTGAAAGTGAAAAGTGAAAGTGAAGTCACTCAGTCGTGTCCGACCCTTAGCGACCCCACGGACTGCAGCCTACCAGGCTCCTCCATCCATGGGATTTTCGTGGCAATAGTACTGGAGTGGCTTGCCATTGCCTTCTCCGAATTATATGCTAGTCTATTAAAAAAAAAAAAAAAAAGCTCAATAAGTTCCAAAAAATAAATGCCATATTATGTTCTCTTTGACCTAAAATTACATCTAGGATTTAGTAATAAATACAGAAAAAATTCTAACCATTTGTTAAACACACACTCATAAGGAACTCTCACAGAAAAAATGAGAAATCTAAAATAAAAAGTCTATGCAAAGACTATGCAATGACAATAAGAACACTATGTAACAAAATTTATGAGATCAGACCAAAGTGGTAATCAGAGGAAAATTTATAGCCTTAGAAGTTTCCTATTAAACTACTAAGAATGACAACAAATGTAACTAACCAGGTACTTAATAGGCAAGTTGTGAGTTTTCTGCATGGCTGGACAGCACTGCACTGATTTTTACATTCACTGTGTCACTTGTCTTTATAAAACCCATTTCACAGAGGAGGAAAAGGACATGCAGAGAGCATGTGTAACTTGCTCCAGGTCACACAGCTGGTAAGCGATACGGGTGGGAGCTGAACCCAAGCCTGCCTCCCCAGAGAACATGCTTCCTGCCATCACAGTGGACTGCTGCTTCTGGATACCATGAGTCACTCGTCTGCTTTTAAAATAGCTACACGTTTTTTACGGGAAACTGTTAAATCACAGAAACACATGCTAGTACTTCTCCTAGGAGTCGTTTCCACTTCCTTTCTTTCTAGTGGCACCATGTTTCAAAAATTTAAAAAAAGTAGAAATCATTTCCCTTGTATCGAAGCTCCAAGTTCGGAAGGTTTAACTCCACAGGTTCATGATTTCTCTTGATTGTGTTTTTCCTCTTCTTGTTTGAAAATCTAACATGGTCACCTCCCCAAGGATTTGGCAATGGCAATCCTGAAAATTCCACTACGGCTTGAACCACAACAGAAAGCATCCCCTAGTGCTGAGCAGGAAGTGAGGGGATAAGGGACATGCCGTGCAGACCAAACCCACTGGCTCTGAGCCGCAGAGTGAACCTTGGCTCAGGAGCAGGGGCCCTGAGGAGCAAGATATAGGAGATGGGAGAAGAATGATGCTAGGAATCTGCTATAAGATGGGAACCTCCTCATCTCCTGTGATCCTCCCATAGACCCCATGGTGAGGGTTGAGTAGCAAAGTAAAGTTCAGGGAGGTTAAGAAACTGGCCTGAGGCCTCAGGAGTGTGTTGGATTCAAACCCAGGTCTATCTGGCTCCAGCGCCTGTTCCAACTCACTCACTGTTCATGGAATTAGTCACCTTTTCTTGAATAACACCCTCACATGGAAGGCTTGCCATATGTCACCCTGTGAGGACCAGGGCTGGCTTCTCTGCATCCTCTCAGGTCCTGGCTCTGCAAACAGAGGCGAGGAGAAGCGGAACACCATCTCCCCCAACCCAGCCCCTGCCTGTCTCCTGGGGGCATGGAGAGCTCATTACTTCATAAGAGCAAACCCCACTGTAGAGTTTTTCATCACTCCACTGCATGAAACATATCCGTTCCCCCAACCTGAGAGTCCAGGCCGAAGCCACCACATGTGAGGATGGAGAGGACCTCCCAAAGGAGGTCCCCTGACCAGACCCCAAACCTCAGCACCACCTGACAGAGTCTGCATCTAAACAGCTCATCACTGCCACAAAAACTGCTTGCAAAGCAGGAAATCTATAGTTAATACTGCGTAAGTCCAGGAAAATTCTCAGTATTGTTATCAGTCCATAACTAGCAATATTTAAAAGCCTAAACTGTGATGAAATCATCAGAATAGCCCCTCCCACTTGGACTGGGCCAGTGCTCACCACAATTAGATACTTATTGGGACTGTTCCTGTATCTGCTGTTTGATGCCCACTTCAGACTTTATGTAAACCTTTCCGAGGAGGAAATGTCTTGCTCCATAAGCTCAAGTCCCAGCAGCTGGAACAGAGCACACAGGAGCTGCCTGGTGAACATCAGCTGAAAGAAGGAAGGTATGAATGCAGGCCTACTTCAGTCCACAAGATAACCTTATGAAGTACATTCTTATCCTCATTTGGGAGCTAGGAAAGAGACACTGGGAGTCAAGCGATGATTATAATCTGAGTCTGAGCACTCACTCTGTGCCAGCTCCTAAACTAAGAGCTTGGCCCTGCTGGTTGACTTGTAATAACCATTCTGTTTTCAGGGAGGCTTTATTTATATCTTTCCCTGGTGGCTAAGATGGTAAAGCATCTGCCTGCAATGTGGGAGACCTAGGTTCGATCCCTGGGTCGGGAAGATCCCCTGGAGAAGGAAATGGCAACCCATTCCAGTACTCTTGCCTCGAAAATCCCATGGATGGAGGAGGCTGGTAGGCTACAGTCCAGGGGTTGCAAAGAGTCGGACAGGACTGAGCAACTTTGCTTCACTCACTTTATTTCTACAGAGGAAGAAATGAGCTGAGAGCGCGGTACCGCTTGTCTGAGGCCACACAGCTGGGAAGTGGCAGAGGCAGGATTCGAACACATGTCAGTCGGTGCAGGTGGCCATACTGTCAGTCCTTCTCTGACCCCAGCACAGGTCCTCTGGAGCCCGGCAGCAGGCGAGGCAGGACGGGGCACAGCTGAACCCAGAGGCAACCCAGCCACGGCTCTCCCTACCCGGTATCTCCCTGGGGGTCAACATTCTCCAGGAGGACTGACTGCTACAAGGTGGCCGTGCTGTCCACCTCCTTCCGTGGTGGCACGTCTGTCTCAGGTCCCATTGCCGGTGGCCCCCCCACGGGCTGAGGGCCCGGCCAGCTCTGCCATGTGACATGCAGCTGTGGTGGAAGTGGGAGAGCGTGAGGCTCCGAGCCAGGAGACTGGGAAGCCTGGCCCTGCCACCAACCAGCTGGGTGGCCTCAAGGAAGCCTTTCCACCTCCCTGACGGTAACCGGGGGCAATGACAGTGGCTGTCAGAGCCTCTCAGCTCGGGGTTGGACCACTGAGGTGCCCTTGAAGCTGAGCCTGTCTCCACGGCAAGGCCCCACTTGGAGTGGGTGAGATGCGCCCAGCCGGGTTTGCCGTAAACCGTGGATGGCGCCCAGATGCTGACCGCGTGTGGCCACCCACCTCAGACGGCCAGCTCTGGAAGCTTTTGTCTCAACTGGGACAGCACAGCTGGGCTGTCTTACCTCCTTTCCTATTTACACAACATTACGGCGGCAGAGGACACTGTGTTGTTGACCTTGTTAAGATGGACAGTTACTGGATCAGCCACCGGCCCTGGCGGCCATGAGGCTGAATGGTGCCAGGGGTGGGGGTTAGCCACCCCGGGGAGGTGCAGACACGCTGAAGAAACAACCGCAAGGGTAACAGCCACCATCTGCGACAGGAAAGGCTGGCCTTGCTTGTTCCACTGCAACCTCACAGCAGCTGGCAGGGCACAGCCAGGTGTTCTCATTTCTTCATTTTACAGATAAGGGAACAGAAGCTTTGAGAGCAAAAGTGACTTGTCCAAGACCACACTTACAAGTGGTGGTTGAATTCAGGCCCGCCTAACCCCATACAGCTTTGGGACATGGATGCTGAAAGCTGGGAGGCATTGGCTGGCACAGGGACGAGGGTCCCAGAGTCAGAGCTGGCGCTGTGAGGACCCCTCCTGTGGCCTGCCACCCACCCAAGGACACCGCTGGCAGCCAGTATCCACGCTGTGGCTTGCCTGTCTGCAGACTCGACCTCCTGGGAGATGCACAGCTACCCAGAATATGTTCTGTTCCCTCCTGCCATGCCCCACCCATGGCCTGGTGACACTGCGGTGGCTGCAACAGGGGTGCCAACCAGCCTGCCATGGTGAGGCAGACGGCCCTGGGGGCCAGGGGTGAACAGCCCTCGGCTGGCTATCCTGTGGACGTCTCCCCAGCTGGACTGGTCCCAACCCCAGGGGCATGTGGCCAAACCTTCCTGACGGTGAATCCAGGCTCCCCCACTGGGGGTGTCCACAAGACACCCCGGCCCTGAAGCGGGGGTGTCATGCTGACAAAGGAGGAGCTCTCCTGAACAGACCCTTCTCTTAGGCTGACGGACACCAGGCTCAGTGGCGCGGAGCCTGCTCGGAGCTGGGCGCTCCCAGCCTCCCAGAGCCAAAGCCCGCGGCTGGCACCGGGCTTCACCACCAGCCCAGAAAGTCACTGCTCTCTTGTTCCTTCCATCGCCACCCGTCTCACTTCCATCCTGAGTCTGGTTTTGGTTTTTCTCACACAGCTATCTATTTAATGAGGAAAATTCTGCTGCGTTGAGGGGAAAAAAAACCCTCTGCAGCATAAAAATATGCCACATTTCCATCTTATGCTTTCCATTTTCTCTCTCTATTTCAAAGTTTCAGATGAAAGACTTTTTTCCATGTTCTCCTGTTCTGCTTTGAAAAGCACACTTTCAAACTTCAGAAATGAAGAGTGCTGGCACCAGGAACTATACTTGTGTGGTTTGATCACATAAACTGTCCTGATAAATTTCAAATGAAATAACAGAGCAGCAGCTCATTAGGGTTTTGGGGTTGTTTTTTTTTTAAAGAGAGCCCAAAGTGATGCCATCAACTGCAGAAGGAGATCTCAGCGGGCGGCTCAGGATCCCTGTCTGATGGAGAAGACTCTGAGTGTTAATTAGGGCTCAGCGACTGAACTGAACTGAATTAGTATCAACCCTGTAAAACATGGACTTCAGAACAAATCCTCATGGAAAGAATATTCCTCAAGTGAAAGGTGTTGGAAGCTGGCTGACATTAAGACAAATGTTTCCCGGGTCTGCAGAAAGAGGGTAGAGCCAGGCAGTTCGTGTCAGGTGGTCAGAGACCCTGTTTCTTAAAGGAATGCATGGCCTCGTGTGCTTTTCTTGGCGTTGGGGCTTATGAATCACAAAAGCATGTGAGCACAGCCTTGTAGCCCATGCAGAATTACCTGTGGCTTGAGGTCCAATGAAGGCACAACCACAGAATCCCCCTGCCCTGGGGACTACCTGGTGATCTACAGGGACAATGGGATGACCTACTGTTTGCAAAGGTTTTCCTGGAGAGCTGTGGGATTGCGTGCCATGTGCTGGGATTCTGACCAGCAATACAGGAGGGCAGGACAGAGGGCGTTATCCTGGTGGTTATTGGTTTTGTGCTGGACACAGTACTAAGTAAACTACGTGTACTATCTAATTTAATCATCCAGCAACTCTGTTGGCAGCAGAGAAGAAACTGGCATGTCGGTCGGCCTAACCCTATCCCCTGTTCTTCAGGGAGCAGCCTTCACCTTTCCTTTGTGGAAACCATACCTCCCATACTATGACTCACACGGTAAGCCTGAGGCAATTTCATTCCATTCCCTACCCTGGGGGTAGAAACAAAATTTAAAAGTGAATCATTTGGGAAAGGAAAAGAAATGCTCCAAATAATTCATAAAAATTATAATCACAAACTGTCTGCAGACAGGATGTAGTCAAATCACCTGACTCAGATAAAAATTCATAGTCTCAGATGCATCTATTAACAATGAAGAAATATTAAAAAAATGAATTTAGTGTTCATTATAGAGAACTAGGAAGAACATGACAAAGCAAAAGAAAGTAGAAGAAAGCAATTAAAAATATAAAATCAGAAATAATGAATTAAAAATAAAGTCCTGTAGAGTGATAAATAAAACTGCAAGCTGGTTCTGTGAAAAAGTCAGTAAAGTAGACAATCATTTGGTATGCATGATGGAGGAAAAAAGGAAAGGAAAACAACACAGACGTGCAATGATAGGGATGTGAGATGGGATATGACTTCAAATATGAAGGAGACGTTAAAACATAGTATGTGCGATTTTCATGTAGTTAAAGTGTGTGCTTACTAGGGAAATCTATTTTCCCAAAATTGTCTCAAGAAGAGGCAAAATCCCTCAACTAACCAAACAAAGAGAAAAATATTGACAAGATTAAGAAAGAGACCATGATTAAAAAGCACAACATCCAAATGGTTTCATGGAACCCATCCATTAAACCTTGAAAGAAAAACTGAATGTTATTTAAACTGTTCCAGAGCACAGGAAAAGTCAGAAATACTTTCAGTTCTTTTTATGACTTGAGTATAACCATGATACCAAAACCTGGCAGAGGTGGAATAAAAGAAGAGGCCAACATCATCAATAAAGATCCAAATAAAATGCTGGCAAGTACAACTTACCAGTGTTTTAAATAATAATGGTAGCAAATCAAATTAGCAGTATATCGAAGAACAATAAAGCAAATAGGTTTACTACAGGATTGCAATGATATTTCAACAAGTAATCTTGAGAGATGCTGAAAAGTCACTGATAATTTCAATATCTATTTCTGATAAAGTACTGAGCTAGGAACAGACTTCCTTAATATGAAAAAGATATACGGTAGAAACACTAACACAAGAATACTTGTCATCTTGCTATCATTTAACACTATTCTGGATGTACAAATCAATGAGATAAGACAAAGAAATGTGTAAATATTAAAGACACACAAAACACTGTCATTACTTTTAGGCTATACAATTAATCATCATATCAGTTATATAATTAAGTAATCCAGGAACATCAACTAAAAAATATTACAACTAAATAACACTTAAGTTCAAAGTAGATATACATAAATCACTAATATTCCTGTATCAATCATCAAATAGACAATGGTTAAAAAAAAAAAGTGATATAGCGTAAAAATAAAACGATAAAAATCCTGGGAGTAGACTTAAAAAGACATGTGTAAGACCAATATGAATAAAACTTATTTGGTAGAAAAACTATGTAACATTTAAGGACAGAAATGGTAAGGGTCTAACAGAAGCAGAAGAGGTGGCAAGAATACACAGAAGAACTGTATGAAAAAGGTCTTAATGACTCAGATAACCACAATGGTGTGGTCAGTCACCTAAAGCTGGACATCCTGGAGTGTGAACTCAAACGGGCCTTAGGAAGCATTATTACAAACAAAGCTAGTGGAGGTGACAGAATTCCAGCTGAGCTATTTCAGATCCTAAAAGATGATGCTAAAATGCTTCACTCAATATGCCAGCAAATTTGGAAAACTCAGCAGTGGTCATAGGATTGGAAAAGGTCAGTTTTCATTCCAACCCTATAGAAGAACAAGGCCAAAGAATAATCAAATTACCATACCACTGCACTTATTTCACATGTTAGCAAAGTAAATCTCAAAATCCTTCAAGCTAAGCTTCAGCAGTACATGAACCAAGAACTTCCAGACATACAAACTGGGTTTAGAAGAGGCAGGAGAACCAGAGATGAAATTGGCAACATATACTGGTTCATAGAAAAAGCAAGGGAATTACAGAAAAACATCTACTTCTGCTTCATTGACTACACTAAACCTTTGACTGTGTGGTTCACAGCAAACTGGAAAATTCTTCAAGAGATGAGAATATCAGACCACCTTATGTGCCTCCTGAGAAACCTCTATGTAGGTCAAGAAGCAACAGTTAGAACTGGACATGGAATAAGAAACTGGTTCCAAATTGGGAAAGAAGTATGTCAAGGCTGTATATTGTCACTCTGCTTATTTAACTTATATGCCGCATACATCATGCAAAAAGTCAGGCTGGATGAATCACAAGCTGGAATCAAGACTGTCGGGAGAAATACCAACAACCGTAGGGATGCAGATGACACCACTCTAATGGCAGAAAGTGAAGAGGAGCTAAAGAGCCTCATGATGAAGGTGAAGGGGAGAGTGAAAAAGCTGGCTTAAAACTCAGCCTTCAGAAAACTGAGATCATGGCATCCGGTCCCATCACTTCGTGGCAAATAGAGGAGAAAAAGTGGAAACAGTGACAGATTTTCTTTTCCTGGGCTCCAAAATCACTGCAGTGACTGCAGCCATGAAATTAAAAGATGATGCTCCAAGTCCAGAGATAAACCCACACACCTATGGACACCTTATCTTTGACAAAGGAGGCAAGAATATAAAATGGAGAAAAGACAGTCTCTTTAACAAGTGGTGCTGGGAAAACTGGTCAGCCACTTGAAAAAGAATGAAACTAGAACACTTCTAACACCATACACCAAAATAAACTCAAAATGGATTAGAGAGCTAAATGTAAGACCAGAAACTATAAAACTCCTAGAGGAGAATGTAGGCAAAACACTCTCTGACATAAATCACAGCAGGATCCTCCAAGACCCACCTCCCAGAATATTGGAAATAAAAGCAAAAATAAACAAATGGGACCTAATTAAAATCAAAAGCTTCTGCACAGCAAAGGAAACTCTAAGCAAGGTGAAAAGACAGCCTTCAGAATGGGAGAAAATAATAGCAAATGAAGCAACTGATAAAGGATTAATCTCCAAAATATACAAGCAGCTCCTGAAGCTCAATTCCAGAAAACTAAGTGACCCAATCAAAAAATGGGCCAAAGAACTAAACAGACACTTCTCCAAAGACATAAAGATGGCTAACAAACACATGAAAAAATGCTCAACATCCCTCACAATCAGAGAAATGCAAATCAAAACCACAATGAGATACCATTTCACACCAGTCAGAATGGCTGCTATCCGAAAGTCTACATGCAATAAATGTTGGAGAGGGTGTGGAGAGAAGGGAACCCTCTTACACTGTTGGTGGGAATGCAAACTAGTACAGCCACTATGGAGAACAGTGTGGAGATTCCTCAAAAAACTGGAAATAGAACTGCCATATGATCCAGCAATCGCACTCCTGGGCACACACACTGAGGAAACCAGACTTGAAAGAGACACATGTACTCCAATGTTCATTGCAGCACTGTTTATAATAGCCAGGACATGGAAGCAACCTAGATGTCCATCTGCAGACGAATGGATAAGAAAGCTTTGGTACATATACACAATGGAGTATTACTCAGCCATTAAAAACAATGCATTTGAACCAGTTCTAATGAGGTGGATGAAACTAGAGCCTATTATACAGAGTGAAGTAAGCCAGAAAGAAAAACACCAATACAGTATACTAACGCATATATATGGAATTTAGAAAGATGGAAATGATAACCCTGTATACGAGACAGCAAAAGAGACACAGATGTATAGAACAGTCTTTGGGACTCTGTGGGAGAGGGTGAGGGTGGGATGGTTTGGGAGAATGGCACTGAAACATGTATATTATCGTATGTGAAACGAATCACCAGTTCAGGGTCGATGCGTGTTACAGGATGGTCGGGGCTGGTATGCGGGGATGACCCAGAGGGAGGATAAGGGGAGGAGGGAGGTGGGAGGGGGGTTCGAGAGGGGGAACTCATGTACACCCGGGGCAGATTCATGTCAATGTATGGCAAAACCAACCAATATAATATTGTAAAATAATTAGCCTCCAATAAAAATAAAAAATAAAAAAAAAGAATTGAAAAAAAAAAAGATGCTGCTCCTTGGAAGGAAAGTTATGACAAACCTAGACAATGAATTAAAAAGCAGAGACATCACTTTGCCAACAAAGGTTCATATAGTCAAAGCTATGGTTTTTCCAGTTGCCATGTATGGATCTGAGAGTTGGACCATAAAGAAGGCTGAGCACTGAAGAATGGATGCTTTCAAGTTGTGGTGATGGAGAAGACTCTTGAGAGTCCCTTGGACTGCAAGGAGATCAAACCAGTCAATTCTAAGGGAAATCAACCCTGAATATTCATTGGAAGGACTGATGCTGAAGTTGAAGCAGCAATACTTTGGCCACCTGATGCGAAGAACTGATTCATCAGAAAAAATTCTCATGCCGGGAAAGATTGATGGCAAGAGGACAAGGGGACAACAGAGAATGAGACGATTGGATGGCATCACTGACTCAATGGACACGAGTTTGAGCAAAATTAGGGAAACAGGGCAGGACAGGGAAGCCTGGCACACTGCAGTCCACGAGGTCATAAAGACTCAGACACAAGTGACTGAACAACGAACATATTAAGTCAATAGGGAAGGGATGGGTCCTTTGATAAATGGTACTAGGACAACTGATTATCCACTTAGGAAAATATAAAGCTGGATGTCTACTTCATTTCTTAAAATATAATAAATTCCGGATCAATTAGGATTGAAATCTAAATAGTTAAGAAGAGTGCTAAAACAAAAGAGAATTTTTTTATAATCCTGGGGTACACAAAGGCTTAAGTGTGACATGCAACCCAAAAGCCATGAAAGACTGGCATATTGTACTACATTAAATACACACACACATACACACACACCTGGGATGATCAAAAAACCAGATCACATGAAAAGCTGAAAGTAGGCAAAATATTTTCAATTTATAAGACAGTCAATAGTCAAAATATAAAGAGCTCTCACAATAAAGGCAAACAACGTTATAGAAGACGGTTAATAAAGACGTGAAAGATGCTCAGGCCTCATTAGTGATCGAGGAGGTATACATTAAAACAAGAATTTTTTTCCTCCATTTATCCGGGTGAAGGTCAAAAAGACTGGTAATACTTAATGGTGGCCAGAGTGCATGGAAATAGTCACTCTTCAATAAGGTTGTAATATAAAGTGATAGAAACTTTGGGGAGGAGAATTTGGCAGTATTTATCAAAAATTTCAAATATGTATTTTCCAGGATATAGTAATTCCACTTATGGAAATTTACTCTATACCAATACTCCTACAAGTTGGCAAATATAAACAAGGAATAGTCACTGTACCATTGTTTGTTATTTATAATTATAAAAAATTTCATTGTTTAGATGAATGAATGAATATATGTGTGTATGTATAACTACATATCCAAACAGGGGAATATTATATAGCTATTAAAATGATAAAATATCTGTTTCTAAGCACTGACATGTAATGATATCCATAATGTGTTTTGAAGTGAAAATATATGGTGTGAGTGACTATACATACACACACATATGAAAGAGGGAATATTTTGTCCTATCTGTTAACGGCAACCATCTTCAGGGATAGAATTTTAGGGTTATTTTCTGTTTTAAACAATTGTATATTTTTTTGTCTTTAGCTATGAAAATGTACTGCTTTTGGAAGTAGAAAAGAGCAAGATCACTGTCTCTCTTTCCTCAAAAAGCAGACACATTTTTGACCAGGAGAAGGGATGTCATAGTAGACCCAAAGGTTTTTCAAGCATTCTAGGCTCCTGTTGAAGACCCAGTCTCCAGTTCTCGATGTAAAGGCCACAAACCTTTACTGACTACCTGCGATCTGTCTCTAGGCCATCGTTCATACTTCGCTATCACCACTGGTCTCCATCTCCAGTCCAGTCTGCCCTGTGATTTTCTAAAACCCCATCAAACCATGCCCTTCTCCAAGTTAAAATTACCCAAGGACTCTCCCGCTGCAGTGGGCAGGTGTTCATGGCTCCTGGGGTCCATCCCTCGCCTGTGTCTCTGGCCTCCCCTTCCACCCTCTGCTCACAGGATCCTCCAGCTGGGCACTGGCCCCTTGCAATTCCCGGGACCAGCCCTCTGCCTTGTGCCTCTGAGCTTGGCAGAACCCTGTACTCCCCTGGCCCACTCGGCCTCCTTTCCTGGCTGTTAGCAGGCTCCTCTTGGACTCTCAGACTCGGCGCCCTTCCCGCCATTACGGCATCTATCACACACTCTTCAAGGGCCAGGGTCCTGTCTTTCCCACCTCTGCCTTCTCAGGGCGCAGCACAGAGTAGGGGATGACCAAACGGGACGCCAAGTCTTTATCTGCACACACGTGGCTCTTCATTCCAGCCACCACTATCCCACTGCTCGGTGGACGGGAGTAGCCGTGGCTGCCAAGCACCCACTCCACAGCCACCCCGTTAAGGTCAGCCCTGTAGTTCTGGTGTCTCCAAGCTAAATACCCATATTTCTCAGGGCTGGAAAGGGCTTCCAGAGTAGCTAACGTCACCAAAAGGAAATGCAAGATGATTCCCCCAGTGAAAGCCTCAGAAACCTGCTTCATGTTGGGTAGAACTGAGGCTGCCCACGTGCCAAGCAAAACACTCTCCAGCTTGTCTTTCCAACCCTGGCTCAGGGACTCGCGCTACTGTGCACGGAAAAGCTCCCTGGACGTCCGAGGCCGCCAGGATCCCGGCCAGAGAATGAGCTCACGGACGGCTGCTTCAATCACCGAAGCATTTTCCACTTCCCCAGATGCGCTCACAGCATCGTGACCACACTTCACCTAGTCTTTAAGTATAACAAAGAAATCAGGGAGGCAGAGGCGAAACTGTCAGACTCAGTCATTGCTCAATGGAAACTGTGTAACAAAACACGACATTCTGAACCTCAATCACTAATCCTTGCATTCTCTGGGAAAGGCGCAACAGATTTGTGGAGGGCTGGCTAGATCCAAACTGATTCTCGCTCTCTGAAAGCAAGTTCTTTTCTGATTCTGCTGAAATGAAATACCGAAAGACTTTCCTTGGGCCCCTTGGGAAGAAAGAAGGCACCTGACTAAGAATTTATTTGCGGTTTTCAAGCTCAGGTGTTTGGACCTCTCCCTACCTTGCAGGATGATGCAGATGTGAGGATGTGAGTCCTGTAGGCCCGTCCTGGGAAACAGCATTCAGGGAGCAGGGGTTCTTGCAGTTCCACCTTGGGGGCTGTCTCTATGGTGCCCTTCTCCAGGTCACACTGTGTATAAGGTCCACCTTGGCCCAGCCAGGTCCAGGGCCGGCCAGGCCTTTCCCAGTCCTGGGCCACGGTATGTGTCTGTAGGGGGCGGTACCCCAACGAAGCCTGTGAGCCAATCTTACCTGGGCAGGCGAAGCACTTGCCCCCACCAGCAGGGGGCGCCAGAAGTAGCCATGCCCTTGCTAGTTCTGCGATTGCCTGCTGGGTGGGAAGGGAGGTTGGAGGGGAACCCGGCGGCCACCGGCTGGGGTCAGACATCAGATTGGAAGGCCCACCCACACCTATTCTCTGTGTGCTGCCTCTCCCCTGCCTGCCGGACTCAACACCCTTGAGAAATGATTCGAAAAACCTGACCCCCGTGACTCTGGGCTCTTGGTCACCTCCATGAGACCCAGACTTCTACTCTGGCTGGTTCTGCAGCACCAGCTTTTCTCAGTCTTGCCTTCTCCTCTTCCTTACAGGGCACCGCCGTCCTACCAGGGTTTGGGGCTCATGCTGCCCTTACGTACTCAGTGGCTCAGAGTGCCTGACTCTCTGCGACCCCCATGGACCGTAGCCCGCCAGGCTCCTCTGTCCATGGGATTCTCCAGCAAGAACACTGGAGTGGGTTGCCATTTCCTCCTCGAGGGGTTCTTCTCAACCCAGGAGTCAAACGGGCATCTCCTGCACCTCCTGCAGAGGCAGGCGGGTTCTTTTACCACCGAGCCACCTGGGAACACTATCCTTACTGAGACATTCATTCCTGGCTACATCATCAGAGGGTGCTTTGCACCCTCTGGGAAGAGAGAAGCCAAAGGGGCCCGGAAGCACATCTGCTGACGGATCGGAAGTGGTGGGGAGCAAGAAGGAAGGTGGCAGGTAGCGGTGGGGAGAGGACGCTGTGAGCGCACAGGGTGGCGCGCTTAGAGATCAGCCCACTCAGTGACGTCCAGCATGAAAGGGCATTCAGGCTACAAATATTTACTGAGCGCTTCCCACATTCTGGGTTTCCCTGATAGCTCACTTGGTAAAGAATGCTGCAATTGGTAAGAATCCGCCTGCAATGTGGGAGATCTGGGGTCGATCCCTGGGTTGGGAAGATCCCCTGGAGAAGAGAAAGGCTACCCACTCCAGTACTCTGGCCTGGAGAAGTCCATGGACTATACAGTCCATGGGGTGGCAGAGTCGGACACGACTGAATGACTTTCACACATCCCACATTCTAGACACAGGCATATAGTCAGGCATGGTCCCCGATCTCATGATGTGTACAAGTCGGCAGAAACAGTCAACAGAGGCATTAGTCACACAAATAATAAAGGGCAAAAAAACTGCTTTAAAAAAATAATACTCTAGTACAGGCTTACTTTGTAATTATCAATTATCCTTGGGTTCCCATGGGAGACCCCAGAGGAACCAGTGGTATGTGAGATAGAAACGGGAAGGTCCCTGCCTTAGCCACTCTCCTCAGTTCTAAAGGATAGAAAGAACTATGGATGTAGGGGCCTGAGAACAGAGAGCTGACCCAGGGAAGGGCATCTTCCCAAGGAGTGTGTCCCAGGTCCCAGGAAAGAGATCCCTCCCTAGACATACCCTGGATAAATATTTGAACAAACAAAAAAATTCCTGCAAAAAACAAAAATAAAACCCCCAAACAAAAACAGAACTCCTCCAAAGGAAAAAAAAAAAAAATAGAAGTGACCCTGACCCTTTTAGTGAGTCGTAGGGGCCCCTTTAGCTTGGGTCTAGTTGAACCCGACCTTCCACCACAATGACTAACAATGATGTATGGTAACTGCTGGCCCAACTGCTTCCCTGGGGGAGGAGGAGCTTCTCAAAGCAGGAGGGACTGTTTATTCATGAAATGTCGGGACATCTGGTGATCTGTCAACTGCTTTCATTTTTTTAAGAAGAAAAATATTTTCTCCTAGTTAATTACGGTACTGAAGTATAAAGACCCAAAAAGAGGATGTATGATTTTGGATGCCATGACATTTTGGTCAGTGCACGTTTTTTCCATAGTTGATGGGGATGTTTCACCATCGCAGACTGAAGGGAGGCGGAGAAGATGAAGACTCTGGATGAAGTGCTGTCAGCCGGTCACACGTGCTCTGACCACACTCCCTCGTCAGCCGTCTGTGAAGCCCAGAAACCCCTCCTGCAGATGCCACCCAGGGGCTGGGACAGACAGCAGGCGCCCACTTGGCGACTTGGATGGCTGTGTCAGATGTGGAGGGTGCAGGCGAGCTCCGCGGAGGACCGCCTTTCTGCGGGTCCCCGGGGGAGAGGTCACCCGGGCAGGGGCTGTAACAGCACAGGCAGAGGCGCCTCTGTCAAGTCCAGACTGGGTGTGGGGAGGGTGCTTCCTGCCGACGACTCCCGGAGCGCCGGGCACCCAGGAAGCAGGAGCCTGCAGTCACCTGGAGGTGGGCTGGGCGGGAGGTGAGGGTGCCTGGAGACACCAGTAAGAAGGAGGCTGAAAAAAGCTCATCTCAGCTAAAGCAGAAAGCCTGCCTCACGGCAACACTGAAGGAAGAATATATTGCAAATGTCCTATTTCCTGGGGAGCAGTGGGCATGGCTCTGGGTGGAGGCCCACTCCTCTCCCTCCATCAGGGTTTCCTGACAGCAATCTGGCCTGGCTCTTATTCTCAGCAAGACCCTCAGGTGACCTGCTGACGCACAGGGACCCAGGAGTAGGGAGCTCAAAGAGGCTCCTGGGACAGGAGTCTGCCTCAGGGCACGGGGTGGGAGACGGGAGCCTCAGGCAAGCGAGAGCTGGGAACAACGACCATGGTCATGAGCTCCTACTGTGCGCCAGGCTCTGGGCTAAGAGCTGCTACATCTGCAGAATCTCAAGGAGTGCTTATTTAACAAAGAGGAAGTGAGGCTCAGAGCGGCTAAGCTGTTTATCCAAGATAACACAGCACATGCATGGCAGAGCCAAGGATGCACCCCAGGTCTCACTTTGGAGTATGGCTCTGACTCTTACCCTTCCTCACCCTGGCCCTAAAGGATAACACATGAATATGTGAAGCTTGCCAAGGTGGGGTGGGGACACTAGCATTTGTGGGGTAATACTGAGCCAGACCCTGTGGTCTGGGGCTTAGACATCTCCTCAGTTCATCTACCAACAGGGCTCCCAGAAAAGCATCATCACCCCCATCACCCGGATGGGGAAACTGAGACGCAGGATGATAGGGTGACTCTCCAGAGGTCTCTTGGACAGTAGATGGAGAACCCACGATTGGAATCCAGGTTTGGCTGGTCCCAATCTGTGTTCAACAGGAGGATAGGGGGAACCTCCCATTTTGTTTCATGTCAGGAACTGAGCCCTGTGGTCACTGCCCTCTGAGATTCTTAGCCCAGGACTGGAGGGCTGAGTCACGGGCCCTGTCCTCAGAGGGGGCAGCTGTCTTTCTGGGGAATGGAAACATCTCCAGGCCAGAACAGGACTTAGTTCCAAGTGGATTAGCAAGGGCTCAGGCAGGAGAGTTTGATTTGTGGCCCACCAACACACTCCAAATGGCGCCTGGACCTGGGCTCTGGGGATTAGCGGTCCCCTGGAGGCCAGCCTGGGAAGGTAGCCTGGGGTGCCACGCAGGGTGGGGGCTCTGGAGCCAGGCAGTCTGTGGGGAGGGCCAACTCTGCCACTGACTTGCTCTCAGTTGTCTCAGAAAAGCTCCTCAGCCTTTCAGCCGCTGAGTTCCAGCCTCTGTAGCAGGGGACGGGGCTCTAATGGTCCCCTCCTCAAGCGGAAGGCTTCCCTGGTGGCTCAGACGGTTAAGATTCTGCCTTCGGTGCAGGAGACCTGGGTTCGATTCCTGGGTTGGGGAAAATCCTCTGGAGAAGGGAATGGCTACCTACTCCAGTATTCTTGCCTGGAGAATCCCACAGACAGAGGAGCCTGGCAGGCTACAGTTCATGCAGTTGCAAAGAACTGGACATGACTGAGCGACTACCTTTCCTCAAGTGGAGGTGGGACAAATCAGGTGAGGGATGTTTATCCCCCTGAAGAAGGTCACTCACTGCCCAGTCAAGGCTGGGGTGATATGATGAAATCAGCAGAGGTGACTCTCTGGCAGATCCAGTCTACAGAGAGAGGAGGACCCAGGTTGCACCTTCCACCCTTTCACATTGTCTGCTGAACAAGAATGGGGCCACCTTGAGAACATCTCGTTCCTGGCTTCCGCCTCCTCTCTGGCCTCCACCTCCACCACAGGGCTGTGAGGGGTGCTCTTGTTTAGGGAAAGGGAACCCTCTCTACCCTTCAGAGTGGCACATGGAGTAGGGAGACCCAGGTTTGAACACCCAGCCCATCGGGTGACCCCAGGTGAACAGCCTGGCCCCTGGATCTCTCATCTCAATTGCCCTGACCTCACAGGTGCACCCAAGCATCGCACGAGAGGACGTAAGCAAGCCGACGCAGTGCCCGCACACGCGGCTGGTTCATCCGTCTGTCCACTTGCTCCATCGTTCACTCAGCCAGGCATGCGTTCATTTTTCCATTCGCGGGAGAGTTGCTGAGTACTGTTTCCACCAACCTCTGCACCGGGCTACAGGGTAACTACAGTGAGAAAAACCAGACGTGCTGCCTGCCTGCCCTCCTGGGCCTGCCGGCCAAGCACTGAGTGGATGCTGGGGCTCCCTCTCTTTCACCGAGACCCCGGATCCAGCGGGGAGCTGGCCACTGCTGGACCGGCAGAGAGAGCCCCAGGTCGGTGGTCCACAGTGGGAGAGTTCTTCTGTACTCAGGGCCAGGACCCTAGGACAGCTGAGTAACTGTAACTTCTGAGGACTTCCCTGCTTCCCACAGAACTTTATTTCATGTCTGCTTTATTTCTCAGACATGTGTGCTCAAACAGGTGTAACTGTACATCACATACACTGTTCCCAGCTTGTACAAAACGACTTGGCATTTTGTAGCTACTGACAAGGAATATAGGGAAGCGGCAGGGTGTGGGCTTCATGGTCAGGTCAACAGTTCTAGGGGACTTGGGCAAATTATTTACTTTATCTGAGTCTTGATTTCCAGTTTTGCAAGAGGGGCATATTCCAACTGGATCAGAGTTACTGTATGAAAGCATTTACTATGTCACCCAGAACAACAATGATAAAAGTGAAAGTGAAGTTGTTTAGTCATGTCCAACTCCATGGACTGTAGCCTACCGGGCTCCTTTGTCCATAGAATTTTCCAGGCAAGAATATTGGAGTGGTTTGTCATTTTCTTCTCCAGGGGATCTTCCCAACCCAGGGATCGAACCGGGCCTCCTGCATTGCATGCAGACGCTTTACCATCTTGGGCCACCAGGGAAGCCCACAGTAATGATAATTACAGCACTAATGACAGCTAACCTCTGTCAGCATTTATCATGTACCAAGTGTTGTGTTCAGTGTTTCCAGGCACTCCTTTATCCTTTTATTCAACAAATGTTTATCAAAATGCTAGATCAGATGCTAGGGAAATGCAAGGAACACACCCGAGACAGCCTCTGCTTCTGTAGGGTTGACTGCCTGGAGAAGGGTCAGACAGTCAACAAGGAACTGAACCAATAAACTGCTCAACTGAAACTGTGACGATAAGAATAAAAACAGGAGATGTACAGTCCTCAGAGTAAGTGCCATTTCATACATTTTCTAGATGAGAAAACTAGTGATCAGAGAGCTGAGGTAACTGGTCTGAAGTCACACACCTGGCGAGAGGCAGAGCCGGGACCCACATCTCATTCAATGAATTATTACGCCTAGAATGGCATCAGTGGAGAAGGCAATGGCAACCCACTCCAATACTCTTGCCTGGAAAATCCCATGGACGGAGGAGCCTGGTAGGCTGCAGTCCATGGGGTCACACAGAGTCGGACATGACTGAAGCGACTTAGCAGAACGGCATCAGTGGGTCGAGATCACCTACAGAGAGCCCCCTGGCGCCCAGGGCTCCTCCCCTCATCTAAGAGCCGCTGCTCAGAGCAAAGGTGGAACCAGAGGCCGAGAGCAAAATGACATAGCTGACCCTTTGCTGTGACCTGCGGCCCTTTCTGACCCCAGTCAGAAAGGGAGGGCTTGTCCAGGGTTGGGGGGGGTGGTCACTCACTCCTGGGAAGGCATCTGAGGGAGGAACTCTATAGTTGACAAGTGAGTTTAGGAAAGAAATTGCCCCACTGTTGACAACTAACGGTAGAGGGTGTCAGCAGTAGGTGACACCCCAACTGGGTGGTTCCCAAGGAGCTTCTGGTGAGAAGATGCGGGTCGCCGCAAGGTCTGGAGCAGCAGGGGAGGCGGGCCTGCCTGGCTCTGCCATTGGCCAGCTCTGTAAAATGAGGGGAATGAGGGCACCTCCTTGGAAGGCCCCGTGAAGCTGCAGTGAGACCAAGGTATGCATGCAGACACTGAGGGTAAAGCTGGACGCCGCCCCCTCCCCCCGGGAAGCAGGTTTCAGGGATGAAACAGACCTCTCTGCAAGGTGGAGGGTTGGCGCTCTGGTTCTTGGTGTGCTTTATTTATCGAAACATTATTTTAACTTCATTTATTTACATATCACCTTCATGATTTTTGCCAGCAGAGCACATCTACAGTATAATTTTTTTTTTTATTGGGGTGAAAGTGAAAGTCGCTCAGTCATGTCCGACTCTTTGTGACCCCATGAATGATACAGTCCATGGAATTTTCCAGGCCAGAATACTGGAGTGGGTAGCCTTTCTCTTTATTGATGTAAATAAACACAAAATTTGCCATGAGTGACAATACCATCACAGTGTTGCACAACCCACCACCACTGGCTTTTTTCCAGAACATTCCATCACTCCAGAAGGCAATCCTAGACCAAGTTTACTCCACATCCCCCATCCTAGGCAACCACTCATCTACTCTCCGTCTCTATGGATCTGCCGGCCCTGGACATTTCATAAAAGTGGGATCATACAACATGTGGCCTTCTGCATCTGGCTTCGCTCCCTTAGCACCCTGTGCTCACACACACACACCTGTGTGTCAGTACGTCACTCCTTCTTATGGCTGAGTAACATTCCACTGTGTTGCTGTTGTTCAGTCACCCAGCCATGTCCGACTCTTTGGGAGCCCATGGACTACAGCATGCCAGGCTTCCCTGTCCTTCACTGTCTCCTGGAGTTTGCTCACGATCATGTCCATTGAGTCAGCGATGCCAGCCAGCCATCTCATGCTCCGTCACCCTCTTCTCCTACTGTGTGCATAGGCCATATTTTCCGTATCTGTTTATTAGTTGGTGGACATTTGGGTTGTTTCCACCCTTTCACTACTGTGATAGTGCTGCTACGGACACTCACATGTAAGTTTTTGTGTGAATACCTGTTTTCAGTCCTTTTGGGTATATAAGAAGGACTGGATTTGCTGGGTTACTATGTATTTTTAATCTATTTTTTTAGTGAAATCTCAAATTTAATTTGCTAATCACACTAATAACGACACTTAGCTATCAAAGTGAGTGAAAGTCGCTCAGTCGTGTCCAACTCTTTTCAATCCCCTGGACTATAGTCTGCCAGGCTCCTCTGTCCATGGACTTATCCAGGCAAAAATACTGGAGCGAGCTGCCATTCCCTTCAGGGGATCTTCCCGACCCAGGGATCGAACCTGGCTCTCCTGCATTACAGGCAGATACTTTACCATCTGAGCCACCAGGGAAGCCCTATCAAAGTAAGAGGGATTATCTACAAGCCATCTAAAATCAGGGGGCCTGGGTTCAACCCTGGTCAGGGAACTAGATCCCATATGCCACAACTAAGAGTTCGCATGCCGCAACAAAGATCAAATACCCTGTGTGCCTCAACTAAGGCCTGGCGCAGCTAAATAAACACATCTTTTAAAAGTTCTTAAATAAAATGAGGAGGCCACAAGCAGTGCACGTCCACACTCTGAGGAGCTGAGAGCTCACAAACCCCCTCACCTACAATCTGTGAGGCTGGCAGCCCTGGGCACAGTGCGGTGGGATCCTGGGACCTGAAGCCAGGTTGGGTCCAAAGCACTATTGGGGTTGGGGGCGCCGGCCAGGCATCAGAGCCAGAGAGGCAGCAGCAGACCTGAGAGGTAAGCCTCAAGCCCCGGAGTCATGGGAAGATGGGCCCAGAGGACAGAAGGAGGTGGTCTGGGGCAGAGGGAGGGGATGGCCCGGGATTTCAGCAGCAACAAAGATGACTGCAGAGCCGAGGCCCTGGGAGGGGTCTGGGGCTGGTCACAGCTGTCCCGTCCTCCGCTGTTTGCTCTTCAGGCCGACTCTCTGGGTGCCAGGAGGACAGGGTGAGGCCAAGTGCAGGGGCTGGCCTTGGAGCTCCCTTCAGACAAGCTCCTTCCCAGAGTCCTGCCCCTCTTGGAGACTCTGCTTTGGTAATTACGGGACCCCTAGAAAGAAGAGGTTGTTTTTGATGGAGGCTCTTTCATCTCGGACTTAAATTACACATCACGCGCTAACATTTTAACTCTGATGTCTTCTGGAATTCAGATGAGACATAAACATTCTCCCAGAAGCACAGAGTCTGCATTCATTACTGGGACCACCTTGACCAAATAAGAGGTGTCACCAAATCTATTTATAGCTTAAACATCTTTCCACTGTCTTTCTCCCTTAAAATCGATTGAGGTAGTTCCCATACAAACAGGAAGAAAGTCCAGCCCCAACAGTCATTCATTCATTGGGGATTCACGCCTGGGGGTCGCCAGCGATCAAGATCAAGTCGTGGCAGGGGAACGTGCAGAAAAAGCACAGGGGCTCTGAGCAGAGAAACAGAGCAGACGCAGAAATGTAAATTCACAAATAAAAGCTGCCATTTAAAATCCATCACATCATTACATTCAAAATAAGACTGACGCTGCCAGCTAGCAAGGCTGTGGTGAGACGGGAAAACCCATACATGGCTGGCAGTAGGGTATGATGGTACAACCTTCCTGCAAAACATTAGGGATTAGAAAGCCAGAAGAATTTTGATACCTTTTGACTAAGTAATCCCACTGGTAAGAACATATTCTTCAGGAAATAGTTTTAAAAGAAAGAGAAAATCTTGCACACACACAAAGGTATCCACTGGGACATCCACAGTGGTTAAAAGCAAAACAAAACAGCAAAAATAAGAAACATTCTGATATCAAACTAGGGAAATGCCTAAGAAAATTTAAATGAACGACAGGACAAAAATACGGAAACATAAGTGCTGGAACTGGTAGGGTTTTCGGTGCTTTTAAAAAACCAAGGGTCACCTGGTTGTTAGTGCATTTTTAAAAGGAATGCATTCATCTTTAAGTAAGATGAAACTTTATTCAAATCACCGTTATTTACTGTCAGGTTTGTTTCTCACCAAAGCAACAACAAACACACGGATTTGTTATACATACATGTAAACGTGAACAGTCAACAAATTCCCTACTTTGGGGTTTTCTCCCCAAATACCAGGAAACTTCATGCCCTCCCCTCTTCTCACTTATTTAATTGGTTAACCATCCCGTGGGGCACATGAAAGGCTGGTAAGCCGGCAGTGACTCTGGGAGCTTATTTGCAGCCAGGGGCACAGAGCTTGGAGCTTCTCCTCGCAAACGGGCTTGCTGACCTCACTCCATCCTCCAGGACGGCTCCTGCCCCCCTCAAGCAGTGCCTGCCCTTCCTGCTACCCCACCGGCCTTCACCCACGCAGTTAGGTGGGACCACTCTGCCCGGCATCTCAGGCCCGCACTTGCAACAGAGGCTGGCACTCGCTCATGAACTTGCCGAACCGCCGTTAATCAGACACTCCACTCTGGGTGCCTGAGACAGAGGCTCCCACACACCTGCATGTTGGGCCTGTCTGTAAGGACCGGGGCCTCACTGGTCCCTCAGCCCCTCTTCGAGCCCCTCTTCCATCTGCTCTGTGGAAGGTGACCAGGCCTCTGATGCTCAGCCCTGGGCTTTTGTCGCTGCTAGGCAGGACGGCCACAGCCTTGGCTAGCCCAAAACCCTCCCTGCCACCGCGATTTACTTCCCAGCACCAGAGGAGAAGGCAGGAGAACAGGCACGAGGCCCATGTTCTCCCAGAATGTTCCAGATGGAGCAATGAGCATTTCAGAGGGCCGTTCCCGTTTTCAGCAACAGACCTCTGTGAGGCTGGATTTTTGCAAACAGCTGTGAAAAACGCCAAGTCCTGGAATGGGCTGTTGAACACAGACTCCAAAATGACAAATCCTTACCAAAGATACATTTACATATAAGGCAGAAGCATGCAGTAAAATTTATGTTGTAATTTTCCATATTCAAAACATTTTAACTAAAGAATTCATTTAAAAAAAAAAAACCTTTAAAAAATCATGTCAGCAAAAGGCTGAAAATTATTCTTACTTGTGGAAAAAAATCCTTTATTCTGAGATTATGGCCTGCTTACATTGTTGGTATTAAAATGTGCTTCCTTGGGGAAACAACGATGATAGTTAATATTCTCTTTACTCGCCATCAAAAAAAAAAAAAAACAAACAAGTTGGCAGCCTTGTGAGTCTCTAAACTTTTCTTTGTGCCCATGAAATCTGAAGCCTGGACCCACTGGCATGAGCGCACACGTGCGTCTCTGGCAGCAGCAGCAGCACGCAGCCCAGTGGCTGGCTTGGAGGGCGCCCGTGCTGGAAACCCCGGAGGGTGGCTAGTGATTCAGGCCACTGAGGCGGCCAGTAGGGAGGCAGCTCATATCTTGCAGGATCTCTCAAACTTAGAAAATATTTGAAGGTTGAGTAAGAAGGAATTTCAACTTGGCACAGATGTCTCAAGCGATTGAGCTCACCTCTTTTTTTCCCTGTCAGAGTTTATATACTGTTGCAGGGTTGGGCACCTGAACCCCTGTCTTCCTTGGGGTCTCAGCCCCGCACCCCTCCTCGGCCAGGTGAGTGCAGGCTGCCCGATGCTGCGGGAGGCCCCCAGCCAGTCCAGACACCTGATCTCCAACCTCAGAGGGACCCAGGCGCGCCCCACTGTGCCCCACAGTCCTGCCCCTCCCTGGTGCTTCTCCTGTTTCTTTTGGAGGCTGGCTTTCCCCAGCGGCTGCCTGCCCCCAGGCCCACTGTCCCTCCCTGGGGGCACCCAGCCTCCCGAGTGAAGGCCTGGCTTCCTGCTCTGTCCTCCTTTGCCTGGCATGCCTTCTCCACCCTCCGACCCTCCACCTCTGCCAGCAAGGATTCCCAGACTGACCCCACACTTGTCTAGGTATTCTTATTTATACTATCCTTTTTATGTTTTAAAAAAAAGAATATTTCTTCTCTGATTAAAGGGAATTTAGGTTCATCTCAGAAAACAGAAAAGCCTGATGAGAAAAATAACTGCCTGTAACCCCACTGTTGTGAAATAAGCTCTCTTGGGACTTAGGTGTGTCCTTCACATAAACACACTCTTCTGTACAAGCCAACCACAGGCCGCCCGGAGGTTCTGGTGGACGGTTCTGTTGGTAGAAGGCTGAGGGGACTCATTCTGCAGTGGAAGTGGGAAGGTCCCAACCCCGATAGGCTCCGAGATGTTGTGTTAAGCACTGGACGCCCCAGATGCCTTCCGGGAAGGCCCCAAGCCCCGCTGCCGGCCCGTGGCACGCCCCGTCCAGTCCAGTCGCGACCACGCCCATCACAGAGCTACGGCTTTACACAGGTGCCGGCCCGCTCCAGGGTCTGGGCATGGACATGCGTACATCTGACCCTGTCAGTCAGGCCTGCTCTGCCTCACCACCTTCTCCAGTGCTCCAAAGCCAACTGTTAAGGTGGGAGGAGGAGGAAGAGGACAGACCTCCTGGGGTGGAGAAGAGGGGCTGCAGTAACCAGAAGGCCCAAGCTCCCGCCCCCTTCCCTCACAGGCTTGTTGCCCTGACGATGGGACAACAATCACAGCGGGAACAGCCTACAAGCTGGTGTGTTCAAGCTCACCACCTGCCGAGCCTCAAGACCAGGAATCAGCATGTGTCACCGGCATGCACCAACGTGTGGACACACTAAACTGAGAGGATCAGTGGTCCAGGCGTGGACATCTATGTCTATTTAAGCACGCTGTAGCACAGCAGACCCTCAGTATCATACAGAAGAAGAAAGCAGATTTAAAGAGAAAACTGAGCCAGAGTATTAGTAGGATTAGTGAAGACGGTCATGGGGACACACTGTATTGTCTCAGATCGTCACAGCAGCTGTTCCATGGACGACAAGGTCGGGGGGGGGGGCGAGTTCCGGGCACCCACAGAGTGGGTGTTAGGGTCTGAGCCTGCCTGGCCCCGGTCCCCCGCTGAGGACGCCTCAGCTCCTCCTCCCCTTCGCCCTCGCTCTGCTGACCCAAACACTACTCACAGAGCACATTCTCTAAGCTCTGGTCCCGGAGGGGTCACACGACCCAGATGGCTGTTCAGCATCCATCTCCCCACAGGTCTACTCCGGTCCTGCCCACCGGAGAAGCCTCTGTGGCCAGCACAGCTGGGCACACGTCAGGGTGGGTTCAGGAGTGTTTGTATAGCACTGAGTAGGGACTCCTCCAGAGAAGACTGGGTGGCATGGACGAGTGAAGTCTGCCACCACCCAAAAGGCACCGCTTCCTCCTCCCTCGTCGGAGTGACCCAGGAAGGGCAGGTCTGTAAAGTGCTCCCAGCCCCAGGCTGCAGCAGCAGCCTCCTGGAGCCCTGGGGCACAGAGGAGCTTGCAGACTTGCCTCACCAGGCCCTGCCCCAGGCCATCACAGGGCAGCGTGACCCCCCTCCTGGCCAGACCTTCCTCTGAGGCAGGACGAGTCCAGACAAGGTCCTGCTGGCCCTGTGGCCTGGACACATATCCCTAGAAGCATCACTTTCCATCCCTTAGAAGGACAGACAGCTGGGGTGCAGGGCGAGGCCTGAGGGAGACAGAGCCATCCTGTGGGGCCCAAACTTGGGCGGCTCAGCTCTGCCAGCACCAGAATGGACACGAAGAATTCAGAGTAGGTTTGAGCTACAACTCACAGCTGATAAAGGTACTGTCTACCCACCACTCACTGTGACCCTACGGCAATAATAATACACTAGCAAGTCCTCCTGGCTGAGTGCCTGGTGGATGTCCAACACTGGGCTTCCCTGAGGGGGTTACCAGCACTATGCCCCCTTCAGAGATGTGGACACTGAGTGACAGGGGTGCCCGAAGTCACACAGCTGAGAAGGATCCAGACTCCATCCCTCAGTGGCCGGACTCCATGGGACATGCTGCTCTGTGGGCTGACGGCTGGCACGAAGGGCTCTATTTTCCGGGAACTTTTTGACAGCCTGAGGACGGCGGCAATTTGTGAGCTTGTCAGACACCTACTGTGCACAGTGAGCCTGCACCTGGGATGGTCCTGGCTTCCCCTCTAGTGCCAGCCTGCGATGACAGGTGCCGGTCTGCCCTCTCTCATCAGGACTGCCGGCTCCCGGGACGTGCTCCTAGTTCTCCCAGCAGCTGGATGACCGGGGCGCTCCACGAACACTGGCCCAGCTGCTGGCCTTGGGTTCTGGGCTCCTGTCTCAGCCCTGCCCCTTCCGAGCAGCCCAGCCCCGTACCTGTAGCCCCACCACCTCAGCTGTGAGCAAAGGGGCGGGAACTCCTGGCTCTGACACTTAAGAAGGTTTTGACTGTAGAGACCAGTGTGCCACATACACTGTATCGTGGAGTATAGGCTGTGGACATGAGCACATGAGCACTGTCCCCACCGCCTGGACACAGTCCACTCAGTCTGCAGCTTGAGGCTCATGCCGCACTCCCTGCAGAGCGCCCCGCCCACCTCGGGTCGCCCCTCTGTAACAATCAGTAGCCTCCAATAAAAAAAAAAAATAACAACAAAAAATAAAGGAGGCAGACTCCCGTGGGCTTCCCTGGTGGCTCAGATGGCAAAGAGTCTGCCTGCAGTAAGAGAGACCTGGGTTTGATCCCTGGTTTGGGAAGATCCCCTGGAGAAGGAAATGGCAACCCACTCCAGTATTCTTGCCTGGAGAATCCCATGGACAGAGGAGCCTGGCAGGCTACAGTCTATGGGGTTGCAAAGAGTTGGACATGACAGCGACTTCACATTCCCGAGGCCTGTGGCCAGCCCTACATCACATCTTCCTGAACCTGTGAGCAGCCTGGGCTCAGAGAACTTGAACAACCCGTCTAAGGTCACCTGGACAGCAAGGGACAGAGTGGAGTCTAACGCCTCGTCTGCCCGACCTGCTGATTACTGGACGCCTGCCCTCTCCAGGCTCCGAGCCCCCACCCAGGGCTGGGGACCACGGCTGCTCTGCTCCACCACAGGCACTCGGGAACTAGTTCTTACATGAAAGAAAGTGATGGGGGCGGAGGAGCGGGGAGATGTGTAAGTCAGGACCCTTTTAGTTGCAAGTGACAAAAACTCGCCTGGAACCAGCTTTTAAAGGGGGAAGGACTTTAACAATCCCAGAATGGCTCACAGGACCAGGGGGCTGCTCCCCAGAAGGGGGGCAGCCCAGGACAGACCCCAGGGAGGCTGGGAGGGGTGGGCCGAGTGGGCACCTGTGGCCTGCACACAACCTGCTCTCTGCCCCTTGTGCTGCTGCCCCTCAGGCCCTGGCCTCGATCACTCAGACACTCCATGGGGCAGAGGTCAGGCCACCGGCAGCCATGGTGTCAGGATCTGACCACGCTGCAACCAGGGCAGAGAGATCCCCAGTCCCTGGCTTCAGAGAAACATAACAAGACAAACAGGCAGAAACTCTGACCGACCTGTGAGAGCCTCCACCCCGCCTGGCTGGGGGCTGACGTGCTGTGCTTGGACCAGATTAAGGTGTGGGTGAGGAGGAGGCCTGTGAAAGCCCCGGGCAGAGGACAGAGCTCAGAAACGCTCTGGAGACCCTCCTCCTGTTTGCATCACTCTCCTCCCTCTTCACCCCTCACCTCTGCTGCCACAGCGCCCCTGGCTGGCAGTCCCAGCGGGTCTCATCCTGCGTAGACACCGTACCTCCGCCACCCTTCTGCGCATCTGTGGGAAGTTCAGGTGACCAGACTGGTGACTCCCAACCTGGGGTCCTTGGATGACTGAGGTTATCATTACTAGGTTATTGTGGAACTGGAGTCCACTGGGGTCCAGACATGAAATGCTTTATTCTCTTCAACACCCACTCCCCGACTGTGCTGTGTTGACTGCCCTTTCCAATTCTGGGCACCTGGTCCCTCAGTGAAATCTGGGCCAGATTCTTTTTTTTTTTTTTTTTTCTTTTTAAAGTCACCACACACACACTGGGCCAGATTCTATAACTTTGCAGCCACTTCCTATTATTAGCATAGTCACCTTTCAAGATTTAAGAGTCAGTTCTGTTTATCTGAAGACTTGATTCAAACTCAATTCAAAGCTCATCTTTGTTCACTCTCTCCTCCTTCCTGGGGGCCTGGAGGGGATGGAATGGAAGGTTCAGCTCTTCCCCAAGGCCATCTTCTTTGTTTGAACCTCCTTCCCCAACACCTTTCAGACTCCAACAGACCTCCCTGGGCCCATTCTCTCCCGGGGGCTACTGAGATACACTCACAGCGGTCCACCTGTCACTGCCGGGGACCCCTGGTCTGGTCTGGGTCCCTCTGAGGCAGATGATCTGGATCTCCAGCCTGATCCCTCCATGGCTGAGAGGCAGCCAGGCATCCTCACCCTGCCACAAGGGGCACATGTCCCGACCCTTCTCTAGGCTGAGTGTCCCACAGCTTGCTGCAGTGGTCATCTGGGTGGCCGCAGCTCCTGCCCGACTGCCAGCCTCTGCCTCCTTCACCTGGAGACACAGAAACATCTGGGGCGACTGCTGGCATCCTGGGAGGGCCAGAGCCAACGCGAGTGGGAGGTGAAGCCATCTCTTCCCAGACACCCATGTTCTCTGAGCCTGGTGATCCCACACATGCCCCCTCCAGAAACCTCTACACCAGAAATAATGGCTTCCCTGGTGGCTCAGTTGACAGAGAATCCACCTGCAATGCAGGAGACCACCTGCAGTGCAGGAGACCCAGGTTCAATCCCTGGGTCGGGAAGATCCCCTGGAGGAGGGCACGGCAACCCATGCCAGTATTCCTGCCTGGGAAACCCATGGACAGAGACGCCTGGAGGGCTATGATCTATGGAGTTGCACAGTTGGACACAATTGAGCGACCAAACCACCAGGACCACCATCACCCCAGAAACAGGCACCAGCTTCCATGCACAGTGTGACCTGGATTTCAGGGGCTGTACATCAATCACCCTCTTTCTCTTCTTCCCCAGAGAGGGAAGGGGGCTGAAAAGTACACAGCCCCCTACTCTCAGCTGCCGGGGGCATTACTACGCTCCATGGTGGGCTGGGGGTTCTCACGTGTCTGGTCCCTCCTCTGTAGGAGGCACCCAATTTTTGCAAAGGACTCACCCAGAGCCTCCTGGTTTGGCTCTGGGGAAGAGAAGCACCCGTTTCATCTTAAACCACCCTTGCTGCGAATCCAGGACCCTCCCTCCTCTGGGACACCCCCAGAGTCACCGGGGTGGGTGTGGGGAGGCAGCTGAGACTGGAGGTGGGACCGGAAACCACCACCTCGGTTCTGTTCGACAAACATCCTACAGTTACTCCCGGCCAGCCGGGTCGGAAGGGCTGGTAGAGCTTGTTAACAAAAAGAGGGCGAGACATTTCTTTTCACCAAACACTAGCAGCGTGTTTCACAGAGACAGTCTGATGTCAACAGTAAAGAAACAGAGCTCTGTGTCAGTCCTGGGGGGACAAGAAGTGGCCCCCGGTGACCCTGCGTGACACTTCTGACTCTCTGAGGCTCGGTTTCCTCATCTACATGGTGGAGATCAGAGTCGTCGTGTTCGTGACAAGGAGTCATGGGTTCCCTGAGGTGACAAAGAGCTTCACCCGGGACCTGAACATCACAGTACACACGGCAGTGAAGATCATTTACAGGAGTTCTCAAAATGCAGAGTGAAGGAGAGATACGGAAGGGGTCCTGGGTGCAGACGGGATCCCAAGGCGGCCGGCTCGGTGTCCTCAGGAGCCCAGCGCAGCGCCGGGCACACATGGGCCTGTAGCGTGCATTTTATGGGCTGGGTGGTGTTCTCCTGATTCCAGGAGACTATTAATCTGCTACTTATTAATGAGGTGCTCTGAACACAGATTTAAACTGCATTTGGTCCAGCAACCAAAAGAGACTGTGGGTCATTAAAAAAAAGAAAAAAAAAAAAGGAGGAGGAGGAGAGACCCCTCTGTGTGTGGAGGAGGGTGGCGGGCGGAGCCGACAGCTGACTCCCGGCGCCTGCTGGAGCTGGATGGTGGCCGTGAATGCTTTCTTTCTTAAGTGAAGCTCCTCTCTGTGTGTGCTGAATCACGGCATTCACGGGGCGGAGCGGGGACAAGAGCATTTGCTAAGCGGATACCAGGCATCCGTGGGTGCAGCCTGGTGGGTGGGTGAGGGGGGTGCGGCAGAGGGCTGGGGACCCAGAGGGGAACCTGAAACTGGCTCCTGTGTCCTCTGACCCCCCGCAATGGTGGGTGCTGGCATGGAGGAGGCAGGGGGTCCACGTGAACACGGTGACCACAGACCTCGGCAGGGGAGAGAAAAGGAGAGACGAGGCCCAAAATAGGCTGCACGCATCTGGGGCGTCAGCTGGGAATCGCCCCTTCCAGCAAGTCAGGGCTCAAGCATTCTGTTTACCAAACGCTCTGCACACATAGAAACCGGCTGGTCTGGGTTCCATGGTAGAGGGGACAGGGAGGGTGGGTTTCAAGGTGTTGAAAGCTGTTCTGACAATGTCAGGGAAGAGGGCTGGGCCCGGGGGTGCCTGTAACGAGCCTGGCAGACGAAGAAAGGCCACGGCAGGCTGGCAAGCGGGCGGGGTGGGGTGGGGGGGCCTGTCCTTGTCGACACACCCGCCCTGCGTGCAGCCCAGCCTGGCAGGTAGCGGTAAGTGGGGTGACGTCTGCCGGCAGGGCCGGCTCTGCGGAGGGGAGGGGGCGCCACCGCAGCACGCTCTGGAGCCCATGAGGGTAATCAGAACCAGCTGAGGCGGAGCCGCGCTGCCCCGGCTGCCAGGAAGAGGGGTTTCCAGTGGCACGAGCCCCGGGAGGCTTCTCCACCCAGGCGCGCTCCCCTGCTCCACTGCTAATCTCTCTCCGGGTCTGCGGGTGTTGGGGGGCAGCCCTCCCCCTCGGGATGCACTGCGTCTCCCCCCAACCCTTGCTGCCCCGTGTCCTCCCCGTGGGGCCGGGCTGCCCTCTCCATAGGCCCTGTAGACGTGGAAGCACCTTACACGCGTGTGTCCTCGCTGGTGACACGAACTCTGCGACATGGCTGCCTCGGAATGCTTGCTTTGCAGACGGGAACACAGACGCACAGAGAGGCGACATGAAGTGCTCAAGGCCGCACCTCCGGTAAGTGGTGGGAAGTCTGGTTTCAAAGCCCACACTTTGTACTAGTACACGGGTCGGATGATGATGGTGAAAAATTAAAGCACTTATTACATGGCAGGCACTTTGGTTGCCTCATGTCATCTGATTCTCACGACAACCCAACGAAACCTAGGTCTCACTTTTACTATCCCCAGTTTACAAAGGGGGAAACGAGGGCGCAGAAGATAAGTTACTTGCCCAAGGCCATTGGCCAGGAAGGACAGGCCTTGGGCGTAAACCCAGGTCCCTCTCACCCCAGCACCCACGACTGTGCCACCAAGACCTTCACTTATCCACCCAACAGCGCCACCAACTGAGCACCCACTGCTGTGTGCTGAGCACTGGGGACCCAGGGGTGACGAGGTGACCGCCCCACCCTTCGAGCCTGCTGGGGCAAGTGAGAACACCAATCGTAACAGTGAACAAATACACCCAAAGTTATAAGTGTGAAGGAAAGTGTATCTGCCCTGAGTAACACTTCAGAAGGCTGTTGTTTTCTTTTTTAATGGTGGGCAGGGGTGTTTGATAATTTATAAAAGCGGGGGCTTCCCTGGTGGTTCAGTGGTAAAGAATCCACCTGCCAATGCAGGAGACACGGGTTGGATCCCTGGTCCGGGAAGATGCCACATGCCCCGGAGCAACTAAGCCCGTGCATGACAACTATTAAGCCCGTGCTCTAGGGTTCAGGAGCCGCAACTGCTGAGCCCCGTACTGTGACTGCTAGAGCCCCACAGCCTAGAGCCTGTGCTCCACACCGAGAGAAGGCACCGCGACAAGAAGGCCACACACCACGTCTAGAGAGTAGCCCTCACTCGCCCGACCAGAGGGAAGACCACGCAGCAAAGACCCAGCACAGCCAAAAACAAATAAATAAAAATCATTATGAAAGAGTACTTTCTACAAGATGATTTATTATTTTTTTCATGCACCTTTATTTCTTATTTTGTACCAGCAAAGCAGTTGGAAGTCAGAGAAATGTTAAAAAAAATTGGTCTCATGAACCCTGTTTCACAGTTCAGAGACCACTTTTCTGCTTAAACACTACATTTTCCCAGGTCATTTTGGTGGATGAGAAGGGAAGGGTGACACAAAGCCATGAGCCGGCTCCCAGGAACGGCTGTAAAAAGCCAGACCACACTCTCCCTGCGTGGCGTGTAACCAGGACCCACACGTGTGAAATGGCCATCAGAAGTGAAGATGGTCTCAGCTGGGCACCCGGACGCACCTTTTTGGCAAGCTTGTCGACCCTGAGCAGTGGTTCCCATGGTGCGGTCCACATGGGAACTTCTTAGAAATGCAAACTCTCAGGCCCTACCCCAGACCTACAGAATCAGAAACTCGGAGTGGGGTTGGGGGGGTGAGGCCTGGCAAACTCTTCTAACAAGCTAGCAGATGCTTGAGAATCTCTGAGCTGGGAGGGGCTGAAATGATGTGTGCCACGAACCCAGTGCTCGCTGACTGCCTAGTGTGTGTTGAGGACGTGACATCTCAACCATCCCAGGGGACTCTGGGCACAAACAGCGGTATCCGACAAAGGAAGCAACAAGGGCTGGGGCTTCCCTAACTTGCCCATCCTCATGCTGCTGGGTGGCTGACAACAATAAGCCTGTTACAGTGTGGACTGGGGAGGCAGACAGGCCTGGATCCAAGTCCTGGCTCTGCCACTTGCTGGCTGTGTGGCAGCAGGTCGACTCCCTAACCCCTCTGTGCCTGAGCTATGTTTATCACTTACAATGGAAGACAGTAAATAGAACCTCTCCTGGGAGGTTCTCTTTTTGAGGATTCACTGAAATGTTCCACGTGAAAGGCTTCCCACCATGCCAGGCACACTGTGAGTGCATGGCAGACGCCGATGCTTTGTGAGCACACAGACCCCATAAGCCCTGAAGGCCTCTGAGCCCCCACAATTGCTGTGATCTAATACAGGCACTGACTCTCACGTACTTCACTCGCAAGAGAGCTCTTTAGACCAGGGCAGTGCTCTGCTACTCTTATTTAGGAATAATCCTATTGGATTTCTGGGGCTTCGGCTGGCGAGAAACAACAGATCCGGAGAAGGCTGGGAGGTGGGAAGGGAAGGTGACTGCTGCCATGGAAAGGAGAGCTAGAAAAGTAACAACAAACACAGCTGCCTGGAGCTTACAGGCAGTAAAGTGAGGCTATTCAAGATGACTGAGTCACCAAGCAGAGTGTGATTAGCCAAGATTTCCAGAGGCTAGTGGGCAGTGTGTGTGTGTGTCTGTTGAGGGAAGTCTGCATGAAAAGCTTAATGAGAATGGATAAAAATTTCAAAGCATTGGATGTTTCGACTGATATCTTGGCAGCTTTCGGTCACCCTGATGATCTAAAATGGCTAGGTCCTTGGAGCCTGGAGAGCAGAGGCTTCCCTGTGACAGAGGCAGGTCACCAAGAGTCTGAAAGGCCAGGCTCCTGGCACCAGACTGCCCAAGTTCAAGACCAGTCCCTCATGTAACCACTCTGACCCTGGACAAGTCAAGGAACCCCTTAAGCCTCAGTTTCTTGATTTATTTCTCAACTGAAAATTGAGTGATAATACAGGAACCAATCTCATGGGGATCGACAAGCCCTCGATAAATGTTACGAGACACGTCTGCATGTGCACATGTGCACTGCCCACGAGCCTGCTTCCCGCCAGGTGAAAAGGATTATCTTCTTTGGCTCAGCAGACTTCACATGCAGGCTGCAGATCAAGGCAGGGGCAGGGAGGCACTTTTATGACAAAAGGACTGCTGGTTGCAACGCCCTGCGGGAGTGGTTCGGGACCGACGGACGTGCAAAGCAAAGAGGGAAGATTAAAAGAGGCCATCTGGAGAGACACCAAATGACCAGCGCCCTCCCGAAGTCCCAGTGTGTTAGAAACCCAGGGTAACAGGGCTTCCAGTTACTGAAGGAGGACAGCCAGCATTTACTGAGTGCCCACTGTGTGGCAGGCGTTGCACTAGGATATCTGCACTCACACGGATCCACGTACTCCCGCCAGCCATCCTGGGAAGGTGGTGTTACCATCCACAGTTTTTAAATGAGGACACTGAGATGCAGGGGGGACAGGTAACTTTCAGAAGGCAAGTGGTTACTTAGAGGTGGACGTACAGTTCAAACCAGGCGTGACTGACTGCCCTCACACCATCACGACAGTCACAGTCCAGAGGGAGGGAGCTGGCCATACACACTGTCCTCACTTTCTTCCCACCGTCTCATCAACTGCTGGTACCTGCCACTGGCCAAACCCAACCAGAAACGAGAAGGCAAGGGAGCCCATGGAGGCCATCCAGACAGGTCAGCCTTGGGGCACAGGGCAGGGTGCTGAAGGGCAGATCCAGACGGCAACTGGAGAATACCCAGCACAGATGAAGCCTGCCCCTTGCCTTCTAAGGTTTCAGCCTCAGAGCTGGCCCAGGGTGTGTAGGAGGGAGGGCAGTGGGGTGGTCTGCAGGCTTAGCAGGACTGAAGCAAGCCTTCCGCGCCAGCTGCACCTACTCCCTGCAGGGCCTGTGGGGGGGCCCCTGGGATACCCCAAACCTACTTGCCAGAGAAATCAGGGTAGGTCTGGGAGCCTTAAGCCTAGGAAGAGGCAGAAACAATCCACCCTGATTTTCAAGGGCCACAGCCACAAGTTCTTGCCTCTCCCTGACAGGGCCTGCTACAAAGTTCCCCTTCCAGTGGGGGCAGCAGAGCCATGAATCTTTGCTGAAAACAATTTTCAGGAAGCCCAAGCAGACCCTGAGCTGTCCACATCTCTCCAGACAGTAACCTCGTGAGCATCCATCTCAGGAGCTACCTCAGGGATGAAAACAAACCAGTTCAAGGAGCGGCGTAACCAAATGGACTTTTCCGGTCCACACCAGTCTGAGGGGACCCAGGGTCACCTCAACAGCAATTCAAACATGCTTTCTAGACCCCACCAGCAGATCCACAGTACCTCACCCTCATTCCCAAGTTCCCCCAGTTATTTCTGCAGTGTCTGGGTTGGGGTCTCCTCACTCCAGTTCCTTGTTGGGATCTGTTTCTCCACCCTCCTAGAGGCTGGTGCCGAATACAACTCAGCTGTCAAAGCTGGTTGTGGTCAGGGCTGCAGGGACAGCTGCACAGGGTGTGCACTGCCCAACTAGATAGGGCGGTTACCTACTAACCCAACTAACCCAACTAGTTGTAGGTTACCACCTCAATTCCCGGAACTCTATTTCCATGATTCTTAAGTAGTAAATCTTCTGGGTGCTAAACAGTGCAGCTTGATCTTCACCGCGTCCGAGTCATGAGGGTTTCTGTCAGCTCTTCTTCCAAAACCTAGCCTAGTCCACCCACTGGTCACTGTCTCCTTGACTCTGCCCTGGTGCCAGGCCCCTCGCTTCTCAGTCTCCTAATGGAACCATGCTCTCAGCTCCATTCTTATTCCCTTTGGAGCACTCTCCACCCAGCCCCAGGAGGGACAATGAGAAAATACAGAACAGTGCACCTCATTTTTTTGTGTGCAACCCTCTAGAGGCTTCCACTGCACTCTGAATCCAACCCCGAGACCTCCCCTGGCCCACAGGACCTGCCTGTCTGCCTCTCTCCCTCTGCCTCCCTCCCCTCTCCTACTCAGCCCCTCTGCTGGGCCACGCTGATCTTCTATTTCTCAGAAGGCCACGTTCACTCCCATCCCATTGCTTTTGCATGTGCTATTCCTTTGCATGGCTGCCTCCTTCTGGTCCTTGGGCCTTGGTACACGTGACCCTCCCTCCTAGAAGCCTTCCCTGAGCACCCTGTTTAAAACAGCCTCCTTCCCACCCCCATCTTTCCTATTCCAGTAACTGGTTTTATCAGTCTGGAAATTCTCTCTTCATTGCCTGCCTCCTCCAAAGGGCCAGGGGCCATGTCTGTCTTGTTCACTGCTGCGTCCCCAGCACCCGGCACTGCAAAGACATGTAGAACAACTGAGAGGACGTCCCCTACGAGGGCGGCGGCCTGGCCCTTGGCTCTACTCTGTGGCTCGTGCTGAGACCTGCGGCCTCGAGTCTCACAGTTCAGCACTGCCTGAGCCCCAGCCTCACCATGACTGTAGTGGAAACAGCCCCTCGCTGCCTGGAGCTCAGGCTGCTCTCTGGAGGCCAGGTCAGACTCAAGCCCTTCCTGGTGGCACCAGAAGTCCCTGTGCCTGGGTCTGCATCTCTGCTCCATCGCTTCACCTGGTATGCCCTCAGGCAGGCCATTGAACCTGCCTACACCTTGTTTTCCTCGGCCCAGAGCTGCTGTGAATACAAACAAGGTAATTCACGGTAACCCTTAGCACAGTGCCTGGCACTGGGCCAGTGCTCAGTAGTGTTGTCGTCTCCATTACGAGTTGTCATGATGTTACCCCCACGTGTTCCTCCCAGGACCCAAGAGCAACTGTCCTCCTGATACCTGCTAGAGCAGATGGGAAAACATCATGCTTTCCCATAATCCAGAGATACCACGCCCCCCCCCACCCCAACCACCACCAGCGCTGGCTCTTTGCTTTGGACTCCAGTTCTGATAACTTTAGGGTTCACTGAGGAAGAGGGAATCATGGATCTACAGAAAAATAGTTAACATCTGTAGCCACAGAGATGCCCTCTCCCCAAGGAACTTGCTGTTCAGGAGGGCAGATGTACCGGTGAACACGACCACGGGGTTAGGAGTGAGGGGCGGGGTGGTGGTCAGCACTGAATGGCGGCCCTGGGGGCTGTAAACTTGCTGCCCAAATACTACACAGAACCTCACATCAAGTCAAGATGGATTTTTACCGCCAAATGAACGTGTGCCAAAGTTCTTTAAAAAAAAAAAAAAAAAGGCTTGCTGGGTTTTTTTTTGTTTTTTTTTTTTTAGTGATTTGGGATTCTGAATTTGTGGAGGAGGGAGTGTGGCCCCTCAGTCAGGGCCGAGTTATCCATCGGGTGCAGCAGGCACAGGGCTGGGGGTTCATGACACTATCAGCTAGACCAAAATGTTCTAGCTTCTTTCAAAATGAGAATAAACAGAGAAGTTTTAGGTAAGAAAACGCTTCAATATATAATGTTAATGTATTTCTCCTTACACCAACACAGTCACAGAAGGTGGTTTTTGGTATTTCGAGTCGGGGAGGCGCTCACAGAGTGTGCAGGGCGGGGGGCGGGGGAGGAGCTGGGTCCCGCCTGGAGCACCACTCGCACAGACCCCGGGAGGACCGGGCGAGGCGAGGCCGGTGGACAGACCGGCACGATGCCCGACACGCAGGGAACAGCAAAGGGTGCTGGCAACAGCGATCGTCATGTTTTCCCAGTCTCTGCTCCTTCACCTACGAAATGGAGTATCTGCTGCCCTCTCCAGCCCCAGGCCTGCCGTGAGTCTCAAGGGAGATGACAAATGCCGAAGGGCTTGGGGGCAGGCCGTGCCACGCAGAGGAGAGGAGCCAGGACTGGGGACACCAGCATCACCCACTTGGACCAGGAGCTCGAGTGAGGGGATGTCCCTCTGCTGCCCACCTGCACCTGGCAGGACGGCCCTGAAAGGCCCATCGCAGGTCCTGCCTTCCTTCCGGTACCTGCCTGGCAGACAGTGCAGTGAAGTGGGGAGGGCGTGGCTGGCGCGGGGCACCCGTGAGCCACATCAGTGGAGGAGGGAGTTACTCAGGACCCCAGAGCCAGCTTGGGGCGGACCCGGGGCAGCCTGTCAACGGTTCAGACACAGCCTTGCCGTGTCAGGGCAGCTGTCTTTCTCTCCTTGGTCTCCTCCCCACTCTCCTCCTAGCACGCGCAGTCTCTCAGTCGTATCCCATTCCTTGCAACCCTATAGACTGTAGACTGCCAGTCTCCTCTGTGAGTGGGATTAACCTGGCAAGAATACTGGAGTGGGTTGCCACTTCCTCTTCCAGGGCCTCTTCCCGACCTAGGGATCGAACTCCTGTCTCCTGAGGCTTCTACATCAGCAGGCGAATTCTTTACCACTGAGCCATCTGGGAAGCCCACCCCCTTCCTCCTAGACAGACTCCCAAATGGGGTCCATGCTGCCCTCACCCCTAAGACCCTGAGTTAGGAACCCGGGATGAGCTTTAAAAGGCTAGTGTTCCCCTGCAGTCATTCAACAGACATCAATCACATGCTTCCACGCACCAGGCCTTGAGTGAGATGCTCAGGCCAGAGCCCAAACCGAGGCAGTCCTAGGCCCAGCCCCTGGATCTCTCTGATGACACCAGCCCATCTCCCTGCCAGCACCAGCATCTCTGTTTAGTGGCCCCACCTGACTTCATGCCTGGGAAGCTCACTTCATCCGTCTCTTGCCAGAAGCCCTCATTTATCTGCTCTGCTGCCCTGTTGGGTCTCAGGACCAATCAGCCAGGTCAGGAACAGCTCAGCGGCTCCTTGAGACGAGAATTTCAGCAGGTGTCTGTCTGTAAGGGGGCTGGGGTCCTCCCCCACGGACTGGAAGGCTGCCTCCAGCCCCTCATTTCCTGATAGGACAAAGGTCCTGCTGACACAGACCACAATGTTCTGGAGGCAACTGTTTTTAAATTTTTTATGTAAGATGGGGATGATTTTAAACAGCTTTGGAAATTTTCTGTTATGAAGCTACAAAAGAAAACCAACGAATGCTAAAATAAATCTCTCCTCTCTCTGCTCCTCGGTCCCCCCTCCTGGGGATGAGCCCCCATGTCAAGCAACAGGGTGAGAGGGCAGCGATGATCCAAACAAACCAACATCCCCTAAAATATCGTTATAAAGACATGAAAACCCGTTTCCACTGAAGTCTCAGCAAATTTCCTCTGGGCAAACTGACCTGGGGCCCACAGTTGGTGCTCAGATGCGGCTTAATAAGTATCTGTTGCCAAGATAGCGGATGTGGCAGGTGACGTCCTTAGGACTGGCAGGTGACGTCCAGGCCTGAGGGGAGGCGCTGCCCTGACTCTGTCCTCTGGCAGGCGGGCTGGCAAGTCGGGAATGAGATGGGACTTACGCAAGCTGAAAACAGGCTCTTCAAACTGCTTTTGTAACTGAGCATGTGCCCTGTGCTGACATTTGCATAGACTGGCCTGGCAAGCACTTAACAGAAACAGTGACCTCAAAGGGTTTTCTGTGTGACTGGACAGCCTCTGTGACATTGGGCAGTACAGGAGCACTGCCTTAGAATCTTCCCGTAAATGAAGCCCCCTAATTTCTAAGCAGGAAACATAGGGCTACCCTGCCAAGCACGAGCCAGCGAGTCAAAGGACCCGACACCAACACCACCAGGAGAGGAGAGGACCAGCTGGCTCACTCTCAGCTCAGAGGCAGCTGTTTCATTAAATCAGATGGATGGAGGCTTCTGGCAATTTCACAGCCCTTCCGATGCTCAAACACTCCCCTAGGCCTTCCCAAGACCAGCTGACCGGGAGATGAGGGGCCCTGCTTTTCAATCCCTCACCCATGGGTCAACCTCACTGCAGCCATGATCACTAAAAACTGCCACCTTTCCTCAAATCTGAGAAGTCAACAACCATTAAATGGGTGGTGTTCTAGCAAAAAAGAAACAGTGCTGCCAATTAAACCTTGACATGCTATTAACTTTAAGATGCCCCCTGATTTCAGAGATCTCAAAAACAAGAAAAAAGCATTAAAAGGTTAGAATCAAAGAAATGCAATTTGTTTCCAGGACAATACCATAGTGTGCCTGCCTGCTCTCGTGCTCCTGACGCAAATCTTCAGCTTGGTCCCATGTCTGCCTAGCAGTGTGGTCTGCTGTGAGGAACCTCACTTCACCAAGCCTCACTCTTCCTGTTAGTACAACAAAATAGTAATACTTCCCTCATAGAGTTTCAGAAGAAAAAAGATACCTATAAAATATAAGCTTGATACCCAGCACATGACAGGTATCTACAGTCAGTTCAGTTCAGTCGCTCTGTCATGTCTGACTCTTTGTGACCCCATGGACTGCAGCATGCCAGGCTGCTCTGTCCTTCAGCATCTCCCAGAGTTTGCTCAAACTCATGTTCATCGTGTCGGTGATGCCATCCAACCATCTCATCCTCTGTCGTCCCCTTCTGCTCCTGACCTCAGTGTTTCCCAGCATCAGGGCCTTTTCTAATGAGTCAGTTCTTCGCATCAGGTGGCCAAAGTATTGGAGCCTCAGCTTCAGCATCAGTCCTTCCAATGAATATTTGGGATTGATTTCCTTTAGGATGGACTGGTTGGCTCTCCTTGCAGTCCAAGGGACTCTCAAGAGTCTTCTCCAACACCGCAGTTCAAAAGCATCAATTTTTTGGCACTCGGTTTTCTTTAAGGTCCAACTCTCACATCCATACATGACAACTGGAAAAACCATAGCTTTGACTAGACAGACCTTTGCTGGCAAAGTAATGTCTCTTCTTTTTAATATGTTGTCTAGGTTGGTCATAGCTTTTCTTCCAAGGAGCAAGCGTCTTTTAATTTCATGGCTGCAGTCACCATCTCCAATGATTTTGGAGCCCAAGAAAATAAAGTCTGTCACTGTTTCCATTGTCTCCCCATCTATTCGTGATGGGACCAGATGCCATGATCTTAGTCTTTTGAAAGTTGAGTTTTAAGCCAGCTTTTTCACTCTCCCCTTTCACTTTCATTAAGAGGCTATTTAGCTCCTTTTCACTTTCTGCCATAAGGGTGGTATCATCAGCATACCTGAGGTTATTGATATTTCTCCCAGCAATCTTGATTTCAACTTGTGCTTCATCCAGCCTGACAGTTCACATGATGTACTCTGCATATAAGTTAAATAAGCAGAGTGACAATATTCAGCCTTGACATACTCCTTTCCCAATTTGGAACCAGTCCATTTTTCCATGTCCAGTTCAAACTGTTGCTTCCTGACCTGCATACAGGTTTCACAGGAGGCTGGTAAGGTGGTCTGGTATCCTCATCTCTTTAAGAATTTTCCACAGTTTGTTGTGATCCACACAGTCAAAGGCTTTGGCATAGTCAGTGAAGCAGAAGTAGATGTTTTTCTGGAATTCTCTTGCTTTTTCTATGATCCAGTGGATGTTGGCAATTTGATCTCTGGTGCCTTCTGTCTTTTCTAAATCCAGCTTGTACATCTGGAATTACTTGGTTCATGTACTGTTTAAATCTGCTGCTGCTGCTGCTAAGTCACTTCAGTCGTGTCTGACTCTGTGTGACCCCATAGATGGAAGCCCACGTCTAGCTTGGAGAATTTTGAGCATTACTTTGCTACTGTGTGAGATAAGTGCAACTGTGCAATGGTTTGAACATTCTTTGGCATTGCCTTTCTTTGGGATTGGAATGAGAACTGTCCTTTTCTGGTCCTGTGGCCGCTGCTGAGTTTTCCAAATCTGCTGGCATATTGAGTGCAGCACTTTCACAGCATCTTCTTTTAGGACTTGAAATAGCTCAGCTGGAATTCCATCACCTCCATCCTAAGACCCACTTGACTTCGCATTCCAGGATGTCCATCTGGCTCTAGGTAAGTGATCACATTGTGGTTATCTCGATCATGAAGATCTTTTTTGTATAGTTCTCTTGTGTATTCTTGCCACCTCTTTTTAATATCTTCTGCTTCTGTTGCTGCTGCTGCTAAGTCGCTTCAGTCGTGTCCGACTCTGTGCGACCCCACAGACAGAAGTCCACCAGGCTCCCCCGTCCCTGGGATTCTGCTTCTGTTAGGTCCATACAAATTCTGTCCTTTATTGAGCCCATCATTGCATGAAATGTTCCCTTGGTATCTCTAATTTTCTTGAAGAGATCTCTGGTCTTTCTCATTCTATTGTTTTCATCTATTTCTTTGCATTGGTCACTTATGAAGGCTTTCTTATCTCTCCTTGCTACTCTTTGGAACTCTGCATTCAGATGGATGTATCTTTCCTTTTCTCCTTTGCTTTTAGCTTCCCTTCTTTTCTCAGCTATTTGTAAGGTCTCCTCAGACAACCATTTTGCCTTTTTGCATTTCTTTTTCTTGGGGATGGTCTTGATCACAGCCTCCTGTTCAATGTTACCAATCTCCGTCCATAGTTCTTCAGGCACTCTGTCTATCAGATCTAATCCCTTGAATCTATTTGTCACTTCCACTGTATAAAATCATAGGAGATTTGATTTAGGTCATACCTAATGGTCTTTGTTGGTGAAGGTACTGATAAAAAAGTCCATCTAGTCAAAGCCATGGTTTCGCCAAAGACTTGATGCTTTTAAACTGCGGTGTTGGAGAAGACTTTTGAGAGTCCCTTGGACTGCAAGGAGATCCAACCAGTCAATCCTAAGGGAAATCAGTCCTGAATATTCATTGGAAGGACTGATGCTGAAGCTGAAACTCCCAATACTTTGGCCACCAGATGCAAAGAACTGACTCATTTGAAAAGACCCTGATGCTGGGAATGATTGAAGGCGGGAGGAGAAGAGGACGACAGAGGATGAGATGATGACATTACTAACATGATGGACATGAGCTTGAACAAGTTCCAGGATTTGGTGATGGACAGGGAAGCCTGGCGTGCTGCAGTCCATGGGGTCGCAAAGAGTCAGACATGACTGAGCAATTGAACTGAACTGAACTGAATGGTCTAGTGGCTTTCCACACTTTCTTCAATTTAAGTCTGAATTTTGCAATAAGGAGTTCATGATCTGAGCCACAGTCAGTTCCCAGTCTTGTTTTTGCTGACAGCATAGGGTTTCTCCCTCTTTGGCTGCAAAGGATATAATCAATCTGATTTCAGTATTGGCCATCTGGTGATGTCCATGTACAGACTTGTCTCTTGTGTTGTTGGAATAGGGTGTTTGCTATGACCAGTGCGTTCTCTTGGTAAAACTCTGTTAGCCTTTGCCCTGCTTCATTTTGTACTCCAACGCCAAATTTGCCTGTTATTCCAGGTATCTCTTGGCTTCCTACTTTGGCATTCCAGTCCCCCACGATGAAAAGAACATCATCTTTGGTGTTCACAGGTGTTTTAACAAGGTGTTCAAGGACACACATTTCTTTTATCTTCTAGTGTCCTGGTGGGTACACTGAATTGAACCAACCTACAAATTACTGGGGCTGATATTTCCCAAAAGACTCTGACCAAGAACAGGGAGGGCAGACAACTGAATTAAGGACACCCACCAGCTGGTTAGTGTATGGTAGGACGCCAACAAAAGCAGGCGTACAGAAGGTTTGGGTGAGAAGGCAAATTCCACTGGGATGTGGAGAGGTCCAGTTCCTGAAAAGCAGGAGTAGATTGTATTGAATTAACCCTCTCGTCAGTAACAATGATGAAAGCTGGACGATATACAAAAGACAACTGCTTGAAAGCACTTGAGAGCAATCCAGAGACGCAACCAATAGAAGCTGGAGGGGATACGGTCCTTGAAAGACATGAGCACACTAGGGTATTTCCCTACTCGCGGTGATGCACTGAATGATGAAACAGAACGCAGCAGAGTTACCAGCCGGGAAGAAGAGGAAGACACTGGACCCTGAGGATGGAGACCGAAGGGGAAAGCGCTGGAAAGGAGACAGCCACAGAACAAGGAGCTTCAAAATTACCACACAGGTTCCCTTGAATCCTTACTTGACTCCTACATTGTACACATGGAGAGAGAGAGTTCACAGAGCCCAAAAGAAAGCAGTAACTGAGAGGCAGAAAGTTCAGCAGCTGCCTGAAAGATGGAGTCTGGAGTTCAAGCACTGCCAAGTTAAAAGGGCTTAGCCAACACTTTTGGCTCCCAATTTAATCCTAGAAAGGCCATGCCTCACTATTAAACCCAGGATTAAGGGTTATACTCTAGGATTATGGGCAAAATCAAAATTAACCTACCTGAACAAAACCTAAAAACCTAGCCTGCACAAAAGCAAGGTAATACGCCAGTAATTTAACTGCCTGTCAGAACAAAACACATCATTCTGGACAGAAAGACAGTAAGATGCTGAGTCTTTTCAATGTAGGATCCAAAATGTCCAGCATATGATTTAAAAATTATAGGCATGTGAAAAAGCAAGAAAATATGATCCATGATCAAGAGAAATAATAAAATTAGACCCACCAATGACCCAGATGTTGGAATTGGCATATAGGGATTTTAAAGTGTGTCTGTGTGTATGCATGTATATGCGTGTGTGTGCATGCACGCATGTGTGTGTGTGTGCTGGGATTCCCAGGTGGTGCTAGTAGTAAAAAAACTTACCTGCCAATTCAGGAGACCTAAGAGATACAGGTTTGGTCCTTGAGATGGGAAGATCCCCTGGAGGAGGGCACAGCCACTCATTCCTGTATTCCTGCCTGGATAATCCCATAAGCACACATGCATGCTAAGGTGCTTCAGACAGGTCTGACTGTTTGCAGCCCTATGGACTGTAGCCCACCAGGCTCCCCCATCCGTGGGATTCTCCAGGCAAGGATACTGCAATGGGTTGCCATGCCCAGGGATTGAACTCACGTCTCTTAGGTATGCTGCCTCTCTTACATCTCCTGGCAGGCAGGTTCTTTACCACTATCACCATCTGAGAAGGAAGCCCCTTAAAGCATGTACATATTATAAATGTGTACGGGATTTTCAGGAAATGAAGGACAGAAGTAATGAGTGGATAGAGAATCTCAGAAGAGAAACGGGACCCACAAAAACAAGCCAAGTGGCAATTCTAAAACCAAAAGAGTACAGCGCCTGATGGAGAACATAATCTGGACAACATTAACAGCAGATTAAACACTACAGAATGATGGATCAGCAAACTTGAAGCCAGGTAATAGAAATGATCCAAACTGAAGCACAGAGATTTTTTTGAAAAAGACAAATAAATGGAGCTCCAGTGACCTGTGGAACAACTCAAGTGTGTAAGCGGAGTTCAGAAGGGGAGGGGAGAGAGAATTGTACAGAAGAAATATTTTAAAGAATAATGGCCCCCAATCCGCCCCCCATAACACATTCCCAAATTCAGTGAAAAATACCAACCCACAGATCTAAGAAGCTCAGTGAATCCCATATAGAAAAAATACCAGAAAAATCACATCATCGTCATATTGCTGAAAATCAAAGATAAAGAGAAATCTTGAAAGAAGTTAGAGGAGAAAAGACCCGCCCTTTTCATGTACACAGGAAGAGAGCTGACTGCTCATTAGAAACAATGTAAGCCAGAAGACAATGGAAAAGCATTTCAGAAGTGCTTGCTGAAAGGATAAAATCAATTTGGGATACAGGAAGTCTGAAATCCTGATGAAAAACATAAGGTTCTGAGGCTGAAAGATACAGCAAAGCCCCCTCCCAAGCACCCCTGTTTATATAAGCACCCACATCATTCGTGCACTCCCACCCCTCCACCCCCCACACAGTTATCTCAGTAGACATTCCCAACATTCCTAGCAGGAAAGAAAAAAGAAAAAAACTGTAACTGTCAGGAATGTGACCAGATAGAAAAAACACGAAATCATTTATACAAATTGTGGGACACAACTAAGATTCCTGGTGTTCTGCCACCATGTAAATGTCAGACTTTTTTTTCATTCTGATAAAAAGTATAAAAAAGAAAAAGGAAGATTCCCTTCTCCTCAAACGCATCCGTCCCATGACGTTGGTCCAGCGCGCAGGTGGCAATGCAGGGACGGCGCTCACTGAGAGGCCAGGAGGATTCTGAGACGGGGCAGCCATCAAGGCAGCAGCCCGATGAGGATGTTCTGGGCTAGAGGCGGGAGGGAGAAGCAGCGGCGGCAGCAATTCCCCGAGTGATGCTGAAGGCTGAGGGCCAGGCATCGCGCTGAGTGCTTCAGGTGCGCCATCTTAACCCTCACACTGAAGCCCTAGGAGTCAGCATCGCCACTGCCTCTTTGAATGTGAGGATCCAAGTCTGAGAGGCATCAGGAGGTGGCCCGAGTTGGTGACAGGGCTGGGATTTGAGCGCCGTCTACCCTCCCCATCAGCCATTCGCTTATTCATACTTCTGTGCCGGGCTGGAGGAGAGGAGAGCTCCACACGGCCCACGCCGCTCATGCCCCAGAGCTCAGGGGGCTCCCAGACAGCGAAAGCGACCAGAGCCAACGATGACTGCGCACCCACCCTGTCCTAGCTAGTCTTACACGTAACATGTCACATCTTAGCTCATTTTCCCAACAGCACTTTGAGGTCCATTCTTACATCACCTTCATTTCCCACCTGAGGTAAGTGAGGCTCAGAGCTACTGGTGGGGGAACCAGGAGCTGACTCCCCAGCTCGCCCTCTCCAGCACCGTGCCTGACTACCAGGGGTTGCCACCAATAGTCCAGGAGTTAAGCAAAGAAAGACAGGGCACAGCCACCCTGGTGCTCCTCTCTCACTGCATGGGACCCCAGCGACTTGGAACTGGGAAAGCAAATCTGTCTAGCAACCAAGGGACTTGGGCTACACCTATTCCCGGAGGCGGGAAAACCTAGGAATTCCCCTGCCCCAGGGGTCCCGTGGCCTCCCAGTCACCTCTCTCACCGGAGGGTCTCGACCATCGCCCAGAGGCTCTGGGGCCTCGGCTGCAGGGCCTGTCAGTCCAGTCTGTGCTCAACACCAGTGTGGCCTTAAAAATAACAGCGGCTGGAACCCTGCCCTGTTCAGAGCCTTTCAATGGCTCCTGACTGTCCTGGGAAGAAGCTCCCTCTGACAGGGCCTTGTCCCCCACGTTGCCCTTCCCCTCTCCGTCCCTCACAGTTGCTCTTGCCTCAGGGTCCGCTCCAGTTGCTGCTGCACTGTAACAAATCATCACCAAAATCCTGCGGCCTAAAATAACCATTTCCTTCCCCCATGGTTCTGTGCGTCAGGAACTCAGACGCGGGACACCAGGATGGCTTCTCTCTGCTTCCAGTGGCCTGGGGTCTCGGCAGGAAGACTCTAGCTGGGGAATGACTCAATGTCGAGGGGCCTCTTTCTCCCGGGTCTGGGGGTTGGTGCCGGCTACCAGCTGGGACCTACGACACACGCGGTCTTTGTGTGGTGGCTTCTGGGTAGTTGGACTTCTCCGGGTCCAGCCTGGCCCACGGCTCCAACACAGAGTGTGCCAGCAAACAAGGCAGACTGCCTTTTTTCACCCAGCCTTAGCAGTCAGGCGGTGCCACTCCCGCTGCTTCTACAAGCAAGTAAGAAACACCCCGATATGAGGGGAGGGAGCAGAGACCCTGCTTCTCAATGGGAGGAGTGTCAGAAGGGAGATATTGTCCAGACCATCTTTGAACTGATGCACTATTCTCTCCGACTGATGGGCCGTCGTCCTTCCAAACTCACCACCTGCTCACTCACCCTTCAAGTCTCAGCACCACCCTGTGCTTCGTGCGCTGACCGCTTGTCCGGGCCTCCCGCTCAGACACTCCGTGTGCCCAGGGCCCTTCGTGTGCCTCAGCCTGTCTGCCTGCCTCCCCTCCTGCCTGTGAGTCCTGTGAGGACAGGAATTTTGCCTTTCTGGTGTTGGCTCAGTTAAAGTATTCGTCGCTCAGTAATGTCCGACTCTTTGCAACCCCATGGACTGTAGCCCACCAGGCTCCTCCGTCCATGGAATTCTCCAGGCAAGAATACTGGAGTGGGTAGCCATTCCCTTCTCCAGGGGATCTTCCCAACCCAGGGCTTGAACTCGGGTCTCCTGCATTGCAGGCAGATTCTTTACCATCTGAGCCACCAGAGAAGCCAGAGCAGATTCTGGAAAAAAAAAAAAACAACTTTCTGGAGAAGAGAGTCCAAAGAGGAAGAGAGAAAGAAGAGGGAGAGAGAAGGGGGAACATGCCTGCACACAGGCTGTCAAGGGGCCACTCAGGAGAATTCAGGCACATCGCAGCCTGCCTTGGCCCCAAGGCCATGGTTCCACCAGGACCCTCCAGGCCCTTCAGAATACCCACAGAGTGAGTGGCGCCTTCACCCCCACAGTCCCTGTGCGGAGGGTTTCTGTGCCATCCAGCTGTCTGGTTAATGCGGTAGCCTGCAAGATGCTGGGGTCTTCTGGCAAAGAATCGTTTTCTAAAAAGGGATAAAACTGAGAGATGGAAAAGGGAGGTCTGAGCAGGACGGGAGAAACTGAGGCAAGAAGGAAAGTCTGCTCCCTGCAAAGACTGGAGTGGCAATCCCAGGGAGGCGAGGACCTCGGAGGACCCATGTACTCCAGACCAGGAACATGACACCCTATGCCTAGGGATGTGGAGAACCCCATTAAAGCTTCTCTCCCAACTGATACCCAAATATCATCACCACCACCACCAGCAGCACTCAATTTTTTTAAAAAGGAAAGAAGAGTTACCACCAACGTTGCACATGGCTGTTGTCCAGGCAGAGGACAAACCAGCCCCTGGACGCCCCTTCGCAGGACTCGCCTTGGTGCCCCCCAGCAGGCCTGCCCACGCCCACGAGTCTGTAGCATCGCTCACTTCGTGGAGTCCAGGGCTGTCTCCTCTCCTGCTCTGACTCTACGAACATTCACGAGCTCGTCTCCGCTGCCCTTGGAGGTAGATTACTCATCTCAGCTCACTTAGTGATACACGAGAGGGATGTCCAGAGAGACGAAGTGACTTAATCAAGGCCGCTCAGGTGGGAAGAGACAAGTGTCTCTCTGGCGCCTCCCCACCCCCAGCCTGTCCTGAGCCACTGCTTCTCTAACTTCACAGCGTGGATCCTGCTGACTTCTGCGAAGACAGCTTGGGGCTCCACCCCCAGGGTTCAGAGGTGAGGGAAGTCTCCGAGGAGGGCGGCTGATGGGGAGAGGCCGTCTGTGCGGGACTGCCCTGCCTACAGGCCCCCTCACACACACAGACCCGGGGCCCTGCAGGGCAGAGCAGGGGACGGAAAGCAACCCAGGGAAGGACCCGGCCCCCGGCCACCTGCACAGCTGAGGCAGATCTAAAACCATTACCTGAGCCAGAGGGGACGCTCTCTACCTCGGCAGGGCACACCCGGGGCTGCCCGGGCTTTTGGGAGCGGCTGGGCCAGCGAGCAGAGCTGGCCAGGCCGCTCATGCCAAGGAAGGAGGGGGCCCGGCGAGGCCGCCAAAGCAGGCTGGGGCGGGAGGGGCCGGGCCAGCTGGGGCCGGAGCTAGTGTGACATCACCGGGCGGCCCGCCTCTGTCTGGGGCTGAGGGGAGGCCCGGAGCCTTTCTGGGGCCTGGGGGATCCTCTTGCACTGGTGGGTGGAGAGAAGTGCCTGCAGCCAACCAGGGTCAGGCTGTGCTCACAATTTCCTCCGGCAGCATGTAAAGGCTCCACAAAGGAGTTGGGAGTTCAAGTGAGGCTGCTGCCCACAGCCGAGAATGGACCCTGAGCCCTAAGCGGTGCTGCCTGAGCCCCGGACCTGCAGAGCATGGCACTGGGGCAGCAGCCTGCCCCCAAAAGAGAAGGCAGGTTGTGAGCCGCACGGCAGGACCCCCAGCCAGCCCCATCCCCCGCTGGAGCCCCGCTGTGGAGCAAGCAGAAGCCAGTGAGGCAGGGCTACTCGGTGGCCGGCTGGGTCCGGTCTGTGACTTGGGGACCCCTCCTGGAGGCCATGGCCAGGCTGCCCCACTGACGGCCGAGTGAAGCATGTGAGGAGCAGCCCCGGAGCCAGGCAGGAGGGACAAGGTAAGGGGCGGGCTCTGTGGCACCCCAAGGGACAGGGGGTAAGAGGCAGCAGCTGGCCCTGGGTTTCTGGGTTCAAGAACCCTGACCCCCTCTGGCTGGGGAGGGGGGTGTTTGCAGCTGGGCCCTCCTGCTTTCACTCGGGAGCCCAACACGGCAGCTGCTGGCACAGGACCTGTGGACACCTGGGCAGAGGGGGGCATTTAGGGGGTGGGGGGCCGTGAGGTCATGGCTGGGCTCATGAGGGCTTCATCAGTAAGCCTCACTCTCCTTCAGACAAAGAGCCTTTGGGGTGAAGGCAGGCGGCTCCCGGCAGGGCTCGGCCCGCCGGGTCCAGGGTGTGTGCGCGGCTGTGAGCTTGTGTGGAGTGGTGCCCTTGACGGGCCAGTGGGCCCAGGAGTCGCGGACGGCCAGGCTAGCCCGAGGACTCGGGAAGTTGTTTTTCTGTTTCGGGTTCCCGTGCACCCTGGCTGGTGACTCTGCCGCGGCAACAGCAAAAGTAAACGCTGTCCTGTGAGTGCCAGGAGCCCTTGTTCAGAAAGGTCCCCGGGGGCTAAGCAAACTCCGCTCCTGCCCCTGCCCCGGAGGAGAGGAGCTAAGGGATCCAGAGCCCGGAGGGACAGCCTGCGGCTGTTACTCCGCACTGCCCCGGTCTCCAGGCACATCCCAGGACACCTGGACCCTCCTCGCAGGGGACGGGACAGGACAGGGCCCCAGGTCTCCAGTGGGCTGTCTGTGGGCTGGCCAGGACCCAGGAGGATGAGGCTTTCCCGGCACCAGGCAGCGGGACAGCGCAGGCTCCGCATTCCGAGTCCCTTGAAAGCACTCGTTAGATAACATTTCCAAACAGAAATTCTTTGCTGATCCCTCCCTTCTCCTCTGTGATATGTGTGTCACGGGTCAGCAATTGCCTCTGCTGTGGATTAGGAGAGCTCCCAGAGGCCAGTTCGGTTACTTAGAGAAGGATCTCCTTTCACCGGGGCTCTGCGGAAAGTTGAGAATGCCACTTCCGAAGCTGGCCAAATGCTCCCCACATGTATTTTTCTAAATTGAGACAGAGGGAGGTAGGGCTCACAAACTAGGCTCAGACCCTAGCTCTTCTACCTATGGGCCAAGTGACGCTTGCCAATCATGCAGCCTCTCTAAGCCTCAGTTTCCTTATCTGTAAAATGGGATCACCGTAGTGCCCTTCTCTCAGGGCACTTACACGGCGCTCACCGACTATTAGAGTCCCCCATAACTACCCTGTAACACAGGTACTTGTTAGTCATCACCATTTCACAGGTGAGGAGACTGAGGCAGAGAGGTTAAGCACTGTGTCCAAAGCCACGCGGTTAGTGTCGGCACCAGTGTCTGAGCCAGCACTCTGAGCCATACACCATTACTCTCCAGGAGGAGCACAAGGGAGCATGACCCGAAAGGCCTTAGTGCCTGGTGTGTGGCAAAGCCTCAGAAAACCTCTGAGTATCACGAGCCATAACTATTAGAATCACAGAGGGAAGAGCAGAGACCCGGACTCTGGCTACGTCCTGCTGGGGTTGTCAGGAAGTTCAAAAGACCAGCCAAAGCTATGACCGCTACCTTCACCCACACTTGGGGGCCTCCCAGGAGCCTGTGGAGGGGGGCTTCATGTATGGAGCCACATGGCCAAGTTCGAGAAGTTCACAGGGAGGAGGAGTGCAGATGTACCAACAAAAGGACCTCGGGTGCTTCTGATCACCCCTACAGGAAGAGCATCCTACCCCTCACAGGGCACTGTCCCCCTGCCCTCTGGTCCCCTCGCCTGAACCAGCTGGTGAGGCAAGTGAGCTACCGCCGCACTGCTCCAGGGTCCACACCAGGAGGACCAATGCCAGGCCTGTCCTGGGGTTGCAGAGGAGAGGCAGTGACCCCACCCCCAGGCTCCATCCTAATCACCAAATCTGCCCACAAGATGGCCAAGTCCGGTAGACTTCATACCGGCCAACAATGGTGCATATTAGCCCAGGACAGTGTCTTCCCTCCTGTGGTCCCAGAGCTCTCAGTGGTCCCTGAACTCTTGGAAGCATTTGGAAAAGCTGGCATTGAACAGACATTTCTCCAGCACACGGCCTCTGGGGCTGTGGAAGCTGCAGGTTTCCTGGCTCAAGCCTGGATCCATAGTGGCTCACTCTGCTCTCTGGGTGTGTGTGTGTGCTAAGTCACTTCCGTCGTGTCCGACTCTTTGCAACCCTTTGGATTATGGCCTGCCAGGCTCCTCTGTCCATGGAATTCTCCAGGCAAGAATACCAGAGTGGGTTGCTATGCCCTCCTCCAGGGGATCTTCCCAACCCAGGGACTCTTATGTCTCCTGCATTGGCAGGCAGGTTCTTTATCACTAGCGCCACCTGGACAGCTTGGGCCAAGCAGAGGCTCTGACTGCCCTCATGGGCCTAACATGAGTGAGCTATTCATTCTCAGTAAAGGCAGGCAAAGGAGTGTGAAGCACACGGTCCAGGAGGGGTTGTCGCTGCAACCTACCGGGAAGAGCAGCTAAGCATCTCTTCCCCCACTCCTCCATCCCACAGTGATGTACTAAGTAAGGCTCACACACATCTCATTTCATCCTCGCTACAACCTCAGGAGGCAGGTTTCAGTTTTAGCGTCCCATTTGACAGAGAACAAAACAAAGGCTCAGAGACGGTGAGCAACCTGAGCACCAAGGTCCTACAGTTGGTGATTCTGTGGGACTTGAACCCCGGTCGGTGTGGCTCCGCAGGCCATGCCTTTCCCCGTCTCACTTCACTGGCCTATTCAAAGCGTCTCATAGCCTTTTGGTTTGGCTTGTGTCCTAGGGATGCTGTACCACTCCATCTGAAAGCCATGTGCTCACCCGATTCGGGTGCGGCATCTGTTTGTCCTAGAAGTCTACCTCTGAGATGGTACAGGCCTCACCCCTGTTACAACTGAGCCCCATCACGGCTACAGAGCGTGTTTGCAGTAGCGCAGTTAACGAGAGGTGGGACCAGATTCCAAGCCAGGCTGTCTTAGCTCTGAACCCTGCACACCTGGTGATCTGTGTGGCTGCCCCTCACCTCCCCACCACCCTTCACAGCAGCACCATGGAACTGCACCAGCTCAGGGCAGGCAGAGACCTGGGCCACCAGTCATCCAGGGACAGCTTCCCGAGTCCCTGCTTAAAGACTCCAAGGGCTGCAGAACCCAAGCTCGGGTCTTCACGGCCTGCACCAGCCACACTTGAGCAATTCCCGAGAAAAGACCTGGGAGCTGTGACTGGCAGCTCCAGCAGAACAAACAGAGCAGGCAGCAGCCCCGCCCAAGGCAAGCACATTCAGCTTCTGGCCTCTCTCTGAGTCACAGCCCACTTCACCCAAACCCATCTCGATTGAGAGCAGTCAGATGGGGAGTGGCAAGAGGCAGAAGGTGAATATAATTCACAGCAGTGGGAGACTCGTAGGGAGGAGGCGCGTGGCGCTAAGAGAGACCTGTGAGATGAGTGGTACCATCCCATTTTACAGAAGAGGAAACTGAGGGTCAGAGGGTGCAGCGCTTCTGCTACAGTCTCTCCACTGGCGAGCCAAAAAAGCAAGGATTCAAACCCAGATCTGGGCCTATTCCGCCCCAGCCCACTGCCAGCCTGGACAAACACACTGCGGGAATCTCAAGAATGAATCAATTCATTGAATAGCATTTCTTTTTTTGTGAATTTATATAAAACACCCCAAATAGAGGGGTCATTCAGACCCTGGCAGCAAGCAGTTTGAGGCGGTAGAAGGGTCACAGCAGAATCTCATTCTGAGGGTAGTTTCTGTGACAAAAACCACATTCCCACACAACTCCAAGCCATATGACCGCCTTAATAACAGCCTTGGTTGGGATGGGGGGAGGTAAAACGCTACAATGTCCTGTTACACACATATATCAACTGTAAGTACACACTTTGATCACAGACATGTTAGCGTGCTGGGTGGGGGAGCCAGGCTGCTCACAAGCAAGCTACTGTGTCAGGTCAATGCTCTGGAGAAACCAGCCTTTCTAGAGGCCAGCAGCCCCAGAGCCCCCCAACCTCCCCCAGAAAGGCACGCCCAAGACCACCTCCGGAAAGCCCAGAAGGAACTTGGTTCTTGTCTCTGAGAGATGCCTGAGGACCCGCCCGGCTCCAGGAACGACCAAAGTCCTGCCGGAGATGGTCCCGCTCCAGCCTCTGCGAGCGGACGGTGGAATCTCTCGGTCACCGCTCACCTCCAGGACCCACTCAGGGACAGGCAGGGAAGGGATCTGAATGAACGAAAGAGGCAGGGAAGGAAGGAGAGCTGCAGACCCAGACGAACGAGCCTCTCGCCTCCAGGTGCCACACTGCTCCACCCCGGGGGTGCTCCCAGCCCCACGAGCCGCCCCGTGGGGGCCCTGATACCCAGTGTCACCAGCACCTGCTCTCCGTCTCACCTACTCCTGTGGCCCCTTGAGGGCAGGCACCTCCCCGCTCCTGCTCCATCTGGTCCCCAGCACAGGGCTGGCACCAGAGAAATGCTTAGGAAGTTTGTTCATTGAGTGAATGCCTTGAATTTCCTCTTTAGTAACCCAGGTGCCATCCTGACTACTGGGCATTCAGAGGGGAAATCACCCTGACTCCACTCTTAAGAAGCCCATAGTCTGGATGGAGAACCACATGAGGACAAGCTGGGCCTCGGGTGCTGTGATAGAAGCAGCCAGGGCTGCTCCTGGGAGCTGGAGGAGAGACGGGGCCCCCTCCCCGACAATGGCCGGCTTCACTGAGAAGGTCAACTGAGCAAGCAAGGCAGGACACAGGGAAGGTGCCGAGGCAGAAAGAACAGCACGTGCAGGGGCAGGGAGGCAGGACAACACAGGCTCTGTCTTCCAGCAGGACACTGATGGGGCCAGCTGTGAGGTTTAGAAAGACAGGCCTGGAGCAGTAGGCAAGCCAGCAAGGCCCGTGTGGGTACAGAAGCTGGCTCTGGAGTCAACACATCTGTTCCAAGCCCAGCTCCACTACCTGGGAGCTCTGAGGTCTGGGCAAGCCTCCACCCTTACCTCTGTTTCCTCATCTGTGAAATGGGGATAATCACAGCCCCTGCCTTACAGAGTTGCTAGGATTGGGGACAGAGGTACAACGTGCTCATCATCCCTGTGCTGGGGATGAGCCCTGCAACAGGGCCGACGTGGCCGTGGGGCCAGCCACTCAGCCTGGCCGGAAGAGCAGCCCCAGGCAAGGTTTGGATTTCCTGGGAAGCCGCCCTGGGGCACCGGTGTCCACCCGGTCCCTGGCTGCTCCCAGCTGTCGGTGGCTCTCCCCAGATCCAAGGCTCCAGAGCACGTGAGGCACGGCCGGAAATGCAGCAGCCAACTTGGGAGCTGGGCTCCGAAATGGCTTCTGCAGGCTCTCCGCCTCTTGCTGGCCAGGGCTCTTGGCACCCGAGGGATCAGTGTGCAGGCTTTCGGACCTTTCAAGATGGCTCCAAAATAATGTACTACAGAAAAGGAACAGCGGCATCCTTGTCCCCTGGCAAAGGCAACCCGCTCCCTGATGCCGAACCACATCCTCTCCTAACACGATGACCTCACAGGATGACCACAACCTACCTCCTCCATGAGCTCAGCCCTGCCCCGGAGCCAGTAACGCACCAGCGGCAGGCGCGGCAGGCAGGTTCGACCCTCCATTGCCGCTCTTCCCAGCAAATCTGTACAGTCCTACACTTCCTGCTTCTCTGGCTTGAGCCCATGTTCCCTGCACCCAGGACAGGGCTGGACCCTGACTGTAGCAACACATGATGGCCGGTTGGCTGGGAAGGTTAAATGCATGGAGGGCTGGCTGGCTGGCTGGCTGGACAGACAGCTCATTTGAAGGTCTTACGAGAGCTGGACTGGCAGGGTCTGGCAATCAGCTCCAGACCCCTGGGTGCCCACAATGCCTTCTGGCAGGGATGATTCACAGGCTCCCGGGCTGGGAGGGGATGGCAGTTGGAGATGTGGTTATTCCCTCCCTGGCCTCCAGGCTGGTGGTGAATCACCAGGACAAGCAATGCACAGTTCCTTCCCCAGGGTTTCTAAGGTGAGGACACCGCTGCACATTCTAGATGTCCATTTTGGGGTCTCACCACTTGGATGATCAAGCAGCTGTTTCTTCCATCCAACAAGACTCACCCTTGTGCTGACCTGAAAGCCATTTCTACCTCGTCAGTCAAGAATGACTAAGAGGGAATCTGCATCCCGGCCGTTAAGCAAACAGACAGGCACCTATTATTTACGTGGGTTGGAGAGATGCTCTTGATCGAAGTGAAAGCACAGACCTTGCAGCTGACATGAACTTCCCAGTCCCTATGTTTCCTTCAAGGGACTTTAGGCAAGTGACCTAACGTTTCTGGACCTGGGTTTCTTCTACTACAAATGCAGATAATAATGCCTGTCTCCTAGGTAAGGGACCAAATAGCTTATTACCCAATGAGGACACTTTTGAAAATAAAATGGGGTGCTGCTGCTGCTGCTGCTAAGTCGCTTCAGTCGTGTCCGATTCTGTGCGACCCCACAGACGGCAGCCCACCAGGCTTTGCCATCCCTGGGATTCTCCAGGCAAGAACACTGGAGTGGGTTGCCATTTCCTTCTCCAATGCATGAAAGTGAAAAGTGAAAGTGAAGTCGCTCAGTTGTGTCTGACCCCTATGCTATTAACAATTAATAAGACAACAGGCCTCAAAGGGGGCCAACCAGCATGCCCAGTCCCCTATTCATGAGGTTGCTGATGAGGTAGAACAGGCTGAGCACACCGAAAGTCTGTAGCAAACAAACGACAGAAGCTATTATTATCTATCTGATTGGTCAAGTGGTCAGCTGGGCCCTCTAGGGCAGTATCTTCTGGAATATTCCTTTGTCTGGCTCCCTCTGTCATCCCAAACTACCAATTGGTTTGGTACTACCTGACTGACACATCACGTATCTCATAAAAAGCTTTAGCAGGAAAAACCGTTTGTCAACTTTGAAGTTTTGATTTTTTTTTTTTTTTTCTTTTCTGTCCTGATGCTGATTTAACATCATGATTCATGCTCAGGTCCACCAAGCTCACTCAAGCACAGCTCAAGTTCCCGGCTTCCGGTCAGGGGCCAGCTGGGCACTGGGCCAGGGGGAAGTTCCAGATGCCCTTGCTGCCTCGGCAGAGGCCCCCTGCCCAGGCCTCCTGCAGGGCCTCTGGCCTGGACTCCTACCTGGCTTCCATCTGTGATCACAGAGTGATGGGGCAGGGCAGGCTGGGGAGAGAGGGACAGGCTCGGTGAGCCCCCAGGTGGGACCGCAACGTGGACTAATGAAACACCACCCTGAGAGCTGATTCAATTCCGGGTCGGCAGTCCTGGGGGTCCCAAGAGCTCTCCTGTTCTCCTCCTTGCCTTAGAGGGGGCGTGGCTGTCAGGGAACAATCTCTCTTGAGTTTCCCTGTCACTTTTATACATTCAGCACAGATGTATATTGGGATTCTGTTACCAACTGCTACTTGGCTAAGCTGATGACTTAGGACAAAATGACTCATGGACTTTGAATCTTAATAGCTTCCTTGCCTGCAACGGGAACAACTGTCAGCTCTGCCATTAGTCTTAAAAGCATCTTTGTGAGAATTAGAACACTGCTGTGATTTAAATATACAAAACTACAAAGACTGTGAAAGTGAGCCGTGCTTCCTAGAGTTGCACAGTTCACAGCCTGGGCCACCATGCGTGGCTGCCCCTAAATAACCGCTTCCCTCCCAGGCCTGTTGGGATGATGAAGTGAGACAATGCTTAAAGTGTTTGGGTCACAGTGATAACCGGCTGTCACTATCCCTGGTGGCTCAGATGGTAAAGCGTCTGCAATGCAGGAGACCTGGGTTCCATCCCTGGGTTGGGAAGATCCCCTGGAGAAGGAAATGGCAACCCACTCCAGTACTCTTGCCTGGAAAATCCCATGGATGGAGGAGACTGGTAGGCTACAGTTCATGGGGTCGCAAAGAGTAGGACATGACTGAGCGACTCCACTCCACTTTATTATTTTCAGAAATTTTCTTATTCCTACCCTTTGCGGTGAGAACTCACAAGATGACCTCAGGAAAGCAGCTTCTGCTGCAGGGTAGGACCCACAACTCTGTCTGATGAAAACAATTCATCCCACAGAGTGGCCCCACACCTGAGACGTGGTGCTGAAGGGGACGTGGACACACGGTGTGTGGCCCCACCATAGCAGGCCAAGCAGGGACGCTCAGAACTGCCCACCGGAGGCTGGGTGGGACCCAAGCCCTTGGGGAGGTGGCCTCCCGGCGCACAGAGCCTGTCATGTGGCTCAGGGAAACCCATGCATAATGGAAACTCCTCACAATACAATGTGGAAAAGCAATTTCAAGAAATGCTTTTATTTTCCTTTTGAAGCCAAGGAAAACAATTGGATTTGCTTTCTTCTGTTGGTCATAGGAAGAAACTGAGGAGCATGTCTTTGATTGGAGTCGAGTTCTTCTCCAGGCCTAAGACGGTTGGAATGCTGGGGGTTGTGGGTCGGGGGTCGGGAGGGAGTTCCTTCTCTTCAGATGCAATTAGTTGAATAAATACCAAAAGAGCAAAAGTAAGCAAACTCATTACTGCCCATTAAGACCTGCCAAACTTGCACAAAACTAAGGAAGGGGGCTGGAAGCTTGAAGGAAAGTCAATCACTCTAAGGCACAGGGGCATGGCCCTTGGTGTAAGGCTGACCCCAGCTCTTTACAGAGGCAGCACTGGCTCTTGTCCACCATGTGCTCCCGGCAAATCACTTAGCCTTCTGCTGGTGTCCCCCTTCATAAACGGGGGAACCAACCTTGCTGGATTCCCTGGGACAGTGCCCTGGTTCCTTCCCATCCTTCCTGTAACCCGACTGACTCCGTGTCACTCCTGCCAAGCCCACGCCTCATGGAAATGTGACAGTAAGACCCAAAATTGTGCAGCTTCACGGCTGTTCCCACCAGCAGCAATGCAACAGGGAAGCAAGCTACCTGACACCCTCCTGGGCTTCCGTTTCCTCACCCTCAAAATGGGCAGAATATTACTGCTGCTGCTGCATCACTTCAGTCATGTCCGACTCTGTGTGACCCCACAGACAGAAGCCCACCAGGGTCCCCCGTCCCTGGGATGCTCCAAATGTCATGGAGAGTCCATGAGATAATATGGACTGGTGAACCTGAAAACTGAACGAGTGTTAACCATCAGTTTGGTTCTCTTTTTAATCGAACAACTGCAAGAAATGCTCTTTAAAGACTGCACAGTCTCTGACCGCGTCTGCTCGTCTGGAGCCTCCTCGCTCTGCGCCCAGCGCTGTGTGAGAGGCTAGGGGTACCGTGACAACCAGGACCAGTCTAACCACTGGGCTGGGACGTGAGGCCAGACAGACCTCCTGGGCAGGCCCAGCTCTGCTACATAGAACAAGGCCCTCCTCTGTGAAATGAGACAGCTGGTCGTGGGATCTCCTGGGGTGGGGGGTGGGGGTGGGGGAATGGTGGGCTCCGAGGAGATGGTGCATGTGCTGGACACATAGCCCGTAAGTATGTGTTGGCACGTGACACACACTGTCGTTTGGCTCAGCTGGAGCTCTCATACGGCTATCATGACATCTTTAACCTTTAGCTTTGGAAGCACTTCCATGGCCCTCACCAAGTGTGGGAGAGGGGCTGGATCACCCCATCTCATAGAAGAGGCTCTGCCTTCAGGATCTTAAGTCCAAGGGCACAGAGCTTTGCCCAGGGAAGCCGTGCGAGCCCCACTTGGGAGGGGACAGAACTCAACAGTAAACACTGCCACCCCTCCAGGTCTCGAGGCCTGGAGCCAAGTTGTCTCCTGGGACCGTGGCAGTTTCTTGGCCAAGGGGGGGAGCCCTCGCTGGCATCCACAATCAGCATCACAGAGCAGAGAGAGGCAGGTGAGCCGCCCAGGCTGGGAGGGTGGCTCCTCCCCATTGTTGTGGGTCGGGTGTGGCCCAGGCACAGGCAGCTAAAGAGCTTGGAAACTAGGCAAACATTCACAAACTCAGCCCGGTTTCCACCAACGTCACTGCAGCCCCAACATCACAGCCCAGCCCAAACCAGAGGCTCCTAACACCTTTCTCTGCCTGGCCCCAAGGGCCTGGACTGGCCTTCGGAACCAAGCTGGGGCTTTCTCAGTCAAGTGGAAAACAGCTCACTGTGGCCCTGGGGAGCACAGGATCTATTTTGCAACCTCCCGCTGTCCAGGCTGACATCAGGGAAGCCCCCAAAGGGGTCTGGGGAAGACAAAACCTTCCGGTTCTGGGCTGTGGTTGTTATTTTAGTGTTAACTATCGTGAAATCAGAAAGTCGTGACTCTACTACTAGAAACCAGATTAAGAAAATGTCTCCATAGTCATTAAGAGTTGAAGGTTTGCATACACAAGGCTGGGGCTAAGTCCTGGTTCTGCTACCTTCCAGCTGTGTGAGCTTCGGCAAGTCACTGAGCCTCGCCGGGTCTCAGTTTCCTCATCTGTAAAATGGAAATAACAGTGGTATCTACCGAAAAGACATTGTGAGAATTCAGTGAGGCAGAAAAAAACCCTGTCAAAACGTTGAGTGCAGGGGGAGGCACACAACAGGTGCTCAGGAAGTGGACGCTAGGGACAGCGGCAACAAATGCAATCCACGGTCTCCTGCTCACGCCCCACTCTCAGGCGGCCACTTGCTCTGGGCTCCTCCGGCCCTGCCTGCCCCTCTTCCTAGCACTCCCCACTGCACGGCAACTGTTGGTGGATGTGTGTTTTCATTAGGTGTACAAATATTCACTGAGTTCCTGTGTTAGGCACTGGGGGGCGGCGGATGGGGGAGGAGTGATGAAAACAGACGAGCCCCCTGCCCTCGGAGAGCTTTCATTCACAGGCATGGGTAGATAGATACCACGTGTCTGATGGTGACGTGGACTCTGGAGGAGGAAGGTGGCGAGGTCACAATGTTAAGTAAGCCGGGAAAGTGTCACTGGGAAGGTGATATTTCAGTAAAGACCTGAGAGCAGTGAGGGAGCACGCATCAAGGAAGAGGCTGAGTGTTCTGGACTGGGGCAAGTGCAAAGGGCCCTCGCCATCAGCGAGCCTGAAGAACACCCAGGAGGCCAGCGTGGCTGGAGCATGTGACTGAGGATGAGAGGAGTTGGAGATGAGGTCAGGGAAGAAACAGCGCCAGAGCGGGGGGCCTTGGAGACCAGTTAGCTGCTTCTCCAAGACGAGGAGCCACCAGAGCACTTTCAGCAGCAGACTGACCTGATTTGACTTTTTTAAAAGGCTGCCGGGTTGAGGACAGCCTGTAAAGGCAAGGACAGGAGCAGTGAGACCAGTCTGGTCCAGGCGAGAGGTGAAGGTGGGCTGTACCAGGGGAGGCAGGGAGAAGCCGTAGGATCCTGGGAATAGGCCCAGGATATTGCTGTGATAATCTGGTGGTGACTTGGATGTGGGGTATGACGGGAACAAAGGAGTCAAGCACGACTTCAAGTTTGTTGGCTGAGCAATCAGAAGAACAGAGTCGCCATTTGCTAACCTAGGAAAAACTGGGACGAACAGGTTGGGATGGAGACTTGGGGAAGCCCAGGAATTCATTTCTGGGTAAGCTATGGCTGAGATGCCCGTATGTCAAAGAGGTAGTTAGACATACGCGTCTGGACTCAGAGAGGCAGGGGGAAGTCCTCAGACTAGACTGAATGAGATCACAGAAGATATCTGAGGGCTGAGCCCTGCCTCCTCCTCCCCACCCAGGACAGGACTGGGGTGGGGTCGGGGGTGAACCAGCAAAGGAGACTGAAGAGTAGCCAGTAAGACGGGAGGAAAGGTGGTGTTTGGGGAAGGAAGTCCCAGGAGGGAGTGATCTGCCACGTCCGGCAGTGCTGAGAGGCGAAACATCGGCGAGGACCAAGAACTGAGCCTTTGGTCTGGGAAGACAGGCCCCTGGTGATCCTGTCCAGGACACTCAGAACCAAGGGGAGGGGGCAGGCCTGATGGCAATGAGCTCAAGAGAGAACAGGAAGAGAGAACTTTCTGGAAATGGTGGGGGAGGGTGTGGGCAACTCTTCAGAGGGTTTGCTAAAAACAGGAGCAGAGAAATGGAACAGTAGCTGGAGAAGGGACATGAGGTCAAGAGAGAATTTTCTTTAAGCTGAAAGAAATCATGATCATAGGGAAAAAGTGATCACGCCGGGGAGCTGGGGAAGAGCGGCCGGACTCACGTCCTTAAGAGGGCAGAGGAGTGAGCTGCGCACGTCCGTCTCCTCCCTCTTGGCCTGGCTTGCTCCTCCTCATCACTCTGGGGTCAGCACGAAGGTCATTTTCTCAGGAATGCTTTCCTGACCCCTCTGGCTAGGTCAGTTCCCCGTTCTCCCCTCCCATCACATTTACCACTTCTGCCTCCTGGCACTCAGGGGCTCTGAGGTGATGGGTAAGCCCGCTGAGGGCAGGGCTGGCCCCGTCCTGTTTGCAGCTGCACCTCCAGTAGCCAGCACACCCTAGGTGTTCCATGGATATCTGGGAAAGGAACAAGTGGTCAAAGAACAGAACTGAAACTAATCTGGTGACACGAGTCTCTTTCCTGCTCCCACCTGGCTAAATCATGTTGCAATGATGGGGACAGTGTGGGTACTGCCTGTTGAAAATAGGTGCATCTAGCAGAGCTCAGTTGTCTGCTCTGTAGCTTGGCTAACACACAGACTGAAGTCACGTGACTGGACACATCTTTCCACTGACGCTGTCCACTACACACCAAATATGTCCCATACCACGTCTAGCGGATCATTCATTCAACAAACATTTGCAGACAGCTTCCTGAGTGCAGCATCCTGAGGATACAGGATGGAAACAGACACAGTGCTGGCCCTCAGGGAGCATATATCCATGAAGAGATCACACAGAGTTCAGAGTCATCTCATCCGTGATGGGTGTTACAAAGGGCACGTCCAGGGGGAGACTTAACAGTCTGAGGCAGAGGAGGAGACAGGCCAAGCCTTCCTCTGCCTCTCCTCCCAGCTTCAAGCTGCCCTCCTGTGGTTTTTGGGTTCCAGGCCAGGTGCTCGACGAGAGGGCCACGGGCACTGGCTGGCCCCAGGAGTGGCGGGGCCTCAGCCTGCTGCCTTGCACATGCCCCAGTCCCCTTCTGAATCTTTTCTGCCTCTGCTAGGCCTCCTGTCCCCTCCTGCGGCTCCCAGAAGGGCTGCCTCCTGAAGCAGCGCTTTTGGAAACAGCTGCCCAATGAGAAGGCTGAGCTCATTTATGGCACCGGCCACTGGCCATGACATAACCATTACTGAGTCTGCTCTTCTGTTTACTTTCAGGGTTTCGTAGGCTCTGCTCGCAAAGACGAACCCCTAGTGTGCAAGGACCATGAGGCCGCTGTGCATGACGTGCTGGTGGCTGGGACTGCTGGCCGCCCTGGGAGGAGCAGCAAGCCAGAAGGATGGCGTGGAGGGCACCGAGGAGGGCTCACCCGGCGAGTTCGTCTACCTGAACAGGTACAAGCGGGCCGGTGAGTCCCCGGACAAGTGCACCTACACTTTCATCGTGCCCCAGCAGCGGGTCACGGGCGCCATATGCGTCAACTCCAAGGAGCCTGAGGTGCTCCTGGAGAACAGGGTGCACAAGCAGGAGCTGGAGCTGCTCAACAACGAGCTGCTCAAGCAGAAGCGGCAGATCGAGACGCTGCAGCAGTTGGTGGAGGTGGACGGCGGCATCGTGAGCGAGGTGAAGCTGCTGCGTAAGGAGAGCCGCAACATGAACTCGCGGGTCACCCAGCTCTACATGCAGCTCCTGCACGAGATCATCCGCAAGCGGGACAACGCACTCGAGCTCTCGCAGCTGGAGAACCGCATCCTCAACCAGACGGCTGACATGCTGCAGCTGGCCAGCAAGTACAAAGACCTGGAGCACAAGTACCAGCATCTGGCCACGCTGGCCCACAACCAGTCCGAGATCATAGCCCAGTTGGAGGAGCACTGCCAGCGTGTGCCTGCCGCCCGGCCCATGCCCCAGCCGCCCCCCGCCACCCCACCCCGCGTCTACCAGCCGCCCCCCTACAACCGCATCATCAACCAGATCTCCACCAATGAGATCCAGAGCGACCAGAACCTGAAGGTGCTGCCGCCCCCTCTGCCCACCATGCCCACCCTCACCAGCCTCCCATCCTCCACAGACAAGCCGTCGGGTAAGTCCTTCCCGACGTTGCGGAGCCCCGCAACATCTGGGCCTCGGAGCTGGGCACCGGGCCTCTCTTGGCTGTGACCACAAGCGGGGGAGGAATAGCAGCAAGCTGAAGCCGGGCCAAAGGCTTGTGTAATCCCCTGGCGGTCCCTGGGGCCAAGCCGCTGGAGCCAGCAGGGTGAGAGGGTGGCCACGGTCCTCAGATGGAAGCCCCAAGGTAGAACCAGGAAACGGGAGAGTGTCGGAAGACAGCAAATATTTTCTGGCTTCTGCTAGGAAAAACCCCAGGCCTGAATTCTCTGGGCTCCGCGTGAGGTGTGAGGTGCTACTAGATAGGATGAGCGCCCCTATGAGTGTGCGTAATGTGCCTGGCACGGAACTGGCACTCAGTGAGTGTGCATGGAAGAAACAACAGACCAGAGGAAGAGAAAGTGTCATCACAGCAGAAGTAGGAGGAACACGCGGTAGGGAGAGGCCTACTACCCTCCCTAGGAAGAAGCACGTTCTAAAGCCCACACATTTCCTAGAGTCTGCTGCAGTCTAGAATTTTCAGTGATGATTCCACACACTCTTAAATACGTGTTTCATCTTAAAATATGGTAATCTTCAGACTATCGTGATGGGGGAGGAATGGGGCTGTTGGTAGGTTCTGAGGCTTGACCCAGACACTGGCGCCGGGCACTGTCGGTGTAAGTTACCTCTTTAACCCCTGCGGCTCCTTATGGAAGGTTAACTGAGAGGACGAGTGGCTTGCTCACACTGGGGCTGAATTCAGCCTCTTCACTTTAAAGCTGGGGCTGACCCCTCTGTGCACGAGGCCTCTGCACCCCGGGCGGGGGCAGTGTGAGCCCAGCCCCAGGGTTCCTCACCCAGGACCGGTGTCTTCCAAACGGGCCGTGGGCAAGGGCGGCACCGTCTCCGCGGGAAGTAACCGCGGATCTGCCACAGTCAGTGGCATTCGCACCACTTCGCTCTATAAGCAGGGAGATATTTTTACTGAAAATATCCTGTTTTACACTTATTTCACACTTCTGAAAATAACCACCAGTACTGGGAAGAGCAGCTTCTTGCTAATTCCAGAGAGGGACTGAACCCGAGTGCAGGAGGGTGGCCATGCGAAAGACAAGGGCGACACTGTCTGCAGGTCCAGGGCTGTGGGCGGGGGCACGTAGGAGCAGGGCATCTTACTCACAGCAAAGCCCTCTACTGGGTGTGCAGGTTAAGGACTTGTGCTCTGGAGCAGACTGATCTGGGTTCAAATTCCGGTTTTACCACTGATCAGCTCTGCGACATTAGGCAAGTCACTTTGCCCCCCAGAGCCTCAGTGTCCCCATCTGTTAATTGGCAATGGGTTTAAATAGTGCCTACCTGAAGATTAAATGAAATACTGCAAAACGTGGTTAGCAGAGTTCTGGGCCCATGGTAAGTTTCATTACATGGCAGCTATGAGTTTCCTCTGATCTTGGTCTCTTTATCTTGAAACAGGAGACTGAAATTTATTAATGAAAGACAGTCCATATTTAGCTGTGCGTTCTACAGCTGATGACTGGTCTATTTGTTGTTTGTTGCTGTTCAGTTGCTAAGTCCGACTTTTCCATGACCCCACGGATTGCAGCCCGCCAGGCTACTCCGCTCATGGGATTCCCCAGGCAAGAATACTGGAGTGGGTTGCCATTTCCTTTTCCAGGGGATCTTCCCGACCCAGGGATTGAACCCACATCTCCCGCACTGCAGGCGAATCCTTTACGGCTGAGCCACCAGGAAGTTCCACCAGAGAGGACAGAGTATGCTAATATACCTGATAGAACAGGCAGAGGGTAAAACATGCCCATAGGCACCAAATGAAGGCTTAGCTGAATATTGTAATTCTGACATGAGGCAAGCTGACCTCAATGTTTATGCAACAGATCTCCTCTAGCTTAAGCATCTCTGGTTTCTGACTCAACAATCCCAAGACATTCCTGAGCTTGAACTAAGCTGGCAGATACATAGTGGAGGAACAAAGACTTAAGTCTGCATCCAGGCTCTACCTTTTGCTAACTGTTCGCTCGTGAGAAAGTCACTTAACTCTTCTTGAGCCTCATTTTTCTCCTCTGTAAAATGGGGACAAGAGTCATAACGTCACAGGGTTGCTGTGGAAATTCAATGCAATCAGGCACATGATATACATCATGTAGGGGCAGCCAACAATAGCTGAGTCCCTCCTCTTTGCCAATCACAGTGCTGGACTGTGTGAAAATGACAGTCCTAACCTTTAGGAATTTAGTCTGGAGGGACGTGGCAGATTCATGAATGCATTGGAACCCATCTGTGCTGTGTGCTGTGCTTAGTCACTCAATTGTGTCCAACTCTTTGCGACCTCACGTCTGCTGCCTAACAGTTCTCAACCTCAAAACCAGCACCTCAGATCTGACAAGGGATTATGCTGAGAGGAAGCACCTGCAAGGCCAACATTTCCAGGATGTTGGGAGAACTTATGGGACCAACATAGCAAAGTTCTTGACATCAGGGATGCAGTGAAAACCACGGACTGTGCAGTCACCATGGTAGCACCACGGGGTGCTGGGTGGCCACAGAGGGGCGTGTGAGGGCCTACAGCGGCGCTAGGTCTACAGTGGGGGCACGACTGAGTCTGCCTGGAGGAGAAGGGACAAGTTGGACAGAGTTTGGGACGTCGGTGTTGCCTCCTGAAGGATCTGTAAGAGTTTACCACGTGGACTCGGGAGTTGGGCAACTGAGTTATGAGTGGGTCCCTCGTGGAGATAAGTCTGTGCAAAGACCCAAGGGCCTGGCCCTATCCTAGGCCCCTCAAGTCGCCCAGCTCCACTGCTTCTTCACATGCATAATTCAGTCCAGACTGTGTGCATTCCAAGGCTCCTGGGTGCGACCAACCCCTTTCCCTCCCACTGAAGGAAGCCCACCAGCATGGAGGGAACAGCAGTGATTTTATCATGGAGATCGTTGGAAAGCACTATAATTTACTTTTTTTTTTTAAGCAAAGCTCTCCCAAATGTTGGTACCGATTGTCGGTAACTGCTTTCTCGTGACTCATCTGACCACTGAGCTTTCCACACGAGGCACATCCCCCATCCTCCCCAGACTAAACACCTGGCTGCGGAAGCTGAAAGAGGCGGGCAGAGGTTGCAGAGAGGCTGGGAGGCCCTCCCTTTTCCTGGTGTTGGACAGGGCAGGAGGAAAAGGCAGAAGGTCTCTCCAGCCAATCGGCAGAGAGCTCCGAGCCGGCCTGTGCTGAGAGCTTGGAGCAGGTTCTGGTCTTAGACGAAACTTCACTCTGTGCTCTAGCCCAGCAATTCCTTAGGTCCACGGACATCACACAGCCACAGATACCTCTGCAATTAAGCACCTTGGCACTCACGCCTTGGCAGCTTCTAAATCTCTCATTCCACAGCCTCAGAGCCACCTCCTATTCTCCTCATTGTCCCGGTCGCTGGTCCGCAGCACACACCTCCCCCGGGGGCTGAGGCGGCCATGGCCACTTATCTGACGCTGCACTCACCAGCTTGTTCCCGGCCAGACAGTAACAGGCTGGCCCCAGGCCAGACCCAGGCCGCTGAGAGCCTGAGTGATGAGGCCCAGGCAAGCTCCTGGCTTCCCTGGCGCCTCACTTGGGTTTTGTCCTGTCTCTCTCCGTCTGGCCAGACCTAAGGGCATTTCCATGAGGGTGACGTTTGTGACGAGACCTGGGCCAAATGGCCCTGCCTGTGGCCCTTTTCTCTGGGCTGGTGGGGGGGGGTGTCCTATGGCCCTCTGCCAGTGGGGTCCTGGGGCGGCTGCCACCCTCCCTCCCCGCCTCCACTCTTCCTCACACTCACAAGTCCCTGACCTCTTCCTCACCTGCATGCCCTGTGGACGCACATCAGTCAGATCTGTTAAAGAGGAAGAAGGCTGCAGGGGTCACTCTCTAAAAGGCCCAGGAAAGGACAGCATGGAGCCTCGGCTCTGGCCTGCTCTCAAGGTGGTCCTGCGAGGCCCGGGACACGACCCCTCAGCCCAGCCTGGGCACCGCCACGCACACGCCAGCCCTCCTGCCACAGCGCCATCCTAGGCACCGACCAGAGAAGAAAAGAGAGCGTGGCCTCCAGCTGCCACAGGGAGGCCATGTCTAAAATGCATCTTTAAAAACCAAAAGGAGTAGGCATTTCCAGCTGTCTTCTCTCCGGAGAAAAACATAATCAGCTCGGTCTGTTATCTCAATGAATACAGAAGGGACCTTAAAACCATAAAATTTTGGAGCTTGTTAGGAGCCTCTCGGGTCCCCTGGCATAGCCTGCTTGTTCCGGAGTCTGTCAGTGACAGAGCCAACACTGGTCCCGGGACTTATAACTTCCAGGATATTAAGGTTCAGAGAGGTTAAGCAACTTGGGGAAGACTATACAGTCTTGGCTCAACCAAAGTTCAGACCCAAGTCTGTCTTAATGACTCTGGGATAATGGAAATTGCCATGGAAATCCTGGGGGGAACTGGTGTGAACATCATTCTATAGATGCTTGACTTGACCTCCAGTGCCAGCTGCCTGGGACCTGACGCTCCATCGCAACTTCATGTACCGGGTTCCAGACAGCTCCCCATAAAAGATCAGCTAGATTTGTGAGGTCTGTTATTAGAACTTTCATGGTTCTGATAACAGACATCATCACTGTGAATACAGGATAAAGGAAGTAGACCTAAGCTAGCCTCATACTACAGAGTTTCTAAACAACAGAGTTCTCCCACAGAAAACAGAGTATATACCTGACTTCCCATCAATGGACCCAGCTGAAGCTGTCTGTATCAAGCCTGGGCCAGTCCTCCAGGGTTACTTCTACTCAGTATTTTAACGCCTAGTCTGAAGTCCTGACTTCTTTAAACATGTTAACCCTAAATATATAAAATTCAGTAGCTATGATTTGTTCTTGGGGCCACAACAGGTGGCAATCACTCTGCTTCACAGAGAACACATAGAAATCACCCATCCTTCACAATGGATGTTCCCCGGCCATGGAGCAACAGACAACCCTAACAAGACGTTTTCCTAGATGGACTTCTTATACACAGAGAGAGAGAGAGAAAGAGAGAGACAGAGAAAGGCTATTTTAACATCACCCTGCAGCATGCGGGATCTTTGTTCCCCAACCAGGGATCGAACCCGGGCACCCTGCACTGGAGGTGTGGACTCTTAACCACTGAACCGCCAGGCAAGCCCCCTCCCTTTATATTTTATTTCCCCCTACGAGGCAGGGAATATGTACGTTCGGTTGTGGTCTAAAACAGAGAACGAGAACGATCACTCGTGTCTTCCATTCCTTCTGGAGGTCAAGCAATGGTCTCTCCGGGTGAGGGCTGCGGGCCCCACATGTGTCCGAGGCCCGGTGGAGGGCTGGAGAGAGGCACTGTGAGGATGGTGAGGGTGTGGCCACCCGGCACGTGGCCTTTAGAGTCACAGAGGCTGCGGGAAAACCCGACTTGGCTCTCCTGCCTCCAGAGCCTGGGCTGTTTTGTTTCTAGAATGTTACTGTTAAACAACATAAGACTCCCAAATTCATTAGGAACGATGTCATCCAGTGATATTTCAAAGAGCATTCTTTGCTAGCTTCTTCATAAACAGATGCCGCTTGAGTTCGAGTGGGGTCATCTTCCTCCCAGCTTTGCTTTCTCTGCTCTCCTCCTAGGGCTTCCCACGTGGCTCACTGGTAAAGAATCTGCTTGCCAATGCAGGAGACGCAGGTCCGGTCCCTGGGTTGGGAAGATCACTTGGCGAAGGGACTGGCAACCCGCTCCAGTATTCTTGCCTGGGAAATAACATGGAGAGACGAGCCTGGCGGACTGCAGTCCATGCGGTCACAGAGAGTCAGACACGACTGAGCGATTGAGCACGTGTGCTCTTCTCCTGGGGCACCGTGGAGCAGAGTGCCACGGCAAGCGCTCTTCTGTTACTCAGGCATGTTCCAGGGAGGACATTCGGCTAAATCCTCTGGCTGTTTACAGCCCCGGGAGATAAACCATCAACTTGTTATTGTTACAAGTGGTGAGTTGGCATCCTTCGGCCTGGAAATCCCAACAGTTTGGCACTTGGCAGGATGAATGTAATCTAGAAAATCCTGGAGCTCAGAGCTCTCTGGCCAGCTCACCAGTCACAGGAAAGGACTGCTCTGGTGGATTTATGCAGTGAACTGCATTGTAACCCTGGGATGCTCCCCCAGAAAACAAATGACAAAGGAGGCAGAATTAAGTTAGCATCACACTACAGCGTCTAAGACAAGGCTGGCTCGGTTTTTTGACCGTGGTGGGTCGAGCACTGTTATAAACGTCCCAGTGGTCTTGGCCAGCATTGAGGAAGGAAGGTAGACACTGAGACTGCCCCCGGGACAACGAGACCACCACCCCACCTCCCCGGCAGCACTTCAGATGCCCCTGCGAGGATCCCGGAGGAAGAGCTCACTGGATCCTGCCTTTCATCACAAGATGAGCCAATAAGCTGCAGGGCCTGGAATGCTTTTATGTCGTTTTTTCAAATGAATAAGTGATTTTCCCAGAATAGATTTTTCTAATAATTTAAAATTACTGTACACACAGAGAAAAACTTTGCTAGGAAAGTTATGATT